>NC_143142.1:76476833-76785666 GCF_059928025.1 Delphinapterus leucas
ATACACCAACAATGAAAAATCAGAAAGAAATTAAGGAAACACTCCCATTTACCATCACAACAAAAAGCATGACATACCTAGGAATAAAGCTGCCTAAGGAGGTGAAAGACTTGTACTCAGAAATAAAAGTGGGGAGTTATTTCTAAAGTTAGGGTATGAAAAAAAACTTGAGACATTGGCTTTATGTAGCAAACAGTGGTAATGTGGGACTGGCCCTCAGGAAAAATGTTGTGATTCAATAAATATTTTTGAGTCATCCTATGGAGATGTTACTTAAAACTTATAGAATGAGTAAGTTTTTTAATTGAAGAACTAGAGCCAAATGCTGAGCCTTATGGAGGATTACTTTGTGGGAAGAGGAAAAGCAGCAAGAGAGGGGTATTCAGAGCACGTAGGGTCAGACCAGGTTGATGTACTGGCAGGAGAGCAATGGGAAGAAGAGACTTTCAGGATGGGCATCGTGGTCGGGTATTTAACTGAGTAACTCAGCACACACCTTTAAAGACCACATAGAACCAGAGGTCTTAGGTAGCAGCACATACTTCACGTGTAGATTTAACAGACATCTGTTGAGCTCCTGTACCTCGCTCGCCACTCATTGTCTTTGACATGTTCAAACATATTCTCTTACTTAGTCCTCAAGATATTTTGCAGTAACAGTTACAAAATTTTACAGAGGAGGAAACTGAATCACAGTGATTTAAAGCATCTTGGCCAAAGCCACAAGGCCAATAAGCTGGATTCCTGAATCCATTACAGCACAATTGTTGGATCACTGAAAAATTGTCCTTTATCAATACTCTGTTCAGTAATATGATAAACCAGCTGTGTTTAGTAGTCATTTAAATTGTGCTTACTTCCTACACAGAAGGTTGGTCAAAAAGAAAGGAAAAGATTTAACACTGTCCATCAAAACTAGTGCAATTGGCAATTGAGGACATGTTTTTTCTCCCCAACCCTGCCCCCCAAAAAAAGTAATGTGTCCTAGGATTGTTAAAGACCTCACTGAGATTTCCTTTACTCATCTGTGAAAATAGGGATAATATCTATCTCCCAGGGTTGCTGTAAGAATTAAATGAAGTAATGCTGATAATAAGAAGAATAACTAACAGTTAGAGCATGGTATTACGTGCCTGGCACTGCTAATAAGCACTTTACACTCGTATAATCCTAAATAGCCCTGTGAGGTAGGTACTAGAATTATCTCCATTTTATAGATGAGGAAACAGAGACTAAATAACTTGCCCAAAGTCATACAGCTGGTAAATGACAGAACCGAGATTCAGTCTCATTCCACACTTTCTCCTAATCACTATACCACACTGCTTCCTTTAAAAAAACAATGAACATGAAAGCTGCTAACCTATTATGGTACCAAAAAACTCTACTCCATAAATACTAGTTTCCCTTTTGTGATACCAGTTCAGAATGCATTTATTAATGTTATACTACTAAAGAAATGAAAAAATAGATATTTTAGTTTTTTAATTGCTTTACACGAATTTCAAAATTTCTTTCCTAGCTCAATGTCAATTGCTGCAAGCTTAGTGAGTGAAGATACAAAGACCAAGTTTTTGAACAAAATGGGCCAGTTGACAACATCAGGTGCCATGCTGGCCAATGTGTTTCAGAGAAAGAAGTAAAAGCAGGAAGGAAGCCCCCAGTAAACACTAAATGGACCTCAAGCAGACTGGTTCCTTGTACTTGAAGTACTTGCCTTTTTTAATTTCTTTTTTATGTTCTTGCATTATAATTTTATCTTAACCTCCAAAGATATTTGCACTGCTTTTGATTATTGCTGTATATCTGTTAATTTTGGAGTTACAACTGTGGTGATAAAAAATTGAGTTGATAGTCTGTACCAAGTCCCTCCTCTATGTTCTTGTCTTTCAGAATAATTTTATATATATATATATATATATATATATATATATATATATATATATATATATATATATGGTTTTTTTTTAATTTTTGGATGGGATATTAGCAAATATCTGTATGATACACTAAGCTATTACAGTGGTACTTAAAATAATGTAAATTTGCAGTCATTGTTATAAAGTAATAAAAGTGGAGATTACTTAAGTATTTAAATTATGAAAGAATAATGCAGACTTTTTATTGTTTCTTAACTGACTAGAAAGAGCCACCAGCATTACTCTGTGCCTTTTGGACTTCAGTTTGTGTGTCTGTAGGAATTGTGTGCATTCCATTCACACAGTGTTTATAATACTGCAATGAATTTGAATTGCAAATCCTACAGTAAGTAGATAATAATGAAACTTTCAATATTTCAGCACTCTCATGAATATTCTTTAAGTGCTATTTAAACCTCCCCATCACTTACATGCATATAATGGACTTACCTGAGGAAACCCAACACAGAAGCATGGGGAGTGGTTAACCAAGGTGAATTTTACATACTGGTGTGTAGTAGATTTAAATTCTCAAAACTAAATTTAAGTAAGAAGACCTAATAATTGTGACATTTTTTCCCAAACCGAAATACAGAAGAAAATAATGGTTTGAATCTAATATTTAATACCTATTTACATAAAACATTTTATTAAGATGTTTTCTAATGATTTTAATTTCAGAGATTATCTTTTCATTCTGTGTGTTACAGAGAAGTACAGAAAAGTTCAGGACATTTGGGGGCTGCTTTTTTCCCTCTAAACTAAAAATGACATTGGCTAAATTATTACTGGTTAGTCATCACCTTGTCCCTTAAAGTCAGTGACTATTCTTGTGTTTGATATATATTACATAGAGTCTTAAGTCAGTGTACCGTTCCACTGGAATTTGACAGTTGTCTTTAAAGTAACGCAACTTGAAGTAGAAAAGAGTGGTCCTGGACATAGAAGGGAGGTGGTTGGTTTAAGGGGTTAATGTGAGGCCTTTTTGAAAAATGCATATTTTGGTAAAGAGAATTCTCTTTTGAGCACAGCTGATACAAATGGGTGATTGTCATGTTTGTTGTATAAACTGGTTTAATACACTTGGAACATAGGTGGATTATATTCACTTCCTGGGAAAGCTAGCTTACCACATATTAAAGCTTATAAAATAAGTTGCCATAGGCAAAGCCATTTAAAAAGTTTATTCTGAAATTATTTCTTTTACCTACAGTGAAATAATTGTTAAGTAACTAGTCTTTACGGAAACTGTTGGATTCTAGGCATTCCTGAGAAATTGAAAGTGGCTACCTTTCATGTCAAAAATGTTGATCTATTATAAATAAAATGTTTTTGCATACTTGTTTTGGTTTTGGTTTTTACTATGTGTGTTTATTTTCATTTTGAAACACTATATCCTACATCCAAGCAAAATGAAATGAGAAAGTGTATGTTCATTAAAATATGTTTTATTTTAAGAATATAAGCTACATAAATTACCTATTTTAGTTTACTTTTACTAAAAAAAGATTATGTTGTATAAAATTAATACATTTCCGAGGTGATTTAAAGAAAAAATGTTTAAATTCTTATTTGCTTTGAACTGTAGTAGAATTAGTATGTTTATTACCTAGTGAATAAATATATTTTTAATGTGATAATTTTTATTAATTTGTGACTCCATTTATCTAAATGCTAATGGTTTTTTTGGAAAGGCACCAGCTAGCAAGATACACAGTATATCTCAAGTGAGTCCCCCTTATTATGCTGTTAAATATATTAATGTCAGTAAGACTTCCCACTTATTTTCACATTGATTTTTATGGTAAAATATGGATTCTTTAAACACAAGACAGTCACTAATCACTGAAACTGCGTGTGTTCTTCCAAAACAAGCTGTAAAACTCCCATCCTCACTCTTTTTAAACAGAAGTAAAAATGATACAAATTAAAGTTAAGTTTGCAAAGTAATGAAAAGTTAATTTGAAATTATGCTCCAAAGCAAGCCAGAGACTAAAATTTTTCAGAAATCCAGAAGTGCCGTAGTTAACAATTTTGCTAAATTATTCCAAGAGCGATGCTTGAGTAGTAGCACTGTCTACCTCTCTATACATAGTATCCTTGACCTTCATTTGTTTCCATCAGTGCACCTTTTGAAAGATTACTTTGCTAAACATCAGATTGACTTACAACCTGAATGAAATTGTGAGTAATTTAAGTAATTTTAATGGGATATCAATTCAAGGTGCTATCAAACTTCCTTTTCTTACAGAAAAAAAAAAAAATTGGTTCAAATAGTCCCTGAACTAAAATTTAGGGAGGTGAAATCAGTGTGGGCTGAATTGTCTTTTCATGACCCTGATTTTTAACATAAACTATTTTAGACCATTATTTGACCTTTAAGGACATAACTTTGTCTAGACCTACCTTGTTGATCTTTGAACAGTGATAGCCAACTGCCGCTAACATTTTGTGCTGATTACCAATTTCGTAACTACTTTTTGTGTAAATAATGTATATTTAAAGAGCTTTGTAATTGGCTACTCTAATTCCTAAAATTCTCCAGATTGTCCAGGTAACAATATTCCAACTTTATTTTGGTTGTTAACTCTCTTACAAGCAAACTGTGAAATAAATTTAGCCTTTCATATGAATAGACTTGTTTGAAAGTTGTAATGTAACGTTGCAGTGTTCTTGGTTTGTTACTATTTTATTTCTGTACGTTTAAAAATAATATGTTAAAGCTATATGCTACTAATCAAAAATAGTAAATGTATCTGCATATTGGTAAAATAATTGGATTTTAGACTATTTTTATACTACATAAGGATGCTCTGCATGCGTTTCATCTGTGGAGTCTGTGTTCTAATCACAATCTGAGAGTGCCACATCTCATCATTCCTATTTTTCCTTCAGGACTAACTACAGGAAACTTTGTGTTGATTGCCTTCTTTATGTTTTACTTTGTTTGTGTATTTTAAAAAATCTTAAAATAAAAATTTCCATTCACTGTAAGAGCATACCAGTCATAAAGTACACAATAGTTAATATAAACTTACCACAGTATTTTAAAAGTTAATTATGTGTTTTTGATAGCATATAAATAATTCCTTCAATTCAGTGTGGTGAGGAATGTAAATTATTTGCTTTTCTCCAAAGAGTCTTCAGTAATATCTGGAAAGTTCTGTTCAAAGCATGTCTATATTAGAGGACTGTTTGCGCGCGGGCTTTTTCTAGTTGCGGCGAGTGGGGGCTACTCTTCGTTGAGGTGCGCTGGCTTCTCATTGCAGTGGCTTCTTTTGTTGCAGAGCACGGGCTCTAGGCGCGCAGGCTTCAGTAGTTGTGGCTCGCAGGCTCTAGAGCGTACGGACATCAGTAGTTGTGGCACACGGGCTTAGTTGCTCTGCGGCACGTGGGATCTTCCTGGACCACGGGTTCGAACCCGTGTCCCCTGAATTGGCAGGTGGATTCTTAACCACTGCACCACCGGGGAAGTCCTGTTTTACTATTTTAATTCCTTTTATTTCGTTAAAGATTACTCCATTATATTTGTTTCAATTAGATCATTTCATGAATAGATTTCTTGAGGGACTTTAATGTAGCAATATTTATGTTGTCTGTAAACTACCATTTTGTGTCATTATAGGTATTAAATTCTTTGTCAGTAATGTTATTTAGGGTTGTCATTTGTTGATAGCAGTCTGCTTTTTAAAATTTTAAACTACTATCTTGGTGGAAAAGCAGCCCTCTCTTGAACTGTTGGCATTTGCAACCTTGGATATTTTTAGATACGGATTTTCAAAAAAGCTGGAAATATTATAAATATCTCTATATGAAATATGCATCGTTGAATAGTACTAATAATTTCTCATTGACTTTATGATTTCATAGATGCTTTATCTTTATTTCTGACAATTACTTGACAGTTCTTTAAATTTTTAGCTTTCTCTGTTTGTAAGCTGTCCGTCATGTATCACATAACGAACTTATAATGAATGCTTTAATAATGTAAATCATTTCCTAATTTATTTTTATATGGATTTTATAAATATAGTCACCTTTCTAACAAATTCTTTTGTCTTACCATCAAAGAGAATGAAAATAATAATATGCTTTCTATTCCTCAGAAGACTTTATGAAAATTACATAATAGTAAACCTGAAAGTGTTTTAGCACTTCTAAAATTTTATGAAAGGTCAAAGTGAAATTTTAAATTTTAAATTACTGAATCACTAAAGTGTGGATAACCCCCTCCCTCATGCTTTTGTTTTCTAGTAAGTGCACAGGTTACCATGCCAGGCATGATTTATCTAATACTGCAGTAGAAGAGGCAGAAACTACTTTTGATGGTTACTTTGGCCTACTTTGACCTCTCCCAGAGTCTCCAACCTAGTGAAGACTAGTAAGGTAAATTTGCTCTTTAGGGACTTCCCTGGCAGTCCAGTGGTTAAGACTCTGTGCTTCCACTGTAGGGGGCGCGAGTTCAATCCCTGGTCAAGGAATTAAGCTCCCACGTGCCGTGCAGTGAAGCCAAAAAAAAATTTTTTTTTTGCAATGTATTTACTAAAACTTGTGATTAAATTAAAATTTTTTCAAAGACCCAAATAAATTAGTTTGATAGATTCGTTTTCCATTACATAAGTTGTTTAGGTTTTGAAAAAGTTTTACCCTCTGCATCCCCACTGTTGTCTGTTAGTATACATTTGATTCTTATAGTAACTAGCTTTGACATGTAGTTTGAAATTCCAGGCTCTTTGCAACTAAAGTTTTCGTACTGAGGAAAGCAAAATAAGAACCGGCATTTCTTGAAAATAATTGGCTGTAAATAAATCTACTGTTATCTAAGAGAAGGAAATCCTTCAGTTAACCATGGACCAATAAAAAAAAAAGAATTCAGGTTTCTTGCTGAAGCTACAAAAGTCTTCATAAGGAGGTAAATGCTACATATCTAATTTAGAGGCCATTTTGCTTTCTTTGTCATACTACAGAAACACTTAATATTGTAATCATCCTCAAGAAATTATGAAGAGGTGACAGAAGACTAGAGATGAACAAATGTCCTGATTTTAAAAATGAGAAGCCAGTAGATTTTATAAATGTGGATTCCCATCTAGTTCTCAATTTATATAAAGCCTCTTCAAGTTGGCCCTTTCTGACCACCAAATTCAAAGTAACCGTTGTAATTCCCTAATCAGCCTGGTTTATCTTTTTCATGATTCTTACCAGCACTCATTTTCTTATTTTTTACTGTCCGTCTCTCTCACTAGACTCAGCTCCATAAGAGAAAATGTTGTCTATCCTTTTCAACCAGTGTCTCTCCAGTACTTGAAGAATGGTATATGGTAGGTACTCAGCAAATATTGATTGAATGAATTAATGAATTGTTGAGCTTGATATCAATTCTATGCAAGTTTTCTAATTAGATTAAAAGAGTGATTATGAGGATAATCAGAAGTCCCCAAAACAGTATGAGTTTACTGAGACCACATTCTGAACTAACCTAATGTCCTTTTCATAGAGCCATTATATTTTGATCAGGAGAATTGTGTAGTCTTGTGCATTATGAGCTCAGCAAAGTATCTGACTGTTTCTCTTAATGTCCTTATTTATTTCCAAGGTAGAAAATATGGGTAAATAAAAGTGCAGATTAAGAGCTGTGCCAGGTGCATATGGCCTAAAAAGCTCTTGGAGCTTATATTCATATCTCTGGCTCCCTGGGCAGCGCCTTTAACAACAAACCTTACCATGTTTCCTAAGCCATTTGTAAATGTAGGGAAACCACCCCTTTCTAAGGATTATAAAGTCATTCACCATTCAACCTGTGTATTATTTAGGGAGTACCTATGTTGTGCTAGGCATGGGATGCAATGAACGAGACCAACAGAGAACAGAGCTTGCAGCCAGGCAAGGAAACAAACAGGTTGAGAGGGAAGGGCTGAGGAGGGCTTACCTTAATTAGGGTGATTACTTTGGAAGGCCTCTCTAAGGTGACATTGTACCTGAAAACTAGGAAGAATGGGCTTTAACTATTTGGAAATAGGAAGAGAAGAAAGAGCAGTATATGCATAAGCCTTGGTGTATTTAAGGAACTGGAAAAAGAAGACCAGTGTGGCTGGAGCATTTTGAAATGAGATGGAGTATCAAAAGATGAAATTGGAGAGGGGTATAGCCAGATCACAGAAGGCCTTGAACACTATGGTTAGAAGTTAGAAAGGGAAGCCTTTGCATAGTTGAAGTAGTAGAATGACTTGATCCAATTTACATTTCGATTAGATATGCTTTGTAAGAATGCTTTGGAAAAGGTTATGAGTCTAGGCTGCAGACAAGCTAATGCAGCAATCTAAGCAAGAGATGATGGCAGCTTGGACAGAAATGGAGGGGAAAAGGCAGATCTGAGATAGATAGATAGATAGATATACTTTTTTTTTTTTTTTTTTTTGGCTGTGTTGGTTCTTAGTTGCTGCGCGTGGGCTTTCTTTAGTTGCGGCGAGCGGGGGCTACTCTTCATTGCAGTGCGCGGGCTTCTCATTGCGGTGGCTTCTCTTGTTGCGGAGCATGGGCTCTAGAGCACAGGCTCAGTAGTTGTGGCTTGACGGCTTAGTTGCTCCACGGCATGTGGGATCTTCCCGGACCAGGGCTCGAGCCCATGTTCCCTGCATTGGCAGGCGGATTCTTAACCTCTGCGCCACCAGCGAAGTCCCTGAGATATATTTTGAAAGTAGAATTGGCATGACAGGTTGGGTATGAAGAGTGAGGAAAAGAGAAAAACCAAGATGTCACTGAGATTTCTGTCTGGAATAATTTGAATAAATAATGAGTGATAACAATAGTAAGGAAGTAAGGTAAAGAACAAGTTTTAGGAGCGAATCTACAATTTTGTTTTAGATGTGTCAAATTCGAGATGTCTGAGAGTTACCTGTCTAAATATCAAGAAGTTAGTTATACAGGTCTGGATCTCAACAGAGGTCAGGATTGAAAATATAGATTATGGAGTCAACAATATTTGACTAAATCCATGGAAGTAAATGAGATGGCCCTGGGGAGAGAGTAACCGTGGAGAAGAGTATCCAAGTCTGGGACACTCCCATATTTGGAAATTCATCAGAGCAAGAGGAACTACTAAGAGGTTCAAGAGGAGTGAGGTAGGAGGGAAACCAAGAAAGTGTGGCATCTTGGAAGCCAAGAGAAGAGTGTTCCAAGGAGGGTCAGTTGCTACTCAGCAGTCAGGATGAGGATGGATCTGAAATCTGGTGGAAGATTAAAGTCACTGATGACTTCAATAGTAGTTTCAGTGAATTGGTGGAAATAGAAGCCTGATTGGAGTGGGCTAAAGAGAGACAATGACTAGAGATGACAGCTCTTTCAAGAAACGTTGCCATAAAGGGGAGCAGAAGTACTGGTAGCTAGAAAGGAACATGAGGTCATGTAGGTAAGTTTTTTAACATAAGAAGTTAGATCCTCTTCATATGCTGGTGAGAATAAGCCAGTAAATTGAGAGATAGTGATGATGCAACAGCAACAACAGGCAACAACTGCAAGAGTGAAATCCTTGAGAAGGCAAGAGGGGGTGAGATTCAGAGCACAAATGCAGCCTGGCCTCTTTTGTAATTGGAGAGAAAGCAGAGAATAGATACACTTGGAGGTAATTTGGTAGATTTAGTGGTGGGAAGGTTTGGGGGTTTCCATTCAATTTCTTCTCAGTGAAGTATGAAGCAAACATGTTAGCTTGGCTGTCATGTGGAAAGTATTGGAGGTTTGAGGAGAAAGAAGGTAGAAATGGTTGTCTCCAAGAATGGCAGAGTGAATTGAGGGAATTGTAGGATTGCCAAGCAATTTTGAAAGCCCATTTTAGAATAGTAATTATGAATTTAAAGAAAGACAGTTAACACAATTGTGGGGTTTTTTGTTTTTTTGTTTCTTCCAGACAAAATTAACTGTTCAGGAGCAGATGTGAAGATACACAAAATAAAGTATAACCATGTCTGGGTTTTTCTAGATGCATAAGAGGAGGAGAAAAGACAAGGACATTAAAGCTCTTGCAAAGAAATGATTACAGTGATGGACCATAGACTAAACTGGGAAAGGGGGAAAATGAGATACTGGAATGAGGGGGGAAATAAATAATCTGAGGGATGGGTCTCAGTAAATATGTAAGTAAACTGGAAAGATACTTCCTTTGAGAGTAGAAATGGAAAGCAAATAATATACCTGTTCTACCTCCAGCCTTTAAAGTACAGAGGTTTGTGGGAACAAAATTGAAAAGCCTCCACTTTAAAGAATAGCAGGGAAGGTGATGTCTTAGGGGTAGTCAGCTTTCAGTTAGTATAAGATGAACGAGAGACTCTTCAAGAGAAGAGGTTGAGGAGGTAGATAAGAAAGTTGAAGTCATCATGAGTTCCCATGTGCCCAGTGGGTGGTGGGGAAGGGTTAGAGATTAAGTAACTTTAAGGAATGTTCAGAGTAGCTCAGGGGTAAGAGCTCAGGTCAGAAAAAGCTTGGGCTTCTGATGAGTGAGGTAAGTGGGTTTGTGAAATGCAGTAGACTGACAGTCTCTGAGAAAATGGGTCCATTGGGCACCTGTACTCTCTGAAAGTCAAAATGTTCCTGATAGTGGCAAAACTTCAAGTTACTCACCATGAAGTATGCTAGCTAGGGTTTTCGTAGATATTCTTTATAAAGCTGAGGATGTTCCCCTTCTATTCCTAGTTTACTGAGTTTTTATCATAAATAGGTGTTGGATCTTGTCAAGTGTTTTCTTCTGCATTTATTGATATGATCATGTGGTTTTTCTTCTTTAGCCTGTGAATGTGATGGATTTACATAATTGATTTTCAAATGTTGAGTCAGCCTCTCGTGCCTAAGATGAATCCCACTTGGTTGTGGTGCATAATTCTTTTTATACATTGTTGGATTCCATTTGCTAATATTTTGTTGAGGATTTTTATGTCTGTGTGCATGAGAGATATTGGTCTGTAGTTTTCTTTTCTTGTAATGTCTTTGTTTAGTTTTGGTATTAGGGTAACATTGGCCTCATAGAATGAGTTAGGAAGTATTCTCTCTGTTTCTATCTTCTAAAAGAGTTGGCAGAGAATTGATACAATATCTTCTCTAAATGTTTGGTAAGAATTCACCAGTGAACCCATGTGGGACTAGTACTTTCTGTTTAGAAAGGTTATTAACTATTGATTCAGTTTCTTTAATGGATATAGGCCTATTCAGATTGTATCTTGGATGAGTTTTGGCAAATTGTGTCTTTCAAGGAACTGATCTATTTCATCTAGGTTATCAAATTTGTGGGCATAGAGTTGTTTACAGTATTCCTTTATTATCTTTTTAATGTCCATGGGATCTGTAGTGATGTCCCCTCTTTCATTTCTGATAATAGTAATTTGTGTCTTCTCTCTTTCTCTCTCTCTTTCCTGGTTTGAGGATTATTGGTTTCATTGATCTTTTCAAAGAATCAGCTTTTGGTTTTGTTGATTTTTCTCTATTGATTTCCTGTTTTCAATTTCAATGATTTCAGCTCTAACTCCTATAATTTCTTTTTTTCTACTTCTTTGGATTGAATTTGCACTTCTTTTTCTAGTTTCCTAAGGTGGAAGCTTAGGTGACTGATTTTATATCTTCTTTTCTAATATATGGATTCAAGGTTGTAAGTTTCCCACTTAGTACTGCTTAATGCTGCATCCCACAAATTTTGATAAATTTTATTTTCATTTTCATTTAGTTCAAAATATTTTAAAATTTCTCTTGAGGTTTCTTCTTTGGCCCATATGTTATTTAGAAGTTGTTTAGTCTCCACGTATTTTGGGATTTTCCAGTTATCTTTCTTTTACTGATTTCTAGTTTAATTCCATTGTGGTCTGAGAACAGATACATCTAACTTCTTTAAAATTTGTTAAGATATGTTTTATGTCCCAGAATATGGTTTATATTGGTGAATGTTCCATGTGAGCTTGAGAAAAATGTGTTTTCTGCTGTTGTTGAATGAAGTAGCCTACAGATGTCAATTATACCCAGTTAATTGATGGTGTTGTTGAGTTCAACCATGCTCTTATTGATTCTTATGCCTCCTAAATCTGTCCATTTTGAGGGAGGTGTGTTGAAGTGTGCAACTATAGTAGTGGATTAATCTATTTCTCCTAGCAGTTCTATCAGTTTTTGCCTCATGTATTTTGATGCTTTGTTATTAGGCACATACACTTTAAGGATTGTTATATCTTCTTGGAGAACTGACTGTTTATCATTATGTAATGCCCCTCTTTATCCCAGACAAAGTTTCCTTTGTCTGAAATCTGCTCTGCCTGAAATTAATATAGCTACTCTCACTTTCTTTTTATTAGTGTTAACATGGCGTATCTTTCTCCATCCATTTACTTTTAATCATATGTGTCTTTATATTTAAAATGGATTTCTTGTAGACAGCATATAGTTAGGTCTTGTTTTTTGATCCACTCCAACAATCTCTTTTGATTGGTACCTTTAAACCATTGATGTTTAAAGTGATTATTGAGGGACTTCCCTGGTGGTCCAGTGAGTAAGATTCCGTGCTCCCAATGCAGGGGGCCTGGGTTTGATCCCTGGTCGGGGAACTAGATCCCTCATGCATGCTGCAAGTAATAGTTCATATGCCGCAACTAAGAGTATGCATGCCACAACTAAGAGTTCGTGTGCCACAACTAAGAGTCTGCGGGCGGCAACTAAAAGATCGCACATGCTGCAACTAAAGATCCTGCATGCCGCAACAAAGATCCTGCACGCTGCAGCTAAGACCCGGTGCAGCCAAAATAAATAAATAAATGTTAAAAAAAACAAAATGATTATTGATATAATTGGATTAATATCTACCATACTTGTTACTGTTTTCTATTTGTTGTCCTTGTGCTTTGTTCATATTTTTGTCTTCCACTCTTTTTCTTCCTTTTGTGGTTTTGATTAAGCATTTTGTATGATTTCATTTTCTTCCCTTTCTTAGCATATCAATTTTACCTCTTTTTTTTTTAACTTATTTTAGTGGTTTTCTGAGAGTTTCCAGTATATGTTTACAGCTAATCCAAGTCCACTTTCACATAACACTAGAATGCTTCACGGGTAGTGTGGGTCCCTTATATTAACAAAATAATCCTAATTCCTCCCATCCCTTGTATCATTGCTGTCATTCATTTCACTTATATATAAGCATACATAAGCAATATATATAATATATACATAAGCACACATATGTATATGATGTATACATAAGCAAACATCGTCGATATTATTTTGAAAAATCTTTATCTGTTAGATTAAGTATAAGAAAAAAGTTTTTATTTTACTTTCACTTATTATTTCTTCAATGCCTTACTTTATATAAATCTGAGTTTCTGACCTATGTTACTTTCCTTCTCTCTAAATAACTTCTTTTAACACTTCTTGCAAGGCAGGCCTACGGGCAACAATACCGTCACTTTTTGTTTGCCTGAGAAAGTCTTTAATTCTCCTTCACTTTTGAAGGATAATTTCACTGGTTACACAATCCTAGGTTAGTGAGTTATTTCTCAACATTTTAAAAATGTCTCTCCATTTCTTAGGAGAAGTCAGATATAGTTCTTATCTCTGCTTCTCTAAAGAGCAAAGATTTTTTTTTCCTCTGGCTTCTTTCAGGATATTTTTCTTTATCTTTGATTTTCTATAGTTTGAAAATGATAAGCCTGTATGCAGTTTTTCTGGCATTTATCCTGATGGGTGTTCTCTGAGCTTCTTGGATCTGTGGTTGGGCATCTGACATTAATTTGGTAAAATCCTCTATCATTATTGGTTCAATTTTTTCTTCTGTTTCTTTCTCTCTTTCTTCTCTCCTGATATTTCCATTATACATATGTTATAACTTTTGTAGTTGGGTTTTTTTTTCAGTCTTTTTCTGTTTGCTCTTCAATTTTGAGGTTTCTGCTGCTATATCCTCAAGTTCAGAGATTCTTTCCTCAGCCATGTTCAGCCTATTAATAAGCTCATCAAAGGCATTCTTAATTTCTGTACAGTGGTTTTTATCTCTAGCATTTCTTTTTCATTCTTTCCTGGGATTTCTGTCTCTCTGCTTACATTGCCCATCTGTTCTTGCATGCTGTCTACTTTATCCATTAGAGCCCTTAGCATATTTATCATAGTTGTTTTTAAATTCCTAGTCTGATTATCGCAGCATACCTGCCATGTCTGGTTCTGATGCTTGCTCTGACTCTTCAAACTGTGTTTTTTGTCTTTAGTATGCCTTGTGTTTTTTTCCTGATAACCAGACGTGATGTACTAGGTAAGGGCAACTGTTATAAATAGGCCTTTAGTAATGGAGTGGTAGGTGACAGGGGAAGAGAAACATTCTAATGAGTCCTGTGATTAGGTCTTGGTCTTTGTGAGCCTGTGCCTCTGGACTTTGAACTTCGCAAGTGTTTCTCAGCTTTTTCCTCCCCTCTTACGTGGGACAGAATGGCAATAGTGGGCTGGAGTTGGGTATTTCCCTTCCCCAGGTTAGGCTCTGATAATACCCAGCAGCTTAGGCTCTGAGGTTAACTAGTTTTTCTAAGGGCAGGCCTTGTTAGGAAGAACAGAGCACTCTGGTGTATTTCAAAATTGTTTCTTCTCCCCTCCCCCTGCCAGAAGCCCAGGAGATTTTTCTCTGACATCTGCTGTGAGAACCTGGTCAAGCTCCTGGAGGTAAAACTCAAAAACGAGTAGAGACCCCTCTATGACTGGGTCCCCCTGGAGTTTTTAACTCTCAGGCTTGTCCACTCTGGGCCTCCAGCAATTGATCAATTACAGTTGTGGTTTTTCTACCCCTGCCCTGGTTCCCACAGAGGTTACAGCTTGTGAGTTTCTGCTCTGGTAACTTGTGATTCTCTGTATTTGCCTGTCAGTCTCTCCAATGTGGGGGGCAGTGGTGTGCCCTGTGACCTCCCTTCTCTTAAATGGATTTAGGAAGATTCATTGATTTTTCAGTTTGTTCAGCTTTTTACTCATTGGGACAGAGTGGCAACTTCCAAGCTCTCTACATGTGGAACCAGAAACAGGAAGCAGCCCAGATTTTTTTTTTTTTAATGCAAAACACAGAAAAGAGGGTAAAAGTCATATGGGGCAGAAGGGGAGATGAGAGAGATTGGGCAGAAATGTTATTTGAAGAGAGAGTGGCCAAAAATTTTCTCAAACTAACAACATCAAGAAGGACAAGGAACTACAAACAGGATAGATTCAAAGAAAACTAAGCCTACATATGTTATAGTAAACATGCTGGAAAGCAAATACAAGGAGAAAATCTTAAAAGCAGCAACTGCAAGACTGATAGTTGGCTTATCGACAGAAAACAAAGCAATTATATGTTTCAAATGCTGAAAGAAAATAACTGCCACCCTAGAACTTCAAATGAAGGCAATTTAAGATATTTTTAGACACTGTCCCCCTAGAAAAACGCCCCCAAAACAGAATTTCTTACCAGCAGACTCACACCAAAGAAAAACCAGAAAACGTTATTCAGGCCAAAGGAAAGTGGTCCTTTTGCATCTTAGAGATGCAAAAATGAATATGGAGCAATAAAAAAGATAAATATGTGGGCAAATTTTAAAATGTCTTATAGGATTTAAAATATACATACCCAACAAAAAGAGCACAAGGTGGGGATGGGATGTGATTGATGTTAAAGCAGTCTAAGTTTCCTGCATTGCCCAGGAAATAATAAAAGTACTATTTTGCATTAGACTTTAACAAGTTAAGGATGCATGTTATAATCTCTAGTTTAAGTAACCATTAAAAGAATGTCAAGCTTGTAGACAGGAAGAATAGAATGATTTTTTTAAATCTTTTTTTTTTTTGCATGTAATGGTTTCAAAATATATTAAGTAAACAATTACAGAACTAAAGGAAAAATCATCATATAATCATAGTGGAAGTTTTGTATGTTCTTAACCCACTCCTCTCAGAAACGGACAGAGAACAGCAGTTTAAAAATCAGGAAGGACATGAAAGATTTGAACAACACGATTATAAATTTGACCTGATCATCTTATGAAGAAGTCTGTTGCAAAAGACTTGTAGTTGCAAAATACACATTTATTTTCAAGTGTACATGGAGCATTTAACAAATGACGATACGCTGTGTCACAGAGCAAATCTTCTCAACAAGTTTCAAAGGACTGAAATCCTACAGAATATGTTCTCTGACCACAGCGGAATTAAGTTATAAATTAATAACAAAAAGGTAACTAGAAAATGCCAAATGTTGAAAATGTAAGCAATGTGCTTTCAAAAGAAACCATAGGTTAAGGAAGAAAGGGTAATGAAGGTTAGAAAACATTTTTATTAAATGATGAAAATTCAAAAATATCAAGCTTGTGAGACAAAACTAAAGCCTTGCTTAGAGGGAGCTGTACATAAGCTTTAGATACATAGATTAGAAAAGAAGAAAGGCTTAAGGTCAATTATCTTAATTTCAAGAAGTTTGAAAAGAACTGCAAAGTGGAAGAATCAATAAAGATCAGAAATTAATGCAATAGAAAACTCAAAATACAATACGGAAGATGAACAAAGCTAAAAATTTGGTTCTAATTAATTGAACTCTGATTAAACCCCAGCAAGACTAACCAAGAAAAAGAGAAGGCATAAATTACCAGTATTAGAAACTAAAAAGAAACCCCTACAAACACTACATCAAAAATAGGAGATTTTATGAATGACTGTATACCAGCAAAGTTAAAAGATCAGATGGAATGAACATATTCCTATTTAAAGACAAACACACACATGAACTACTTACCAAAACCAACACACAAGAAAATAGAAAATCTCTGTGTTCTATGTCTATTAAATACAGTGAACTTGTAATTTAAAACCATGCCACAAAGAAACCCCAATGCCCAAATGGCTTCATCAGTGAATTCTACCAAATACTTAAGGAAAAAAATAACACCATTTATACACCCTTTCAAAGTTCTTCCATACACCTCAATCTTATCCAGCAAAACCCTGACACCAAAACTTGACAAGACCCAATTCAGAAAGGGAACGACAGGCCAATCTCTCTCACGAACATAGATATGAAATTTCCTATTATATTTGGGTGTCATTATGGGATAGTATTGCACCTTGATTTATCTGTGAGTGAACACTGATTTATCAATGGTTTACTTTTGTTTTAAAAGTTTTATAGGCAAGATGAGTGGAGGAGCAAACCATAACAGGGTAGGTAATAAAAACATTTGTATTTACTAGTCAGCTTTTACTGAAAGATTCGTGAAGTCTTATGTTTACTTAATAACTTTGCTTTTTAAGTGTTTGCTTTAGCTCTGCCCAGTAACTATTTTGTATCACCACGTGAAAAAAATTACATAAGCTGATTAATTCTCATTCTTGCGGACATTCATAAGCATTTCATTAACAAGATAGTGTCTATTTTTGGATGCCTAAATAAAGACCATTAAAATGTAATGCTATAATACTTACAAACCATCCACTAGAAGCAAAAATGATAGCCATATTTTTATTTTACCTTTTTGATTCTGAAAACTAAACAGTTCCTGCAGAAGTGGGGAGTAGTGGGGATTTCCGGGGTGAGGTGTGCATTATCCATGTAAAATAATTTTCAAATAAACCTACGATGCCTGTATTTGTATAATGTGTTTTATTTTTCCCCAGTACAAATAAAACAATTCACTGTCACCTGATTACTTTTTAAAAATTGGAAATGTTTACCTTTAATAAATGTTAAAACATCTATTATTTAAAATGAATTTTACATTTATTACATATAACCAAAATTTAATTGTACATGTGCCTATAAATATGGGGCTTATAAAAATCATAAATAACACTTAGTTTCTGTAAATGATGAGCAATCTCTTTAGCTATAGTGTGTGCATCCTTCACTTAATAGAGGAAAATAGTATTTGATTTAACTTACTTCCATGTTTCTCATAATAATGCTATTCATATAGGAAAGATAATGTCCTCAAGCTCATTTTAATGGATCTTGTTGATGACAAATGTATTCTACATTAATCTTTATAAAATATTTGAATTATCTGAGTGATAGCTCTGTAAATATAGTGTTTAAAAGTACTTTCATTTTTTTTCAATTAAACTTGTTTTAGTAGATTTAATATGTTAACATGGACATTCTGTTGTTCAGAGTGCTTCCCAAACCAGCACACTCACCTCTGGGGCTTTCCAAGCAGAAGTTTTAAGTCCCCTAAACTTTTCTGAAAAAAAAAGGGGTTGATGTTGGAAATGTGCCAGGAGTAACCCTTGGTATTTCTCATAAAGTGCCACAGTGAAAGTACCCTCTCCCACAAGTCAGTTCCTTTTATCAAAATCATAATCTCACACACTACTGTTTCCAGAAAGCCTGTCTCCACATTCAAGACAACAGTAGGCCAGATAAATATTTTTTAATCTGTATTTTTTACCATTCCTGTACTTACTTCATCTGGAGTTTTAACATCTGTTTACCAAATTTACAGACCTGTCAGTTAAAATGTAAAAGTACTTTTTCCTCAGTGTAAATAGCTTAGGAACATCAAAAGTTAAAATTATCAGTTTCTCCTTTTCCTTTTGGAACTCACCTAATGTTAAAAATTAGGTGCTTTAACCTAAGTGTCCATCAACAGATGAATGGATAAAGAAGATGTGATATATATATTGTATGTATATAGATACATATACACACACACACAATGGAATAGTACCCAGCCATAAAAAAGAATGAAATAATGCCATTTGCAGCAACATGGATGGAACTAGAGATTATCATACTAAGTGAAGTTAATCAGACAAAGACAAATATGATATTGCTTATATGTGGAATCTAAAAAAATGATACAAATGAACTTATTTACAAAACAGAAACAGACTTACATAGAAAACAAACTTATGGTTACCAAAGGGGAAAGGGGGAGGAGGGATAAATTTTGAGGATGAGATTGACAGATACACACCACTGTATATAAAATAAACCACAAGGATTTACTGTATAGCACAGAGAACTATATTCAACGCCTTATAATAACCTATAATGGAAAAGAATCTGAAAAAGAATATATATATAACTGAATCTCTTTGTTATACACCTGAAACTAACAAAATATTGTAAATCAACTACAGTTCAATTTTTTAAAACCTGAAAAATAAATTGGTGCTTAGTAAGGCAGAACTCACACTCCAGAGCCAGATAGCCAGGGCTTGAATCCCAGCTCTCTCACTTTTTGGCAAGTGACCCTAGGGCAAGTTATTAACCTCTATGCCTCAGTTTCCTCATCTGTAGAATGGGACTAATGACAGTATTTTTTTACAAAGCTGTTGTGAGGATTCAATGAATTTGTAAGTGTAAGGATGCTGTTAGTGTTTGCTACTATTATTGTCTCTCCAGAAACTTCCTCTGCTCAGGTAAATAAATGTTTCTGATTATTGTTTACAACATGGGATGGTATTACTCTGTAACTTGTTTGCTTTACTATGATATGGAATTGCTTTGTCAAAGGATATTTGCACTTTTTTTTTTTTTTTAATCAACACTACCAGACTGCTTTCCAAAAAGCACAAAAGTAACTGGGCAGTGTACCAATCAAGCTGCACAGCAGGGAGTTACAAAGTAAAGCAATTAGCATGATTACAATAGCACAAAGGTGGGAGGGGGAAATGGAAGTATGTCATTCTGAGGTTTTTACAATATAACTGAAGTGGCAGAATTTTATCTGAAGGTAGACTGTGATGTCATAGATACATATTGTAAACCCAGAACTGAAAAGAACAAAACAAGAGGTATATAAAATAAGCTAACAATGGAGAAAAAACAGAATCCTAAAAATACTCAAATCATCCAAAAGAAGGTAAGAGGAAAAAAAGGAGCAAAGATGGAACAAACAGAAAACAAATAGCAAGACTTAAACTTCACCATATCTATAATCACATTAAATGTGAATGGCCTAAACACTCCAATCAAGAGACAGAGATTGTCAAACTGGATAAATTGAAAAAGCAAGACCCAATTACATGCTGTCACTTTAAATAGACATAGATAAGTAAAATGACAGAATTAGATATACCATGTAAATGCTATTCATAAGAAAGGTGAAGGGCTATACAGTATCAAAGGTTTCAGAAACCAAAATTTAACCACCGATCAAGGAGAACATATAATAATGATAAGAGGATCAATTCATCAAAAAGACATAGTAATCCCGAATGTTTATGCCTCTAATCAGAGCTTCAAAAACATGAAATAAAACTGACAGATCAAGAAAAATAGACAAATCCACAGTTTTTGTTGGAAATTTCCAGTTTTCTCACAAGTAGACAGAAAATCAATATGGGTATTTCAACCAATTTAACCTAATTGACATTTATAAAACACTTCACCAGCCACAGTGAAATACAGTTTTTCCAAGTGCACATGGAATATTCACTAAGATACACCACTTGCTGGGCTAAAAGCTAAGACAGGTTGATGCTTCTGGAACTCAAAACAATACATTCTATTGATCTGAGGACCAGTGTTTTCACACAGAAAAGTTATCTGTGCAAAGGCTTGGGTGTACGTGTGCATCCAGCATCCACCTGGCACGTGAGAGCTGACGTACTCCTAAGCACATGAGGCAGGGGGCGGAGACAGCGTGGCGGCTGACAGCTTGGAGGAGGCAAGAGGAAGTGGCTTCTGGCCGGAAGACTGAACAAGGGATATGATGAAGCGTGCTCGACGCTATATTGGGTTGATCCTTTCACTGAGCTCTTTGGAATCTCCGATGGAGACCCTCTCCTCGTTAACTCTTGGTCGAGGTGCACCTACTTTGGGAGGCCCCGCCGGGAAGCCTGAGCGCGGGCGCGTGGCGGGGGCCAGGCCGCCGGGCTGTCTTCCTTCCCCGGGAGTCCGGCCCCAACAGTCCTGGGATGCAGGCCGGCCGCGTCTGTGACCGTGAAAGACACCCGAAGGCAGGTCGCAGGCAAACCTGCGTATAGGGGTGCACAGTGCGGCAGAAGACGCGGGAGGCGGGCGCGGAGAGCACCCCAGGTCGCCCCCCGCGACCCTCACCTCCCGGAATTCTCTCCGTCCCCCCACCCCCCAACAAGGCGCGGGAAGCGGACACCGCCCGCCTCGTTCGGGCACCACCTGGCGGGCGGGCGGGCGGGCGGGCGGGAACAGGTGCCCGGCGCGGGGCGGGGCGGGGCCGGGCGGCGGTGGGGCGGGGCGGGGCGGAGCGGGGCGGGGCCCGGAGGCGGCGGGGAGGACCGACCCCGAGGCCCCGGGCTGCCGCGCCGCCTGGGCAGCAGAGGCCGCAGAGCGGGCCGCTCAGCCCGCCCCTTCGCGCCATGGCCCCGCGCGCCCGGCGGCGCCGCCCGCTGCCCGCGCTGCTTGCGCTCTGCGCGCTGTTCGGCCGGCTGCAGGTAAGGGGGCCCGCCCCGGCTCCCGCTCCCCGCGCGCCAGGTCCCGCGCCCGACGCCTTCGCGGGAACTGGGGAAGGACGCGGCGCGGCGGCTGCCAGACGTCCCGAGACCTGGACGGAGCCGCAGGAGCTGAGGATTTGGGGGGCGGAGAGGGCGGAGAGCTGGGGGGGTGCGTGTTGGACGGTGGAAGGAGGGAACGGGCGAGTGGAGGGGAACTGGGGTGCAGAACGGGGAGTTGCGGGACCCCAGCACCCGGACACGGGCGCTTCCAAAAGTCCTACTTAGTGGCAGGCTTTGGTGGTGCCGTTTATTCTCTAAACATTTCTGGAGCGTCTGCGAGGTGCCCCCGCAGTGTAGCTGCTGCGGGGGCAGCGGCGTGGACACAGACCCTTCCCCGCGAACAGGAGAAGAAGCGAGGGAAAAATTCGGAGCCGCGGACAGTGCCCACGTTAAGTAACCATCCCAACATACGATTTCTCCTTTCGGGCCATTTTGGACCCGCCGGAGCTCTCGGTCCTTCCCTCTAACTGGGCTTTACACGCTCTCCCCACCTCAGCTTCGCTGGTAGTCTGAAGACTAGAGCGATGCTCGCCTCCCAGGCGTGTGGTGAAACAGGATTTGGTAGTTTCTTCAGAAAGGCTGACATCAGATTTCTTTCTTATACTCCCCTCTTTTTTATGTCTCCCTTCTCCCCTCCGACTCCTCCCTACAGTTTAAGGTCCACCGGCTCAGGTTCTGGCCCAGAATGACATAGAATCACTTGTTCTCAGAACCCCTCTGATGATGTTAGGACAAAATAGTGTTCACAGTTGGAGACACCAAGGTACCTGGGGTGCTTCAAGCCAGTAGGGGAGCCAGAAACAGCCCTGTCCTCCGTGCGCTCAGCCGGGATGGGACTGGGACGGGCCGGCGGGCACAGCGGGCAGTGGTTAGTCTCACTGGGCCAGGCCCTGCTGGGGCTCCCAACCCAGGAGGCACCCGGGGCTCCCCTGGCGGCCCACAGGGCTGATAAAGGGCGTGAAGAGGTCTGGGGGGGCCAGAACAAGAGCATCTTCCTATGTCCTGTTGTCCTCCCCACCCCAAGTCCTCTCAGAAGAGATTTCTTTACAAGATCACTCGGTACAGCTGCCAAATAAATAAAACCAGTTACTGGTTTTCTGCCCTCTCCGGAGGAGAGCTGTAGTGTAGGAAGCCCAGCACCACAAATACTATGAAAGCCTTGTAGGGAAGGGTAAATATTGGTGGTTTTCTGGGTTTCAGCAGTTTCAGATTTCCCTTCTCTGTAAAGATTGGCTTAGGCTCTTGTTAACAGCTTTCGGGGGAACAGCTCGAAACCCCAAGAAGACAAGGGGAACAGCACTTGGAGAACTGTGTTTGGAGTGAGGAGAGAGGGGGAAGCCAGCCTGGGATTAGAGCCTTGACAGAAATAACAGGAACGTGCTATAAGGCTGGAGCAGACAATTCTCAGGAAGATTCAGTCTATTTCGTTTCTACTTGTATGAGTCTATAGGAATGGTTGAGGGCAAAGAAGGCGGAAAAGCCTGCTGGAATTTTTCATTTTAAACACTTCAGGTGTTGCTTAATTAAGTGTTCAACAGGTTGGACAGGGTGCTGCCTTATTTGAACCACAGGACTAGGGCTCCAGTGAACAGCTAGCCACCTGAGAAAGACCTGCTCACTACACAGTTTAAAAAAAAGCATCTCGGGGCTTCCCTGGTGGTGCAGTGGTTGAGAGTCCGCCTGCCGATGCAGGGGACACTAGTTCATGCCCCGGTCCGGGAAGATCCCACATACCGCAGAGCGGCTGGGCCCGTGAGCCATGGCCGCAGAGACTGCGCGCCCGGAGCCTATGCTCCGCAACGGGAGAGGCCACAGCAGTGAGAGGCCCGCGTACCGCAAAAAAAAAAAAGCATCTCACAGTGCTATTGCAAAAACTACATATGTACATATATGTGTAAAATGCAGTACGTTCTAACATGAACTCATTTGCTATCAAAACATTTATTTCTCAGAGCTATCTTTCAGCACGTGCTATCTCCCCCTCCCCCGCCTTTCCCTTTTGGCTACTTATATTATGTGCGTTTTAAAATCATACCTAAACAGGAAACAATCAAATGATATTGGGATGGCTCTAATCAAATGATGTAAGTTTGTGCCTAGTCTCCCCAGTGGAAATCTATTAATTCTGAAAGGTGGAGCTAGATGTAATGTTGTAGTATTACCCCCCAAAGATACTGTGGTTACAAGCACTCTGTTCAATTACTGCTTCTTTGGCCAACCTGATCTATTAGTTCAAAGAAAGGAATTGCACTGCCGATTAGTTGTCACACACTGGGCAAGGCTTAAAGAACTGTTGAGTGTGGAGGATGGAGGAGGTATTGGTTTTGGAAGATAGTTGGCAAAAACAGCTCCTGGAAAGCACGCTATCTGCAAGTATTGTATTTAGCTTCATTTACATTGTATTAAATCGATTTAAACTTACCTGGGGGGCTGTAAGTTTTGCCTTTTAAAACATCTCTGTGCTTCTATCTCTCTGCGCCTGTGTGAGGGAATCTGAGTTCAGACATAAGAAGAGTATTTGCCTACAGAAAAAAACATTTAAAATTTTTATGTTGATAGTTCTGCTGTTTATTCCAAGTAAGAAACTCTAGGAGCAGGCTGTTTTCATTGAGGTAATTGATCACACAGCCATGTTTATCCCTAGATATCCAAGACCTAAGGGCAGATTCACTCGTACCCAGGCCAGCAAACATATTTGGGATGTGAAACCTTGTGCTGGTGAGAAACAAGGCGAAGACATAGCTGGGTCTTCACAGGTCACAGCCCAGTCAAGAGGATGAGACAGGTGAAGCTGTGATAATAATAACGCAGCCTATGATACGAGAAGCGCAGAGGGTGGTGGAGGGAAGGAGGGAGTATAGTTGGAGGAATCAGGGAGGACTTTTGGAGGAGGGGGCTTCTGAAGCGGTCTTCGGAGGATGGGTAGGAAATCAAGGGTCAGAGAGGGAATGATCCCAAGAGGCTGTTGTGGGGAAGAAAGCTTTCTATCTGAGAGGGTGGCGTCAGTGGTTTAGGCCTAAAGGAATCTTGCCAAAAAGAGAAAACCCACATATGTTTATGACTTTATAGATAGCACAAAGCTATCTGGAAAGCTAGCTTAATTCAAGAAACCCCATGACAGACAGGACATTAAACATTTATAGTTTTTGAGATAACACTTGTATGGCCCTTGTTGAGGTGGTAATGTAGACTAATCGGAAGCCCATAAGCCGCAGGGCCCTGGAAGGCCTGTGGGGACACCCCGCAGAGGAAATCCCCTGGGTGGGACTGGGACTGTAGGGCAGGTAGGTGACCGCCCCTGCCCCGGCTGTCTTCCTGCCCTGCCAGCCCATCCTAGTGGGAAGACTTGGCCATAAGTTACTACTTTGTTTGGAGAATCACAGACTTGGGGATCAGTGTCCTTTTCATTCACTTTGTTGATAAATATTTCAAATGCCTTCCCTGTTATTTCCTTCCCACCACTTCCCCCGAAAATGGCGCATCTGTAATATGAACATATTCTCCGTGTTGATAAGGAAATATGAGCTTGCTTTTTCAGTTATCTACCAGAAATTCATATGCCAGGAAAACTGAAACAATAAAGGTATGTCTTTGAAGGTCAATAAATCAGTGTTTTATGAGGCCATGAAAAGGGGAGTTCCAAACCAGGGCCTCCTTTGCAGAGTGTTGTTTGAAGAAGGTACCACGTGAACTTTCTCTGCCAGATCAGTATTAAAATTCCCCCCATGCTATTTTCCTATCTTTGAAGCACATGGAAAAAGATAGTGGTGATTTTTTCCACATGGTGTGTCCAGAGGATGCTGTGTGGGCGGACTCCTGTGGATGTGGATCTGCATCCCGCCCTTACAGTTGCCCTCTCTACGAGTGAGTCACCCCCCAGGGCATCTACCCTCGGGCCAGGTGGCCGCCAGGACAGCTGTGGCCTGGCTGCTGTCTCCCTGCAGCGGCCGCCCCCCAGCCCCCAAGGGAAGCATACCTGACCCCACCTCCCGGCCCCCAGGGCCGGCGTGGGTGGGATTCGCGCGCCAGGTGATTCTCCCTGCAAGCGCCTGTAAATTCTCCACCTGGTTTGTAGGAAGTTGGGCACCTAACCTTCGTGTTTCCCTCTGGCTGCCACGTGGGAGCTTTCTGTAGGACCCACTGCTAGGAACACAGATTAAGCTCAACTCCTCCTTTCTACCCCCCAAACCCAAGCCCCGAGCCTGAAGAAACCACGAGAGAGACAGTGGACTTCAGCAAAACAGAAGAGCGGGTGGGTCTGAAGTTCTCAGTGCGCATTTGAGGTTTAACACTGAGTGGGCGGCGGGCTTGGTTACGCGCAGCCCAGCGGTTCCTCTGCCCTGGTTCCGAGAGGCGCCGTCAGGCTACGTCCTGCCAGCGAGCCCGGCGGGCGCGGTTCCCCGGCGCCCTGCCCTCCCTCTCGTGGGCAGCGGCTGCTGGCCCCGCTCATCGCCCGGCAGCCGTCTCAGCGCGTCTGCGTGCACGTGTGCTAACCTGCTCTCTGTCTTTGTCCTGTGCGCCACCGGCGCCCCCCAGCCTGGGATTTCTGTGGGCTGCCACGTCCAGGGCACGGCGCTCAACAGTGAGAAAGAGGACTGCGTTTGTGTTAGATGTGCTCGTTTAGCTCAACGAAGCGAGCGCCTCCTCCAGGTGGGCCGCCCTGCAGCAGGCTAAGGAGACGGAGAGCAGGGGCATAGCCCTCGTCTCCCGGAAGCGCCCGGCCTAGATGCGTGCAGACAGAATGCAGTGGGACACTCGTGCCATCAAGAGTGCTTTCAGAGTGTGGTGGGCGCCCAGGACAAGAGCGCTTTAACCGGCCTGGAAGTGCCGGCGGAAAATACCCCCTTTTTCTTACCGTGCGGTTGTGTGTGTCCAAAGCACAGAAAGAGGGGCAAGGGGGCAGCATGTGGGCTAGGGGATCAAGACTGGTTTGTGCTCTGCCTGGTGGGGGGAACGGTGGGGAGACCAGACCGAGTGCAGCGTTTTCAGGCGACTCGGAAGAGGACAGTGTTCCTGGGCTCCAAGGGCAGGCGAGGGGCGGGGCCCGCACTCAAGGGCCTTCTGTGCAAGGAAAACAGTTTAGATTTTATCTTCGTGTATTGTGAGCTGGGGAGGGACGTGGTCAGATGTGGAGGTCATGGGGAAGGGTGCCATGGCGCTGGGGGGAGGAGGGGGTCCAGGGCGTGGTAAGGAGGCCACAGCCCCTGCTTTGGGGAAGAGCTGGTACAGGCTTGAATCGGGTCAGGAGGGTGGCAAGAGAAAGAAGTGCAGGAGCGATTTCAGAGCCAGCAGGCTGTGCTGGGCGCCGAAGATACAGGGCAAAGGATGTGGTTGGACCTATTATTTAAAAAAAAAAAAAAATGTGGTAGATGTCAAAACAGAACAGCTGACCATTTGATTGTATTTTTTCACAGTTTATTAAGGAAACTTCTGTCTTAGTCCAAATCAGAATCAAAGCAGGTTCAGGTTCAAGTAAAGAAGGATTGTTTTTTCCCCAAACAAACAAGAAGGTCGCAGTTTAGGATATGGAATCGCATCTGCTTTGGATTATCTTACTGGGAGGCAAAGGCCCTTAGACCCCACTGGGGTTAAAAAACAAGCTAAGAGCCCCAAGGCATTGGCTCTGCAGGAAATTTGTGTGCTCTGGAATTCAGAGCCATTTCCTGACCTAAAGGTGTCTTTGAATCAGAGGTTCAGGATGTAGGCAGAGTTTTAAAACTCAGGACTAAAGAGATAAGCAGTCAGTGACCCCCCAAAGAGTCCAGCTTCAGAGCTGGTGTGGCCTGCACCGTGGTCTTCCCACGCTGGCCTCAGATAGGTCACCTGCCCCCAGCAGAAGCAGTGTTTACCTTGGACCCACAGCTCAGCAAAAACTTTTTGCTTGCATGAGACACCTTTTCCTGGTGGCTATTAGGGCCTCAGCTGAGTGTTTCCCTTCCTCTCTGCCCACCCCCGCTTCTGCTCCCCACTGCAAAAAGTCCTAGGCTAGCAGGTGACACAGAGGCCCGTCTGGCACAAGCAAAGTCAGAGACCTGCCAGGTTTCCAAGTGGTAGGAAGAACCGACTGCAAAAACTACCCTTTCGGTTCATCAGAGTAATAATAACTCATTACATTTCCTGTGCAGTCTTGAGAGTACAAGAGCCACTTCCTCCAGCTACCAGAAATTTGAAGACTTTCCATTAAAAATGAGGAAGAAAAACTCTAACTTTTTGTGAATGTGATGGTTAAACCTGGCAAGCAGGGAGAGTGGACGTGTGCTATCTCACAAATCCTATTAGCACTGCAGCATTTGCTAGCCTGGGTTCTCGTTACCCACCCCCAGAATGGGAAATGAGCCACTTTTCTAAGGTTCTGAGTTTTAAAAAATATTTGTTCCTTCTTGGAACATACTTAGCAACTAACTTAGAAGTGTATCCTTAAGTAGCACAAACAGCCGCCAAATTCACATCCAGTTGAAAAAATATCTGTCGAGGGTTCTCAATTTTGTACCCAAGGTAGAACAGGATCATGTCTGAAACATTCGTGGGAATTGAGAATCTGTTCCATTTTTCAAGCCTAGTAGAGATTATTCACACCCACCCTTGCTACTCCAGTACATTATTTAACAATTCCCAGCGGCAGGAACTTCCCTATAGCAAAATCTAATACTGTGTCACAATTTGACTCCGTTTCCTCAAATTTATTCTTTCATGGGGGTAAAGATCAGTTGGCCAAAGTCTTCTTTATTTTTGTGGTTCTCTCGTTGAAGGTTGTCAGCCCACTACTTCCCCTTGCTCGGGTTATTCATGCTACTTCCTTTAACCTCTCTGTCAGCCTTTTTTCCTTTCAATTCTCTGGACCCTGGTTTTGCACTTCCATAAGACACTCTGGAAAACGTCAGACTTACCCCACAGCCTGTGCCCTGGAGAGTTCCCCACCTAGTAGGGAAAATAAGACAGCCCCGTCTTCAGTCCTTGCAGTTAAGTAGGTCTAAAGCTGCCAAGAGTAAGACGCCGCGGGAATGCAGAGCGCACAGGGTTGCCGTGGAGAGCTGGGCAGGTGGTGCTTGTCTGGGCCTGGAGCGACAGACATGAGTCTGAGGGCAGAGTGAGCAGGGGAAGGGGCAGAGGTGGGACAAGCAGAGCCAAACAGGAGAAACTCAAGTCCTGTCCGTTTGTCCGGGGCCCAGAGCTGGCCAGAGACCAGGAAAGGCCAAGGCCAGCTGGGATGGGAGGGGTGCTGGTTAGTCACGGACAAACCTCAGGAGGGTGTTGGGACTCTGCCCTGTGGAGGGGGGGGGGCCCTGGACCCAGCATCCGCAGCTGGGAACTTGTTAGAAATGCATGTTCTCGGGCCCCACCCCAGGCCCACTATATCAGACACCGTTTAACCACCTCTGCAGGGGATTCCGACGCACGCTCGAGTTTGAGAACCGTTGCTGTAGACGTGGGATTCCATAAAAAGATTTTGAGCTCAGCTGTAAGTTAATATATGTGGTTAATGTATTGAAAGCACCTGCCTCTTGCTGACTCCGTCCTGTGTGCCAGGCATGTGCTAGGTGCTTTACATAGATTTTCTCTAATCCTCACTCCACCTTGCCAGGAAGATGAGAAAAGTGAGGCACAGAGAGGTCCAGTTTGCACAGTTCATAAGTGGCAGAGCTGGAACCCCTCCCAGGTGTCCACCCCAGTGGCATGGCATTAACCCCTCAGGGAAACTGCTTATGCAGTCGCCTGTACGACAGGTAAGCAGCAGAGAAAGAAACTTCCAGGACATGGTGGGGGGGGGTGGTGGGCAGAAGCAAGCTCTTTTAGTGTTTGGGGAAATAGCATAACCAGTTTGCATTCGTGGGGCTCGGCTCAAGGAGGTACATTTATTGAGGCCTTTCTGTTGTTAACTGTCATTGAGCAGAAGGAAGAACACTATGACTTTAAGGCTGAGTTTAAACAGGCACCCTGAGCAGTCTCAGCATAGGGTCCATGTGCCAGTTGGTCCCTGACTCAGGAGGAAAAGAAATGTGACATTTTGAATCATCTTTGCCACTTCCTGAAGCAAAGGCATCTCTGACTCCTCTATGCCACACACACCCCCACCAGAAATAAACTGTACTGTACCACTGACTATAGCCCTGCTCCTGCGTTTGTCAAGACAGTTCACAGGCCATGTTTATCCCACTTCTGCCACCTGCCAGGCTCTGTCCTGGACAGGGTGGGGTGGGGGGAAAGTGCCCCTTCTTAGGTTTTCTGTGTCCCAGCTGGGATCCCTGTGACCAGGCCGTTGAGGTCCTACTTAGTTGTAAAATTACAAATAACCAAAGCACTAGAATGCACAACCAGTCATATATATATATATTTTTTAAGAGATTGCATTTTTAAGAGATTGCAAGTTCTAGAAGGAGGACTTTTTTGAGGGGGCGTGCTGCATTGGGTCTTCGTTGCCACGTGGGCTTTCTTTAGTTGTGGCGAGCAGGGGCTACTTTTCGTTGTGGTGCGCGGTCTTCTCATTGCGGTGGCTTCTCTTGTTGCAGAGCACGGGCCCTAGGCACACAGGCTTCAGTAGTTGTGGCTCACGGGCTCTAGAGCGCAGGCTCGGTAGTTGTGGCGCGCGGGCTTAGTTGCTCCACGGGCATGCGGGATCTTCCCGGACCACGGCTCGAACCCGTGTCCCCTGCATTGGCAGGCGGATTCTTAACCACTGCGCCACCAGGGAAGCCCACAACCAGTCATCTTAACTGCATGGAGCAGTCCTCACGGGCAAGGTAATGCAGGTGTGACTGGCACCTGGCTGCTCTGTGCCTGAACAGCGAGTCCAGGGTAGCCTGGTGAAAGGGGCCTCATCCAGTGTGAGAGGCATTCTGTTCCCAGCATGAGGGACAGCATAAGAGGCTGGAGGAGCTGTGTTGTGTGTTGATTAGGCGGACCTGTGTTCTATCCCTATTAGAAAAGACAATTTGAGCCCAGGAAGAGATTTCTGATCTTGATTTTGCAACCCCTTTCCCCCAAGGTGTCTCTAATTTTGCCCCCAATTGGTGCAACCTTTCCAAGTCCATGCTTGGGAGTGTGAATTTGATTCAGAGCTAGTAGGAAACCATCATAGTTTTCTGTAAAGGGAAGTTATAAGATCACAACAGTCCTTCAGGAAAAATTATTCATTAATTTACCTAGAATTAGAGCATTTGCTCTGTGTCTGGCACTGTGCCAGTTGGCTTATCACTAACTGTCTGAATGGGCTGCCTTGTCTCTTTGTGAGGAAGCAGAAATATGAGGAAGGGAAAGCCTCAAGCATGGTGCCTGGCACGCAGTAGGTGTTGCGTGAGGCCCACTCAAGATAAATGGTGTCTGTCTCCAGCGATGGGCGAGGTTGTTCTCAATGTCCATTACGTAAATGGAGACAACTGTACAGCGTTTGGGAATATGAGAAAGTTCTGGCTCTCGGTCTTTAACGTAATCTCTGACCTTGCTACTCAAAGACCAGCAGTGTCAGCATCACCTGGGGGCTTGTTAGAAAATCTGCATTTTAGAAAGATTTCCCGTTGATTCTTTTTCACGGTAAGGATCGAGAGGCACTGCTCTGTGAACATGGCAGTGGAGGAGAGTCAGATTCCCGTACCTGGCACAGTGCAGCGCTTAAAGGTACCGAATAATTTTGAGTGGTTGAGTTCGTTTTTTATATTTTTAAAATTCTTTATTGGAGTATAATTGCTTTACAACCTTGTGTTAGTTTCTGCTGTATAACAAAGTGAATCAGCTATACATATACACATATCCCCATATCTCTTCCCTCTTGCGTCTCCCTCCCACCCTCCCTATCCCACCCTTGTAGGCGGGCACCGAGCTGATCTCCCTGTGCTATGCAGCTGCTTCCCACTAGCTATCTATTTTACATTTGGTAGTGTATATATGTCCATGCCACTCTCTCACTTCATCCCAGCTTACCCTTCCCCTCCCCATGTCCTCAAGTCCATTCTCTATATCTGCGTCTTTATTCCTGTCCTGACCCTAGGTTCATCAGGACCTTTTTTTTTTTTTAGATTCCATATCTATGTGTTAGCGTACGGTATTTGTTTTTCTCTTTCTGACTTACTTCACTCTGTATGACAGACTCTAGGTCCATCCACCTCACTACAAATAACTCAATTTCGTTTCTTTTTATGGCTGAGTAATATTCCATTCTATATATGTGCCACATCTTCTTTATCCATTCGTCTGTCAATGGACACTTAGGTGGTTTCCACGTCCTGGCTATTGTAAATAGAGCTGCAGTGAACATTGTGGTACATGACTCTTTTTGAATTATGGTTTGTTTTTTAAAAAAGTGTAGGTTAGTTGTGGCTGAGACAAGAGAAGATGAAGCTCAACTGTGTTAAAAAAAAAAGGAAGAAGAGAGACGAGTTCAAACAAGTCCAGGGATAGCACTAGGTGTGGGGGGTAAAGTCTTGAAAAGCAAGAGAGATGAAGGGTGCCGAGCATGACAGTGATTATTCCGGAGGCCAGGGCAGTGGTGTCTGGTGCCCCAGCCACCTCGATGGGGAGGGTCCCCCCGCTGCATCTCCCCCCAGGTCCAGCATCCTGTGGGCACCGGCTCAGTCGCCAGCACTGGCTTATCCTTCCGGAAACTTCGAATCTAGTTGATGTCCTTGCATGTGGCCCTGTGAGGACATCAGAGCGTGTGAGATGTGGGATACATGAGATACATGGTGGGATACAGGAAGGGTGGAGGGTCTCGTGGGTCAGAGTCCCCAGGCAGGGCTCCCCAGGAGAGGTGGGATGGGCTGAGACAGGAGGGAGTGCTGGCCTTTGGATTGGTGGTAGAGGCGGGGAGAGCCGAGCAAAGCATGGGGACAGGGTTGGCACAGGAGCAGGCGCGCTTAGTAGAGTGGCGTGTGGGTGGTCAGCAGGCACGGGGGACGCAAAACCAGGTGAGGGGGCTTGGAATGCCGGCGAGTTAATCGAGGATCCTGAGCGGGGGGTGACCCTGAAAGTGGTGTAGGGCCGTCTGTTGAAAAATGCTGGGGACAGGCGACTGGGGGATGGGGGCGGTGTGCTGAGGGCCTAGTTGCGAGCTTTCAGTCTACCAGGAGGAGCAGACACACGAAAAACAACCGTAGAGCATCAAAGGGATTGGGACAGGAGACAGTCCTGGTGGATGTGAGATCATCTAGTGCAAGGGGCTAACCAGTCCAGGTGTGAGATCTGAGGTTAAACCAAAGTGGCCAGTGTGGGCGAGGTCATGTGTCAGACTGGTTGACTTAGGCTCCAGGGTTGAGTAGGATGACACGGGTTGGCTGGACGATATGGAGCGGGGTGGAGGCCGGGGGCCGCAGTGTGTTTTAGGCCTAGGATCCAGGGCAGGGCTGCCGAGGAGACAGTAGGAGGGGGGGTTGGGGTGAGACTGAGCACACATGCGGGTGCGGGGAGCCTTGCTGAGGCGCTGGACTTCATCTTGGTCTTGAACGATCTCTGACCTTGCCACTCAACAACCAGCAGTATGAGCATCACCCGAGAGCTTGTTAGAAATGCAGGGTGAGGCCCCACCCCACACCTACCCAATGAGAATCACCTTTTAATCAGATTTCCAGGTGATTCTGTGCACTTTTAAGAGGCGGGCGGGGGGAAGTCTAGTCCCTGCCCCGACCACTTTGGGGGCTAACCACCTTATTAGCTTGGTCCACCCCCAGTATGGAGGCAGAGCCTAGGAGGGTCCTTGGCGTCCAGCAGATCAGCACACGCTTGGAAGCACAGGGGCCATTAGCGCTTACTACAGGAAAGAAGAGAAAGCAGTTCTCATCTCAAATGAATAAAAGTTAAAAAAAAAAAAATTCAAGAATGGCAAAAAAAAAAAAAATCCTTTCGCACTGGGAGAATAAAGGGGCATTCACTGGAGCCTGTGGGGTGACAATGTGAGGACAAGGCAAACCCATCCTAATTACTGTGCTTAGGAAGCTAACCTTCCTTGGATCTTCAGTTCAGGTAGCTCACGGCTGCAGACTTTTCTCACCCATTATCTCCTCGGAAGACAAAGAAACTTGCAATTAAAGTTTTGGCGTGCAAAGTTATTTCTTCTTTTCCCTTAGGCCCTATGTTTTTTTGTCTAGGAGCAGAGATAATAAATACATTGGGAGGAAAGTAAGAAGGAGAGTTGAGCAAAAATCAATAGACCTTTGATATGCTCCTGTCTAAATAAGTGCAGCACTATTTTTCTTAAAGGAGCTTATCTGGAATCAAGGTGGTCAGAGAAAAAAAATACTGATGGGACCATAAAAAGCAACTTTCAAGACAGCTCATGAAGTCAACTGTAACGTTTGCTAAATCGAAATGGTGAATATACCAAGACTTCTAATAGGCCACAATTACTCTACATTTTTAAGGGTTTTTTTTTTCTTTTTTTTAATCAAACCTGACCTGAGTCAGATTTTTTTTCTCTGTATAATATCTATTTTTTTAAAATCTGGTGGCAAAACGGTGAAGACAGCAAATTTTATGTTATGAGTATTTTATCACAATTAAACGTAAAAATTAAAAACTCTTATGGCAAATATTATATTTCCTGCCTGGTGATAAAAATAGTATGAAGTGCTTATTATTTAAAACGTTATGTCCACCACGAACCTAAAGTCAGTATCACACAGTCCTGGAGCTGCAGGTGCATATTAACTCACGATCTGGGTAAATTATGTCATCAGTTGTGTGAGTTTATACTCCAGCCTCTCCTCGCTGCGCTAGTCACACAGGCCTTCCTGCTGTTCCTGGTCCAGCCAGGCACACACCCTCCCGGGGCATTTGCAAATGCTTTTTTGTCCACCTGAACTACTGCTCTACCTGACACTTGCTGTTAATTTGGCTTGTTCCCTCACTTCATGCAGGTCTCCACTCAAAAGTTCATCTCATCTGATGAGGCTCCCCCTCATAATCCCATTACCTTACTTATCCTGTTTTATTTTTTTCATCGCGGTCATTCCAACTAGATTCCGTTACATGTTTGTTTACTGTCACTCTTCTCCCAAGAAGTACAATGTAAGCAAGGACTCTCTCTGTCTAGTATCTACTGTATCCAAAAAACTTAAAATTGTCTCTAGCACATAGGATGTGTTCAGTTAACCTTTGAGGAGTAAGTGAATGCATATTTAATTTGTTCCACTTTTAGGTTGTAAACTCACTGAGCACGTCTTACTTAAATGCTAAACCTCCTTGATTGTTTTCTAGAGAGCCATGCAGTGATGCCGTTTAGACTGGGAAAGTTTTTCTTAAACAGGAAAATCAAAGGTTTCTTTCAAGTTGGTAAAAATGAACCCAAGGGTCCTACAGCCCTCTAATAACCATTCCAGTCCTATATAATAAGTCAATGCTGTTGACAGCTAAATTGAGTCCTGTGAACAGGTGCATGCAAAATGAAATTACCCCATAAAAATGGGCAAAGGACTTGAGTGGACATTTCTCCAAAACTGGCCAACAGGCACATAAAAAAGATGTTCAGCATCGTTAGTCATTAGGGAAATGCAAATCAAAACCACACTGAGAGACCACTTCATACCCATTAGGATCGCTATTACCAAAAAAATGGAAAATAATGTGTTGGTAAGGATGTGGAGAAATTGGAACCCTCCCGCATTTCTGGTCGGAATGTATTAAAATAGTGCAGCAACTGTGGAAGAAAGTTTGGTAGTTCCTCAAAAAGCTGAACATAGAATGGCCATATTTGTGTGCCCGTGTTCACTGCAGCACTACTCACAACACGGAAAAGGTGGAAACAACCCACGTATCCATCAACAGACGAATGGATAAACAAACTGTGATGTACTCATACAATGGAATATCATTCTGCCATAAAAAGGAATGAAGTTCTGATGTATGCTACAATATGGATGAACCTTGAAGACCATGCTAAGTGAAATAAGCCAGACATAAAGAGACAAATACTGTATGATTCTGCTTATATGGGGTACCTAGAATAGTCAAATTCACAGAGACAGAAAACAGAATAGAGGTTACCAGGGGCTGGAGAAAATGGGGCATTATTGTTTAACTCCAGGGTTCCCAGGTGGAGGGGAAAATGGGGAGTTACTGTGTAATGTTTAAAAGAGTTTCTGTTTGGGGTGATGAGAATGTTCTGGAAAGAGACCATGGTGACGGTTATACAACATCATGAATGTAATTAATGCCACTGAATTGTACACTAAAAAAATGGTTTAAATGACAAATTTAGTTATATATATATATATATATATATAATTTTTACCCCAATAAAAACAGTTTTTAATTAAAATGCCCCCCAATTTTTTTTAAAATGGGTTTTCGAAGGACTGGCATAAAAAGACCTAAATTCAGTGTTTCACGATGGAGACAGCCCTTTCTCATCTCCCTGAGATAAGCCACTTTCTTTGCTCCTCCAGCAAGATCCAGACTCCCTACCTTGTTTGTTCATGCCAGCTCTTTACATGGCTATTCCTTCCATAAGACACCAGTCATTCCCTCCATCAGACACTGTTCATTGCCAAAAGGAGTTCACACCTTCTTATTGGCCCTTCTCATTCCACCATTGTTTGCAGTACACTCCATGGTGCTGCTAAAAATGACCGCCCTTCTACAGCTGCCTCTTCCCAGGACCCTACTCCCCTACCTCCGCATCTGCCCCAGGTCTCCCACTGCCCCTCCTCTCCCCCTCCACCAACCCAAGCCCCATTCTTCACTCCTCTGCCCTTGCCCCTGCCCTCTGGGCTTTGTGCATCTCCCTCTGTGATTCCTTCCCGTGTATCCCAGGCCGGGTTCCCTCCCCTTCCCAGTCCGTGACCAGTGAGGGTTGCATCCAGGGACTTGGTGGAACTTGATCTTTCCAGTGCACCAGATCTTGTATTGTCCTGTGGGTCTCTATCTGTTAGTTTTCTCTCCTCTCTATCTGCCTGTGTCCTCTGCTGTGACACACTTTGAGAGGGTAGGGATGGACTCATTCCCTTTCCTACACAAGCCAATCCCTTGCACAAGTATTGATATATGAAAGCTCAGTAAAGAAAGCTTTGAAGATGTGATGATAGCAGAGCTTTTTAAGAGACTGGTACTTTGTATTATTAAACCCTAGACCAGGCCGGAATTTGTCTTCTGGTCATAATCATATGAAAAGTCATCTTACAAGATAAGGCAAATGACTCAGGCAAAGGAATGACTGGCCTTACTCTAGTGTCTGCATAGTGAGGAAATCAACTCACAACCCCTTCATGGGAAGTGGTCTGTATGTGGGGAGGGGGTTGATTCATATTAGTGGGTTTTCAACGAGACCAGCAGGAGTTGACCAGCTGTGATGAACACTTTCGAGTTGGAGCTCTGAATACTCTTTATCACTGGAAACACATTCGTAAAATGCATTTTAGAATGCCCCAAATCCCTTAGTAGCAGGTCAATTATTATAATAGTATTCGTGATGGTCATCATTTTCTTCACATTCTTCTCAAAAGACACATCTTTTCATATTGTACCAATCAGAGAACAGTTGAGCCTCACTTTTTTTTATATGTAAATTATTTATTTTTGGCTGCATTGGGTCTTCGTTGCTGCGCACGGGGTTTCTCTAGTTGCGGTGAGCAGGGGCTACTCTTCATTACAGTGCACGGGCTTCTCCTTGTGGTGGCTTCTCGTTGCGGAGCATGGGCTCTAGGCATGCGGGCTTCAGTAGTTGTGGCATGAGGGCTCCGTAGTTGTGGCTCTTGGGATCTAGAGCAAAGGCTCAGTAGTTGTGGTGCACGGGCTTAGTTGCTTCACGGCCTGTGGGATCTTCCCGGACCAGGGCGCAAACCCATGTCTCCTGCATTGGCAGGCGGATTCTTAATCACTGCACCACCAGGGAAGTCCCGAGCCTCACTTTCAGCAGCAGAATTTTTTTTTCAAGAGCTGTATGTATTTGTCATATATGGCCTTTATTATGTTGAGGAAAGTTCCCTCTATGCCTACTTTCTGCAGGGTTTTTATCATAAATGGGTGTTGAATTTTGTCATCTCAACGGTGAAAAACTGAAAGCATTTCCACTAAGATCAGGAACAAGACAAGGTTGTCCACTCTCACCACTCTTATTCACATATTTTGGAACTTTTAGCCACAGCAATCAGAGAAGAAAAGGAAATAAAAGGAATCCAAATCGGAAAAGAAGAAGTAAAGCTGTCACTGTTTGCAGATGACATGATACTATACATAGAGAATCCTAAAGATGCTACCAGAAAACTACTAGAGCTAATCAATGAATTTGGTAAAGTAGCAGGATACAAAATTAATGCACAGAAATCTCTGGCATTCCTATACACTAATGATGAAAAATCTGAAAGTGAAATCAAGAAAACAGTCCTATTTACCATTGCAACAAAAAGAATAAAATATCTAGGAATAAACCTACCTAAGGAGACAAAAGACCTGTATGCAGAAAATTATAAGACACTGATGAAAGAAATTAAAGATGATACAAATAGATGGAGACATATACCATGTTCTTGGATTGGAAGAATCAACATTGTGAAAATGACTCTACTACCCAAAGCAATCTACAGATTCAATGCAATCCCTATGAAACTACCAATGGCATTTTTCACAGAACTAGAACAAAAAATTTCACAATTTGTATGGAAACACAAAAGACCCCGAATAGCCAAAGCAATCTTGAGAAAGAAAAACGGAGCTGGAGGAATCAGGCTCCCTGACTTCAGACTATACTACAAAGCTACAGTAATCAAGACAGTATGGTACTGGCACAAAAACAGAAAGATAGATCAATGGAACAGGATAGAAAGCCCAGAGATAAACCCACGCACCTATGGTCACCTTATCTTTGATAAAGGAGGCAGGAATGTACAGTGGAGAAAGGACATCCTCTTCAATAAGTGGTGCTGGGAAAACTGGACAGGTACATGTAAAAGTATGAGATTAGATCACTCCCTAACACCATACACAAAAATAAGCTCAAAATGGATTAAAGACCTAAATGTAAGGCCAGAAACTATCAAACTCTTAGAGGAAAACATAGGCAGGACACTCTATGACATAAATCACAGCAAGATCCTTTTGACCCACCTCCTAGAGAAATGGAAATGAAAACAAAAATAAACAAACAGGACCTAATGAAACTTCAAAGCTTTTACACAGCAAAGGAAACCATAAACAAGATGAAAAGACAACCCTCAGAATGGGAGAAAATATTTGCAAATGAAGCAACTGACAAAGGATTAATCTCCAAAATTTATAAGCAGCTCATGCAGCTCAATAACAAAAAAACAAACAACCCAATCCAAAAATGGGCAGAAGATCTAAACAGACATTTCTCCAAAGAAGATATACAGACTGCCAACAAACACATGAAAGAATGCTGAACATCATTAATCATTAGAGAAATGCAAATCAAAACTACAATGAGATATCATCTCACACCAGTCAGAATGGCCATCATCAAAAAATCTAGAAACAATAAATTCTGGAGAGGGTGTGGAGAAAAGGGAACACTCTTGCACTGCTGGTGGGAATGTGAATTGGTACAGCCACTATAGAGAACAGTATGGAGGTTCCTTAAAAAACTACAAATAGAACTACCATATGACCCAGCAGTCCCATTACATTACTGGGCATATACCCTGAGAAAACCATAATTCAAAAAGAGACATGTACCAAAATGTTCATTGCAGCTCTATTTACAATAGCCCGGAGATGGAAACAACCTAAGTGTCCATCATCAGATGAATGGATAAAGAAGATGTGGCACATATATACAATGGACTATTATTAACTCAGCCATAAAAAGAAACGAAATTGAGTTATTTGTAGTGAGGTGGATGGACCTAGAGTCTGTCATACAGAGCGAAGTAAGTCAGAAAGAGAAAAACAAATACCATGTGCTAACACATATATATGGAATTTAAGAAAAAAAAATGTCATGAAGAACCTAGGGGTAAGACAGGAATAAAGACATAGACCCACTAGAGAATGGACTTGAGGATATGCGGAGGGGGAAGGGTAAGCTGTGACAAAGTGAGAGAGTGGCATGGACATATATACACTACCAAACGTAAGGTAGACAGCTAGTGGGAAGCGGCCGCATAGCACAGGGAGATCAGCTCGGTGCTTTGTGACCACCTAGAGGGGTGGGATAGGGAGGGTGGGAGGGAGGGAGATGCAAGAGGGAAGAGATATGGGAACATATGTATATGTATAACTGATTCACTTTGTTATAAAGCAGAAAGTAACACACCATTGTAAAGCAATTATACCCCAATAAAGATGTAAAAAAAAAAAAAGCTGTAAAATATATTTCTGTAAAGTGAATTGTAGTATTTTGGACACTCAGGGAGTTTTCTATTTAAACCCTCTGATTATCTGTATCCACTTCCATCATGACTTAGACCACATACCTGGCTTGCATAACGTGGGGTCTTCACACTCTTAACATGTTCCACAGTTCAGTGTTCTCCAGGGAGTGCGCGGGGTGATCTGCTGGGGTGCACAGGAGATCCCCAAAAGCTGCTCCTTTATTTTGTCTCTTTAATTGATAACATACTATCTTCATAGGTGCCTGTGTAATGTTCTGAAGTATGAAATGTGAAGCTTTGGTTTGTGCAAAAGAAAAACAAGTCTGATGTTTTCTCTGTAAACCTGTAAGCTTGAAATTCTTTCTGCTTGAAATTCTGAGTTTTTCTAAAATGAAAATGTCTAGAAGGGCATTTGGTCATAGCTCGATTCTGTCCCAGTTGACAGAAATCACTGACAGAATCTAGCAAACACTTTATCAGCAGAAGCTTTGAGTAAGCTTGCTCCCTCCCCAGCCCGGCTTCTGTCCCCATCACCGACTGAAGCTCCAGACAGAAAGCCACTACCATGACTCGGGCCACCTGCCACCATTTCAGTCTCATGAGAAAGCACTTCTTTATGTGAAGTCAAACATGCATTAAAAAAAAAATAAGCCTTTTGGATTAAAAACGTTTCTCTGGGAATTCCCTGGCGGTGCAGTGGTTAGGACTCCACGCTTCCACTGCAGGGGGCAGGAGTTCTGTTCCCAGTCAGGGAATTAAGATCCCGCAAGCCTGGAGGTGCAGCCAGAAAAAACCCCCCAAAATCATGTTTTTCCAGTTGCCCAGCTGAAACACTCTGCCGTCAGCTTTTGTCATCAGAGCCATGTTAAAACTAAACAGGGATGGTACGCTCGGGAAAATTGCCAGGCCTTCAGAATTTTTCTACGAGTCCCTGGTCTCTTTTCCACCCTCTTTCCTTTTTCTGTCCCACTCCTTTCCCTCCAGCCCCCCACCAGGGAACGATCTGATAAAAGTAATTGGTGTTCACCGATTCTGCCCAGGTGCCTACAGTAGCATCCCCCCTACCGACCGCCAGCCAGATGTGCGCCCCTCTGCTGAGTGAGTGAGTGACGCAATTCCCGTCCCGCCTCATTCCCCCAGCTACCTGCTAGAAAGGGCCTTCGCTTCAAAGTGAAAAAGCAGAGCCTTCATTTTTCCTGAGTATTGCCACTTGCCATTGATACATCATTTTCCATGAATTATACCATCTCATCCTCACTGCGGTGGGATGGATGCAATTATTTGCCCCATTTTACAGGTGAAGAGACTGAGGCTTAGAACTGACTTTTTCCCCCCTTGTCCTCAAATCGTAGAAATGTAGACAGTTTTATTAAAGAAATGTCAGGCATTCTTCTATCCAGGCCAATCTGGAAGCTCAACTCTAAGAGCTGCCCTGGTTGGAAGAATCCTGTCCTGAAGTCTGCCCTGCCCTAACCGACCAGGGGAGCTGCCTGGCCAGGCAGCTTCTTCCGTCTTCACCACTACGCTGGTACCATGCTCCCTTCTCCCTGTGTATTTCTGGCCCTGGCCTCTGCTCTGCTAAATCCCTACATTCTGGCATGTCAGACTTTATTTCAGTTAGTGTTTCATTTTTCTGTTTTCTCTGGAAACCTGCCTTATCTGATGTGCAAGCTCAAAATGATTCCTCTATGATATCCACTTCCAATTCTGAACTTTTAACCGAGAGGCATGACAGTGGATGCTTTCTTTGCAGTAACAGACATATAACTGTGCCATGTTCAAGAGTAGAAAGCCAGATAAAATAGAGCAGGGCCACTAGAAGCTTCTGGAGAAAAGGAGCTAAGAAAGGGACCAAACTGAGCAGGTCCCCTAGAACATCTCGGTTGAAAGGGTCTGTGTTTGGATTCACTAACTGAAATGTTTTGAGGGGAGAAACTTAGACTTCGTCTCTGGCCTGACTGCTCAGCCAGCTAAAAACAGACATTCAAAGAAATGGACAAGATGGAACAGCATTTGTTTGTCGGTTCCTCTGGCCTATGACTGAGACCTTTTGTTTCTTTGTTGTTCATTTATTTCTAAAAACAAAAACCTTCAGATAGAAACAATTTCCTGGTGTGAGACCCTCATAGTAAAGCCGCTTTCTTGGTGTTCTCGGGAACACAGGTCACTAGTAATTGATTTCTCTTCTATTCTGGAATAGAGCACTTTTCATTCGTGACTTTTTTTTTTTTTGCGGTACGCGGGCCTCTCACTGCTGTGGCCTCTCCCGTTGCGGAGCACAGGCTCCAGACACGCAGGCTCAGCGGCCATGGCTCACGGGCCCAGCCGCTCCGCGGCATGTGGGATCTTCCCAGACCGGGGCACGAACTCGTGTCCCCTGCACTGGCAGGCGGACTCTTAACCACTGCGCCACCAGGGAAGCCCCGTGACTTTCTTTAAGGATATTTTTTTCAAGGGCAGCAGAACTATTAGGTGTTATTTTCACATCCAGTAGTTTCTCTCTTACGAAAAACCACATCTTTCAGTTGACTGTAACATTCAGAAATTTGATACCACCTTTACTTAATTTACAGCCAAATTCTCAAGTAGTCATGGGTGATATTTTATAAAATGAAATCTATGGAAAATCCCTCATTTGTTCGTCTGGGTTGGGTTCTTTTCCTCTTGGTTTGACAGAAGGAGCCAAGCTTCTTTCTGTTTTGTTATATGTCAGCATGAATTTTTAGTAGAGCAGAAAAGTAATTTTAGTATTCATAACGGCTTTCACTACAATTGGGTTGATTAACAGCACGAAAAATAAATATTTAAGTCAACCTTCCCTGCAGGATTCTGAATACAGACCCTCCGGTCTCTGCAGCTCAGCTCACAGAAATGTTGTTTCTTCAGCTTGGGGTTTCTCAGGGTTAGACCCAACATGGCATTACATTGGGAAATAAATCCACGGAGCTTTATAAAGAAGATTTTGATGTACAATTTATTATCTCCCTCCGGCCTCCCAAAGCCTCGCACGGACTGTGGACATGCTTATTCCAGAAGAGTTTGTCAGCCGTTAAAATTAAATACCAGCCCGTATGCCCTGAAACAAATACACACATGACACAAAACACACAAGAAAGTGAGGCAACAGATGGCCAATAAATCAGATGTATTGTCTTGCCATTTTAACTCCTTTATTTAGACTTTCCAAGGAATTTATATGGGGGGAAAGGAGAGGCAGGGGATGTAAAGGGTATTTGCCATAAACAGACTCTAGTGTTTCTTATACATTCAGAGGAAGTCTGTTAGAAAGCAGAAGTTAGTCGATGTAAACTCTGGGGGCCAAACATTACTTTTGTATTTTATTGATTAAGAACTGTGGTCGGTAGGACATGGCTGGTTTTTTACGAGACTTTTAAGTACCATGCATGAATCAAATCGTATTCCCCAAAACACAAGCGCTGCAACAGACCTGATTTTGAATGTATGTGACTGTATTCTTTATTCAATAAATAGACATTTTAGAAGTGGTTCTGCTTTATTTGCTTAATGAAAACAACGATGGTTCCGAAGCTCTGTTGTTTTAGAGGGAAACAAGTCAATCCTGAAGGCAAACTAGACAAAAACGTAGGTAACTCAAAGTTTGTACGTCTCAACTCGGTTACCAAAGGCCTTCTGTTGCTACATCTTGGGCAAAGAGAGGAGACTGGAGGTGGTTGACAAAATCACCCGATGAACTGAAAATCTGCAGCCTTCTGCTGAATCCCCCCATCCCCTGGGAGGTTGCTTCCAAAACACTGAAGCAGGAACATGTTTTTAACAAATTACTGCCTTACTAGGATTGCTACCAATAATAAGAGCTACTACCTCATAACCGTTGGGAGCTTGGTCTTGGGGGCTAGAGTCAGGCCCAAATTCTGAGCTGTTGGGAGGGAAGGGCCAGAGGACCAGGAGGGGCTTGAGCAGCCTGGAGGCTCTCCCAGCTGCTGTTGAGATGGGAGATGTCAGAGCTAGAATCTGTAGAAAAAAGAAGGGGTCATACCATATGCTAACACATATATATATTGAATCTAAAAAAAAATGGCTCTGAAGAACCTAGGGGCAGGACAGGAATAAAGATGCAAACATAGAGAATGAACTTGAGGACACGGGGAGGGGGAAGGGTAAGCTGGGACGAAGTGAGAGAGTGGCATGGACATATGTACACTACCAAATGTAAAATAGATAGCTAGTGGGAAGCAGCCGCATAGCACAGGGAGATCAGCTCAGCTAGGTGCTCTGTGACCACCTAGAGGGGTGGGATAGGGAGGGTGTGAGGGAGATGCAAGAGGGAGGGGATATGGGGATATGTGTATATGTATAGCTGATTCACTTTGTTATACAGCAGAAACTAACACACCATTGTAAAGCAATTATACTCCGATAAACATGTTAAAAAAGAAAAAGAAGGGGTCAGACTGGGAGGGGCTGAAGGTCATTCGTTCATTCACATCAAGAAAACGCCAGTCTGGGGATGTATTTGGCAGGCTATCCAGACAGAGGGAGGCTGGTGTCAAGGAGATCCAGCTCAGGCTAACTGGAAACCGAGCCCAAGAAGGTTGGATGTGGGAACTTGGGATCCAGGAGGCAGGCAGGTAGAGCCCTTCTGGCCTGTAGCATGGAGGGACAAGTCCTCAGGGGATCAGCAAAAGGTGACAGGCCAGGGTGTCCAAGATCTGGACTTCCTAATAGTTACAAATGCGGGGACTGCAGTGCAGAGAGCAAACCACAGCGTTCCTGGACGTGGAGCTTAGGATCAGGGTGAGACCAGCACAGGGCAAGCTTTACATGCTATGTGAGGTCCGGGGAGCTGCAGATCCTCTAATGAGAAGGTCATCCTAGAGCTGCAGCTCTGCCAGCGGGGGAAAAGAAGCAGAGAGCTTCGTAGAAGCAGGGAGGCAGAACAAGAGAAGGAAAAAAAACAGCAAAGGCACATCTTGCCTTCTGAAGGTGTAGGCCTCCTACAGAGTTTTCCAGATTCTTTTTATTTACCCACAAACCACATTTCCTTAACCATATCTATGTATGTATGTTGCCTTTTGAGTTGTATATTTATTGCCATTTTGAAGGTTTGAAGGTGTACTGCAAAGTATCTGATGTAACTCAAGAATAAAGTAGGGATCAGTTTAAGCTATACCTTAAATTAGATTAATTCCATAATTTTCTGCCTCACCATAGCCAATTCTCCCAGTAGCAGAATTGCTCATGCAGCTTAAAAGATCTGTAATCCTAGAGCTGTGTCAAACAGACATATCAGTTTTGGAGTGATGCAGGTGTTCTGGAGTTAGCAGCGGTGGTTGCACAACTTTGTGTATATACAAAAAAAACACAAAACAAAACACTGAATCGCACCTTTTGAAAGGGTGAGTTTCATGGTGTGTGAATTATATCTCCATTTTTAAAAAAGAAGACATGTCCAGGTGTAAAGTCACAGTAAGCTTAGGAGACAGATATGGATTCTAAGGAATAATCTGTGAAAATCTGTTTAAGAGCTAAGACGTCTGGTTACCTCTGGAATCAGTAGCTTCCCCATTTTTGCTAGGAGGTATTACGCTCCTGGGTTAGACGGTGGATGGGTTGAATGAATCACTGCCACTCTCCTAAACGTGTAAACAAATTGTCCACATATTCAGGTCAATGATGCTCACCAGGTACCAGGATTTGGAGCCCAGGGCACAGCCTGTAGCACCTGACAGACCTTCTAAGCTGCTGCTTGGGGGGAGTCCTTTTACCAAATTCCCCTAAAGAGAAGCTGTGTGTGTAATACAAAGTCTGTGCTCATCTTACAGAGACTCTTGCAGCTTTCTTATGGGTCAGAAGCAATCGACCTTTATCTCCAACCACACATTTCTCTCGTTTGCCTTTGTCATCAGCATCGCAGGAGCGCTCACATATCTTCAGGCTCAGACAGATCCTGTGTGTGAGACAAAAGTTGCCCTGGCCGAATTCAGCTTCACCGTTTTGCCTCTGCGCGTCTTTCTTCTGTGTGCACACGTTACCGTGCCAGGCGCAGAGAAACAGATTCCTATAAAAACAGAGAGAAAAAGACCCGAAAGGAGCGGTGGGGTGATTTCCATTACATCATTCTTCCTAGTGTCCAGTGGGCTCACTGCACTGTCCACCAGACCCTGTCATGTGGTGAATGCTCGGGGAACATCAGTCCATGTTATCAGGGGTCCACAGAGAGTGTTAGACAGGTCTCGGAAGCAAGTCCGAATACAACCTTCCTGGCATACCTGGCTCCAGAAGCACATTTGACATTCTCATCAGCCTCAGTGTAACTGTCCCTGGCCCCAACCCTCCCGGAAGCCCTTTACCTGGCCTGGGGGAGGTCGGAGAGGTCCATACTGGGGGCATCCTGCACACCCTACTCAGCTAGCCTGGGTTTTTCTGGGTGTGGTGCTCTCTCTAGAAAACTTCCTTCATAACTGAGGTACTGTGAGGATGCACGGCTTCTTCCAAGCTACACTATTTCTACACCTCCCATCCAAGCTCTTGAATAGGCAGGTGAAGCCCTCTGATTGCTCTGACCATCCTTGGTCTCGTCTCCCAGGACTCTGCTGATGGTCTCCACTGCCAGCCCCACCCGACATGCCACTTCAGGCCTCAGTATCCCTGTTTGAACATCTCATACTCTGCCAAAGACAGCTTCCTTGCCCTGCCCTCCACTTCCACGGGCCAGTTCCTTTTTCCTCATCTGGCTGAGTTCTTTTTTATCCTGCCAACCTGTGCTCACTTGTCACACTCCTTGGGACACCTCCCCTGGCCTTCAGCTGAGGGAGGGACCCACCTGGCTCCATCATAGCACACACCCTGGTGTGCGGAAGTCCCTTGAGGGCAAGGTTGTAACTCTGGATCCCTGGGACCCAGCAGGAGCCGGACCCTTGGTACGCACGGTGTGAAGTCTGCAGCTGGGCCCAACGCTTCCACTTCATTCAGTTCATCGCTCCACTGCCTGCCTGTCAACAGGAATGTGTGGGTTTTTTTCTGACACTGAGAAAGCTGATAAAGAAAAGGGCTTTTCTGTGGCAAACTGATAAGAATCTGAGTGATTGTAGGGGACTTGGCTTTTTGTTTTGTTCTGCTTAGATGAGCAGACTTGGAAATTAGTATTGGTATTAGAATCATACAGAAAGGAGACAAGGTTCAAAGAGCTGAAGCAGCTTGTCGGGGATCCCTCAGCCAGCGGGCGGTCGGTCAGGGCTCCTGGCTGTAAGCCAGAAGGCTTCCTGTAACCCCTTGCTGTCCCACTTTTTCAGATTCTCTGCGTGTTTAAAATTTTAAAAGGTAAGCGGCATTAAGCATCTTTTTAAAATCAGAGCTAGCTTGTAAGACCACAGTTGGCCTCCCCTGGTATAAGACACATGTTAAGGGGCCCCATTCTGTCCTTCTACAGTTTTATGACCAAAGTGGGCTGAGCAAACTGTCCACCATGTGATGACACAGAAGTGGGACCAATTTCGTACGTGGGTTGTGTAAAGCGGTTTTCAACCTTCTGTGTACCATTTGTAAATTTCCCTTTCATCCAGCCTATTACCATGAGCATGACCGATATTGTTTTAAATGCTTAAATGGATTTGGGTGCCAGAATCATTGGTTTTGTACATTGTTAGGGAGAAATGGGCTAGAATAGTAAAGCGACATCTTTGGGAGGGGGGTGGTATTATGCAGAGCTGTTTCAGGACTGTTTATGGTGATTTCTTATACTTTTCAGAAATGTGAGTCAGTAATTCACTTTCTGTTTTCTCTAGAAAGAACTTGTGCCTAATCTCTACCTGATGCGCACTTTCTCTTTAGGTGACTTTTCAGATCACCTCTCCGTGTACTAGCGAGAGGCATTACGAGCACCTTGGACGATGCTGTAACAAATGTGAACCAGGTTTGTACTTCTAAACCTCCTGTCATTGTACTCCAAAAGCGGGTGGGGTTCTTTTTTTAATCTAAGGAACCATTTCTGTCCTGCCAGATAAAAAAAAGAAATTGGGTAGGCTTTTTATGGCGGTGGCAGGTAGTGGTGTTTGTCACTCTGAAGACAAAAACTTCTCTCAGTAGATAAAATCAGCTAAAAATCAAGAGCAATTTCAGAAACTGGTACTTGAATTAAGTACATGCTGGAACATGAATTAAGTACCAGCTTTCCAAAACGCTGTTTCTTGAGAAGGCAAGATGGTTTCTGAAACTCTGTTTTAGAAGTTTGTGATTCAAACTCTCAAAATATGAGACACAACTCTTATTTAAAAGTATTATTTTGCGAAATTCCCTGGCGGTCCAGTGGTTAGGACTCGGCACTTTCACTGCCAAGGGCCCAGGTTTGATTCCTGGTGGGAGAACTAAGATCCTGCAAGCCATGCGGTGTGGCCAAAAAAAAAAAAAAAGTATTATTTTCACAGAAATTAGCGGAGGATGGGGGTGGTAATCTATCCTAGAATCACTGCTAAAAATTGTCAAAACCCTGTTATAACTCCTCCCCACAATACCTGCTGAGGGGTAGAAGGTGGACTGGTCACCACTTCCCCAAAGTTGTTCTGCCAGAAGGTGACCAAGTGTTTCTATGGCCTCAGTGAAGCCCCAAGTCCAGAGGGTCCTCACTCACTCACTGTTCTGGGGAGAGGAGGAGAGCTTTGAGGAAAAGGTGCTTACCTTATAACAAGATCCTTTAGATATTTCAGCTACAAATACTTTTTGGGTTCGTAGAATGAAGATCCAGTGATTTTCATGCGTGCATGTGTGTGTGTATTACTCTCTGATGAAACTAAGTTAACCGTGAGCCCACAGTATACTTGGGACAAAAGAAGTTAACTATCCAGGTTGACAGTAGAGGGGTTTTGAAGATGGGAGGGGAGAGGCGAGAGGAAGTTCCTCTTGCTTAGCCCCCAGGGAACCCCTCAAGTTCTGCAGGCACCAGTTTGAAAACCATAGTTCTTTTTCTTAGTCAGCAGAGGTTTGCGGTGGAAGGGGTGATCTTTTACTTAGAAGATCTAAAAGACTGCCATGAACACAGGCACAGCAAACCCAGGAGAGGTTATCTGAGCCAGCCGGGAGGGCTGAGGAGCCGTTGCTGTGAGATGTGGTCTTATCTCATGTATCAGCCTACCTTTGGGGGATGTCCTGGGATTATGGTCATGTAAGGGGTCCAGTAGATTGGTGCTTGGTTTTTTTTTTGGCCACACCCCATGGCTTGCAGGATCTTAGTTCCCTGACCAGGGCTTGAGCCTGGGCCCACAGCAGTGAAAGCACAGAGTCCTTACCACTGGACCACCAGGGAATTCCCAGATTGGTACATTTTTTGTTGATTTGTTGGCTTTTTTGGGAGGAAGTATTTTTGATTGGTGCATGTTTCCCCTTCTAATTTAAGGAAAGTACTTGTCTTCCAAATGCACTGCTACCTCTGAAAGCGTCTGTCTGCCCTGTGGCCCGGATGAATACCTGGACACCTGGAATGAAGAAGATAAATGCTTGCTGCATAAAGTTTGTGATACAGGTGAGTCAGTCATGTCGGGGGCTGTGTGGATAAATGATATTTTTAGATACAGCAATATTGTCTCTTTTAGGGGCCATGGGAAGAAGTTTTGACCACAGACCCCCAGAAAGATGTGCTTCGGATCCCAGAAGGATTGTGTTAAAATTCTTCATGTAGAACTTCTGTTCTGGAATAGTTTTGTTTTTATTGAAGTATAGTTGATTTACAGTGTTGTGTTAGTTTCTGCTATACAGCTATACAGCAAAGTGATTCAGATATATATATATATATATATATATATATATATATATATATATATATATACATGAATGAATATTTATATCTCCGATATTTCCTGTAAAGGGGTTATTAGATCTAGAAGGCTGATCAGAATCCGGGTTTTTCTGCTTTGTTTTTGGCAAAGCTCCTTCAAAGGTGAGCATGACGTGGTGATGTCAGTACTCACAGAGTAGCTGCTGCGCCCTCTTTTGGGTGATATTAGCAGCTGTTGATGATCGTGGCCTAGATCCATTTTCATTAGGGGCTGCAGAAAGGTGATGTTCTAATTCCATCATCCCTTCTTCCTTTATTGGCTGGAATGCTTTCTAAAGAGAAACTTCCCTCATCAACAGGTTGTTACCCTGAAGTACAGTATATACAGGAAAGGCAGAATGAATGCTTGTAACTTTATTTACCACTTTTCAAAATAATGACTTGATCACCAAGTTGTCTCCAAAGGAATTGTATGAATATTAGGAACTCATGCATTTACGTCTTTGAGGTGTTTTAATCTATTGCGGTTACTAGTTTTACTGGTGCTTGGATTATCTCACCTCTCCCAGGTGGCCCCCAAGTCTTTCGATGTGGACCCCGGTGTCCTTCTGAGCTCTCTTGCTCCCAGCCTCACCTTGGACGTTTCCTGCCCTAAAGGTGGAATCAGCCATTTCTCCAAGGATTTCTCATTGCTTTCAGCAGAACATCTTATTTAGCAGCTTCAGTCTGGGTGCTGGGAAGCACTCATTGCTACTGGATTGATCCTTGTATATAGGTTTGTTTGTTTGTTTTTTCAGTAGACAGAACTAGGAAATAAGCATTTTTCTAAACATTGTAATTTTTCTAAAGTGTTAGAGACAGCTGGCAGACTTTGTCCAGAGAAGGTAACATGGAAACTCCATTGAGCAGAAGCATCTGATCAAGTCTTTTTTCTTTCCCACTGCTTAGTAATGAGCTTGACTCATTGCTGTCTCTTGGAAAGAAAGATTCACTCTGTCTACTGCCAAAATTGATTAAAGCCCCAAACCTAGCGCATTAAGATATTTTAAAATATGTCAAAATTGTTCAAACCACACAGGCTTACATGCACTTACATATATATATATATATATATATATATATATATATATATATATATAAATTTATTTATTTTATTTACTCATTTTTGGCTGTGTTGGGTCTTTGTTGCTTCATGCAAGCTTTCTCTAGTTGCGGCGAGTGGGGGCTACTCTTCGTTGTGGTTCGCGGGCTTCTCATTGTGGTGGCTTCTCTTGTTGCGGAGCATGGGCTCTAGGCGCACGGGCTTCAGTAGTTGTGGCTCACGGGCTCTAGAGGACAGGTTCAGTAGTCGTGGCGCACGGACTTAGTTGCTCCCCAGCACATGGGATCTTCCTGGACCAGGGCTCGAACCCGTGTCCCCTGCATTGGCAGGCAGATTCTTAACCACTGCGCCACCAGGGAAGTCCACATGCACTTACTTTTGAGTGGGATACTGGAATTCAAATTTTCCAAGGAAAATGACACTTGTTTGTATGTTCCAGACAGTATGTCCATGTTTATGCAAGTTGGTCTTGGTGCTTCAGAGCTGACCTGGGCCTTGGAGAGTGGACACAGAAGGGAGTGGAGACTTCTCAGGTTCACCCAGCTCTGGTCTGAAAAGAATGGGAACAGGAAGCATTCCCTTCCTGCTGGTTATAACTTGAGACAGTGAAGGAGGGAACAGGTTTCTGGTTTCTTTGTTTTCTCTTGGAACTCTGTCCTAGGCAGTTCAGGCTGCTATAACAGAATACCACAGACTCAGTGGCTTGAACAACAAATATATATACAGAACAGTTCTGTAGGCTGGAAGTCTGGGATAAGGGTGCCAGCATGGTGGGGCTCTTGGTGTGTTCCCTATTCCTTGTTTCAAGACAGCCACTTTCTTGTGTCCTCACATGGTGGTGAACGGAGAGAGAGCGGAAGCAAGCTTTGTGCCGTCTCTTATTATAAGGACACTAATCCCATTCATGGGGGCTCCACCCTCATGACCTAATCACCTCCCAAAGCCCCCACCTCCTAATATCATCACACTGCGGTGGGGGGGGGGGGTTAGGATTTCAACGTATGAATTTTGAGAGGACACAAACATCAGTCCATAACAAACTCTGATAAGTATTCAGAAATATAAAGTACAAGGGCTGTTTGGACAATCCAGGTGAGATGGGGACGTATAGGAGGAGTAGGAAGTCTGTTTTAAATAAATGTTATTGTGTTGTTTCATGTATGCATGTGTGTGTGCAGGTAATTCTTGTTATTCATGGTAGTTATGTTCTATAAAGTCACCACAAACACTGAGCTAGCAAATACTGAACCACCACTCCTGGGTAGGTGAACATAACCTCATTTTGTATGTGTTTCTGTTTAAAGACACCTTATTTAAGAAATATTTTGATTCATTAACAATGAACTCACAATAAACAGCCTTGAACAAAGTTTATCTAATGCATGGACTTTCTCCAGAAGACACATCATGGCCTTCTTGGACTTAGAAACACTCGACAGCACTTCAGCCCTATGCTTGGGGGCCATTTTAAACAGTGAACTCACCAATAAAAAACACAAAAATGCCAAAAATAGGACACTAAATAGCCCACAAAAAGGACTCTGATTTCCAGTGTGACAGCTAAAACTAGAAGGCAGTGTCACCCCGTTTGCCCTTGGCTGGGGACATCCACGTCCAGCTGGTGACTCAAAATTTTCGCTGTTCTGCATGTGTTGGAGGATAACTGCAAAAGCACCAGGAGTTATTGATCTGGGGGTTACGATTAAGTTTTAACTAGTAGGCGAAATTGCCTACATGAACCAGCGAATAATGAGGGTCGACTGTGTGTGAGCATTTACCTCTATTCCACAAAAACTGGAAAGGGCCAGGAGGTTTGAGATAAGGAGAGAGCGCTTTGCTATATGTTGTGAGAAAAGAGACAACGAACGTGTTGTCCTAAGTTTGGGGGGAGAGATTAATTTCCAAGTTTGTCACCAGGCCCAACCTCCTTACTTTGCCCGTATCTAATCCCACAGTGACGCCTATTTTCAGGACTCTGAATAATCCTGCAGTCCTGCGGGATCCCAAGATGACTCCCCAGTCTCCAGAAACCCAATTCTCTTAGGTCTGATCTAGCATTGGTGTTAAGAATGTTTATCACATTTGAATTTACTAAAACTCAAGAAGCTGTAAGTCGATTATTTTGCATTCATCAAAATAGTCAATGATCAGAAACTCCCCAGGCCTTAATCTTCCTACCAACATGAAAACTGACTTTTCAAAAACCACAAGGCTCTTAATTATTGAGAGAGAGAGAAAAAAAAAACCAACATAACCTTCTGGGATGTTTTAGTGCCAGCACAGGAAGTGTGAGGGGGAACTTGGGAGTTCCTGAATCCCAGTGTCCTGAGTGATTCATCCGTGCGCTGCGTCCGGGGGGGTCTGGGTGGTTTGGGGCTGGTGGTGCTGGAGAGCGAGGGGCACGAGGTGGAAGGTGTGTATCCGCCCTTGCTCCCGCTGCCTCGCTGCCCTCTTTCTCTCCCGCAGGCAAGGCCCTGGTGGCCGTGGAGCCCGGCAACCGGACGGCTCCGCGGCGCTGCGCCTGCACCGCCGGGTACCACTGGAGCGAGGACTGCCGCTGCTGCCGCCGCAACGCCGAGTGCGCGCCCGGCTTCGGCGCCCGGCTCCCGGGTACGAGCCGGGGTCCCGCGTCTGGCGGCGCTCCCAAAGCCGTGCAAGTACCCCCAGGCCAAAGCGGCCTCTCAGACGGCTTCCCTGAGTCATGACACTCTTCAGGACCAGGGGGCGCTGGAGGAGGCTGAGGGTTCCCTGGGAACGGACTGCAGGTTGTGCGCCTCCGGGGGAATGTGAGAGCTCGGCCCACGCGCTCTTCTCAAGGCTCCTCCTTTTGAACCTTCCCATGCCCACTAAGGGGGGAACCGGATCATGCAGGGGTCCCCAAACTTTTTTTTTAAACATGTGCACCCTCTTAGGAGAATTTTGAAAAGCCGTGTACCTCCTGCCAACATTTTAAATAGACAGCTATATATTTTTATTACAAATTGAAAGAGTTGCTTAAGGACTTAGTTTCCAGGGAATTGGAACAGCAGTAAGTTACACTTTCTAAAATATTCAGCGGAATCAAAACATGGGATAGCAACTGAATAGCCATCATCATCCATTTAAAAATGCACTGATCGTCTTTAACTGTTGGAAAGTTTATATAGTTCTTTTCTCTCCTTTGATTTGTATCCATTTCACCTTCCCCACAGAGTTTTATCATAATGTATTTTTAGGCTCGGGGAAGTTTATGCTAATCACCTTTTCATACTCTTTCACATGAAAAAAAAATGCACCTATTTGAAATTTTTATTTTTAAAAATTTCTTGTGACTCAGGGTTCTAAGCATAAAAACGTTTCTCCTGGACTGAGTTGTTACTACAGTTATTATTATACACAGTTGGTCCAAAAGCTGAATATATTATATTTTGCTATATTATAATTATAAAAGTAAAACACAGGGTTGGGAGAATTTAAAATATTATTCATTTCATTTCGTATGGAGGAAAATGTCCATCACAGAGTCTGGCACAGTCAGTCCTTCAATTAAACCAGACAGGCTTTCTCGTGGGAAGAAGTCTGACGATTTTTTAATTACTAAAATAAATCTCCCTATGACAGCCTGCTCCCTTCTGAATTCTGGTTGAGATATAGGCAAGACCCAGAGCCTTTCCAAAAGTTTGTTAGCTGCATGAAAAAAGGTGCTGGTAAAAAAAAAACAAAAAAATAAAAAGGTGCTGGTCCCTTTCTGCTTTTTTTTTTTTTTCTCTGCTCAATGTCCTCTCTGCTTTGCTCCTTTGGAAATGGTGCATTCTTCAGCAATAGGTGGAGGGTAGAGGGGGTGACGTGGATGACTGAAAATTTTACCCCTGCCTTGCAGTATATTTGAACTCAGAACAACTGAACCTGATCCCAAATACCCCATATCTGTTGTCACACCCTTGCCCATGTACTTCCCACTTGACTTTGGACAAAGAAAATGTAATTCCTTATTTTAGGGTTTTATTCATGAAAATAAACCACAGAAGTGCTACTAATTTCAAGAGTGATTTGTGGTTTTGGCACAAGCCAGTTGCTTATTATGATATCACATGGTAGCCAGTGTCCGTCTTTACTGGAATTACCAAAGGGTCATCATGTGTCAATTGCAGTAAAGGTAATAGACATAGGAAATCTGAGACATTTCCTATTTTGATAATGTAGTTCATGTGGAATATGAGAGGTGAAGACAGCTTACTAACCAGGATCAATTCCTGCTTTCAGTGCTATGGCTTAAGGCAGGGGTCCAAAATCCATCCCACCACTTTTGTTTGTGTAAATAGGATGTTATTGGGACACAGCCCCATCCATTTATTTTTAACACATTATCTGTGACTTCTTTCACACTACAAGTAATTTGCAGAGACCAGAGGGCCTGCAAAGCCTAAGATATTTATCGTATGGCTCTTTATAGAAAACTGTTACTACCAACCCTTGGTTTAGGGAAAAGAGACCTATATTGTAGGTTGGTTCGTTTTTTTCTTTTCTCTTTGTTTTGTTTTGTCAACACTCCGATACTTAGACTGGTGAGAGTATTGATCAGAAAGGGTCAAGACAAGAAGTTTCCTTTAAAAGCGGTAAATGGGCTGCCATTCTCTGTACCCAAAGCCTGGTGTAAGCCCCAAAGGAGAGACGGGAGAACAGGCAGGTGCTTGATTAAAACAAAACAGATAGCAGGCTCCCTGGCCAGGAAACAAAGGATCGGTGACCAGGACGGTGGCTTTGACTGGCAGAGGGTCCGGACCAGAGAGCTAGATCTAATTCAGATCTGGCGTTGGCGCCCTGACAGTGAGCCAGTTCCCCTCTGGACACAGTGCTGTCACCTGCTGTGGGGTCTCGGGCCCTCTGAAGTCTGTGAGGACTTCGGCCACCGGCCGCAGGTGGTGAGGGCAGGAATGGGGAGGCAAGAGGCAGGCGGGGCGCTTCTGATCTCTGGTCCTCTGGACCATCCTCCTGGCCGATCTCTAAGTGTCCTCGTTTGTCTTGTGTTCTTTTGTCCGTTGGTCTTTTTGACAGTGCAGCTCAACAAGGACACGGTGTGCGAGCCCTGCCTCGCAGGCTACTTCTCCGACGCCTCTTCCTCCACAGAAAAGTGCAAACCCTGGACCAAGTAAGTGACAACGAAGGAACCCAGAGGATTTGTTGATTTTAAACCCAACTCAGCCTCTGCTGTCTCATCTGTTTTGAAAACAGACTGATTCCGTTTGATGAGGCTTCCTCTGGAAGCCAGGTTCACAACAGAAAAAGCCTGTCAGTTGGGCATGAGGGCCATAAACCAGTGCAGCCAATCTTCTCCCTGATGTGTGACAGGAGCTGTGTATTGCTTGTTAGATTCAGTCTGACTGAAGCTTTGACTTATAGTTGCAGCTGCTTTTTCCCTTTTTCTAACCTTATTTAGTTGCAAATTACTTAACGATGCTTATTATCACTCACCAGTCCCACTTTTCCCAGCTTCCCAGCATCACTGGTTTACTTGTACAAAGATGTGTGTGTGTGTGTGTGTGGTGTATGTGCAAAGAGAAGCCTCCTGTTTAAATAAATGTTTACACACTTGGGTTTTTTTTTTCCGCATAATATATCCTGAAGGAAGCTCATTCCATATTAGTTCACTTAGATCTTTGTGGCTTTTTATAGCTACATAGTATGTCATCATAGAGATGTACCATAATTTATTTAATAAGCTCTCTATTGATAGTCATTTAAGTGGTTTGCAGTCTTTTGGAGTAGTAACTAAGTTTGCAATGAATCGTCTTTTCTATATACTATCTCACACTTATGTGAGTATATCCAGAGTGAAATTCCTGAGTCCTTTCATGGCATGCTTGTTGTTGAATACTCATAATTAATCTCATGATTCTTTTAGTTCCCAATAAATGAATTCTCGTAAAATATTTATTTTCTGATCCACTTATCCAAGTTTTATTTTGAAAAGATTTTCTGTGATTTCAACTTCGAAAGGGTATTCATCCAAAGTTCATCACTTAGCCATGGTAACTGAATTTGGAATCTTCTTTACTGCAGCCATCAGTCTTTTCTCTTTTGGACCATGCTCTCAGAGTAGTTCTTAGAGAACACTGGCCGTAGTTACTATTGGCTTTGTCCACCTTAATGATGTGTGGCTAGACACTGGCAATTCAAACATCCACAAAGACCTGGTTCCTCTCCTGAATGAGCTTGCAATCTAAAGGGATAGAACCTTTTGTAGCTTTAATAAGAATATAAAACCAAAGCACTTACCTACCTTTCCCTTCACAGCTGTACCATTCTTGGAGAGACAGAAGCACTTCACGGGACCGATAAATCAGATGTGGTTTGTAGTTCTCTTCCACCTACAAAACCACCAAATGGTATGTTGAATAGAGCAGGTTGGTTGGGTAGATGTGCCCCAGTCTAGTCAGCTCTTCTAGATTTCTCCCGAATTACATGCTATATCCAGAGGCGTCCATTTCTCCCTTTTCATCTCGTCCTATCCATGGTCAGCTCAGTATTTCATTTTTATTAGTATTTTAATTCCAGATATGTTGTTTATTTGATAATTTTCTACTGTGGAATGGATAACTAGTAATTTATTCGTATGTGCCCAAAAAAGGAATGGATAACTAGTAATTTATTCGTGTATGCCAAAACCAGAAAGAAAACTGAGGTGCAAACATAAATTAAAATGCCCAAATGTGATAGGATGGTGGTGGTCACAGTGGTCCCAGTAGGGTACCTATGGGAGATTTTGGTCACCAGCCAGAGTTAGCAACTTATTAGAAGATAGTCATCATTATTTCTGGAACATCCTGTGGATCAAATCAATCTCAAGTACAGTTTCAGTGATTGACAGAAAGTTGACAGTTAATGGCGGAAGCTGCTTACCCAGGTGAGCGAGATGCTGTGAAGGTGGGTCCAGGTATCACAGCACAAGAGGAGGCATAAGTGGCAAGAAAACCTTTCTAATGAGGCAAGAGAACCTAGGCCACAGAGCGATGGGGTTGATGAACGTTGACTAAGAAAATCAAGGCCTTAGCTTTGACATTTTGGCAAACGGGAGAACATCAAAGCGTTCTGGATAAGGAATTGCACAGTCAGAGCAGCATTTTAAAAAGACTATTAAGAGGACATTCAGAATAACTGAGGGAATAAAAAACTGTCTTAAAAAAAACAGAAGGAGAGGACTTCCCTGGTGGCGCAATGGTTGAGAATCCTTCTGCCAATGCAGGGGACACGGGTTCAAGCCCTGGTCCGGGAAGATCCCACATGCCACGGAGCAACTAAGCCCGTGTGCCACAACTACTGAGCCTGCACTCTAGAGCCTGTGAGCCACAGCTACTGAGCCCGTGTGCCACAAGTACTGAAGCCTGTGCACCTAGAGCCCAAGCTCTGCAACAAGAGAAGCCACGGCAATGAGAAACCCACACACCGCAACGAAGAGTAGCCCCCACTTGCCACAACTAGAGAAAGCCCGTGTGCAGCAGCAATGCAGCCAAAAAAAAAAAAAAAAGAAGGAGAGGAAAAGCAAGAGTCCGGAAACCAGGTCATGTAAACCAAGAGCTTATAATATAAAGGTACTAGCATTTAAGTGATCAAGGGGGGATGAAAAAAATGGTTGAGTCCACACTGTGTTGTAGATGAAGTACCTGAAACACTTTGCAGGATGGCTATGGTTCTGTTCTCATGACCAGCAAAACCTGGTGCCATGTTGTTATTTGGAAAGAGATTTGATAAGGGGCTTCCTTTTGCCTCCAGGGCCCATCCACCTAGACAGAGTGAAGTGTTCTGTAGGTAAACAAAGATGATGGATGGTGTGCTCATCCCTATTAGAGTTGTTCTAAAGTAGAAGCATTTAAATATGGTCCTGGGCTGGCCCCTCAGAGCTATGGCAGCCGGCAGGACCGGGCTGCATTGTTGATTTCACCCTTCTGAACGGGAGCTCTTCCTGACAAATTCTACAGTCAGGGCCGGGGACCTTCCTATTGTTCTTATTCCACACCAACACCCTTGATTCTGGGGTTTGATTGAAAGGGTTATGGGTTTTGGTTTTGGTTTTGGTTTTTTTTGGGTTACGCGGGCCTCTCACTGTTGCAGCCTCTCCCGTTGCGGAGCACAGGCTCCGGACGCGCAGGCTCAGCGGCCATGGCTCACGGGCCTAGCCGCTCCGCGGCATGTGGGATCTTCCCGGACCAGGGCACGAACCCGTGTCCCCTGCATCGGCAGGCGGACTCTCAACCACTGCGCCACCAGGGAAGCCCAGGGTTATGTTTTTAAATGGAGAAAGTAAAAATAAACCATCTTTAATGCCATTTTTCTCATTTTCTTCCAACACAGAACCCCAGATTTACTTGCCCAGTTTAATTATTCTGCTTCTCTTCATATCTGTGGCATTAGTTGCTGCTGTCATCTTTGGTGTTTACTATAGGAAAAAAGGGAAAGCACTAACAGGTATTGTGTCTATGGTGGGTTTTGAAAATGAATCTTAAAGCCAATAGATACATTTCTAGGCGTATGCTTTGAAGAGGCGTATATTGCCCTCCGACTGCCTCTGGTGATCTGTTTAAACTAAGGTGACACACGCTTTATACCTAATTCATTGTTCTCTGGCAAAACAAACAAATGAACAAAAATCCATCGTGCCTGTTTATGTATATGCAAACAAAAATATTCTAGGTGCAGGAAACCAATGACTGTTGTATAGATTATATACTGTCAGATATACAGAGGTTGCATTTATCCTAGAACACAAACATTTTTAATTACTTAAATTTAATTAATTACTTAATTAAAACAGAGACAAAATGTTCAGGTAAATGACAGATGGAAAGCTTTGACTGGGGTGTTACCCTGATAGGTGAATTTAAAATTCTGAAAATAAGCGGTCTTATATTCAGTAAAATGCAGGTGCTCATTCTTAGAATGAATAATCAAGTGTTGTCTTGTTTATTGGGAATAGTTTTTCCACCAAAAAAAAAATTGTTTGATAGTGTCTTTTAACATCACATCCTGTTTGACTTCTATACTACAAAGCTACAAAGTATAATTTTTAAGAAACTGTCCAAGGCTTCACTACGTTTCCTAAACCTAGTGCACATCATTGTCTTTTGAAGCACCTGTGGTCGCACCATCCTTTCCCATTTTCAGTTGCTCACTTGTTCTGTCCACCTTTGCTTTGCTGTGATTCCATCAGTTCTCTCACAGTCACATCCATAGACTTCATGAAATCCTGCACACCTTACTATTTCCATTAACATTCCATTGTCTAATGTAACACTGGGCAATCAAAAGATTAAAGAGGGAAGATGGTGACTGACGATGCCAGTGTTAAGCAGAGAGTATTTGAAGAGGAAAAGTTGGAATTAACTTTTTTAAAAGTCTATCATTATTGAATATTGTTATTTAATGCAACTTCACCTCCCCAACATCAGAACTGGGGATTTGAATAATACATGTTCAGAGATGCTGATGGATTGCTCACTCATATAGCCATGTTTTCAGGAGATAAACAGACTCCCAGTGTTTTATTCTTTAGTTTTTTTCTCTGTGATAATCTCTTTTGGCCATATCTTACCAATGGCAAAGGCAATGGGCCCGCCCATCACTGAGTCGGGATGTGTGACTGTCAGCTTTCTTTTCATCCCTTCATTCAACACATGTTTTTTGGCTACCAGGGACTGGACAGACACTGGGGTCTCAAAACCTTGAGCAACACAAACAGAGCCAGTGCCCTCATGGAAGAAGCTTCTCTGTGAGCAAGGCAGGGATTGGCCCGTAGAATGAGGCTGAGTGTGGAAAGGGAGGTGCAAGAGCTCCAGGGGTGACAGAGTTGCCTGTCCAGCCTCAGGGTCAGCCAGGGCCTCCCAGGGCGGAGTCAGGGGACCTGAGATCTGAAAGACAAGTTGCAATGAACTAGCCCAAGGGGAGCTAAGGAGAATCAAAAGCATTCCATGCAAAGAGAATTGCATGATTGGAGGGAGCAGAGCAAGTTGGGGGGATTGGAAGGTTAGCGCAGCTGGAACAGAAAGTCAGAACCAGTGTGACATGAAACTGCTAAGAAATGTGCTCCCATCCTGAGCAGAGGGAGGCAGAACAACCCTGTGGTTTTCGTATTTGGCTATTTTAGTAATTAAAACAAATGTGGGGGGGTACAGAAAGAGTGGATGCAGACCCACCAGTAAGGAGGGCTTTTGCAATCAACCAGGAGAGAGATTATCATAGTAGTTAGGAGTAATTACCACCTCTGTGTACAAATGTTATTTTTAGTATCATCTGTAATTGTCTACTCCTGATCCCTAAAAGGAAAGAGCTGCAACTTTCCTTCTATTTGGAGTATCTTTATTTTTATATAAGTTTAAAGTGATAGAAAATAAGCACGAATAATAATGATGATGGTAGTCGTAACTGACATGTTAAATATTTATCATGTGCCAACACTGCTGTACATATTTTACGTGTCCTGAGTCTCCACAACAGCACTGAGAGGGAGGCATTATTATTTCCCCCATTTTATGATGTGGAAACTGAGGCTCAGAGAGGTTAAATAGACCAGGCGAGGTCACATAAGAGGCATCATTACCTATTATGATGACGTCATTATCTTCCAGTGGAAAATGGACAACCTCTTAGCTTTAGTCTTTATAGTGAATCCAACATCAGATATTCAGTGGATGTGGGATAAAATTTTATCTTTGTATTATATACATTCATAGATTTTTTTAATTCATAGATTTGACCTTTTAAGTTTCATCAGTTCTGTTTTAAAAAGTTAAGGAAGATATACTTTGTACATGCCACAGAACATATTCTTCTTTCTTCTGAGAAGCAGCAGGGTGTAGGGGAAAAGGATTCGGGGCCCGCTGGAATTCAGTGGGGCCTGACAGAGCATTCTGGCATGCACTTTACTTTTATCATACATATATTTGTGCTAAGTCCCCTAGACCCACGTCACCTTTGTTCCCCTACAATACCTAACAGGGTCCCTAATAGTCAAAGAAAAATTGCTGAGGGCATGAGAATGTCTGTAGTCAAAACAGCAGCTCTGACAGCCGTCAGATGTGCCTGAAGGTATTCAGTGGAACATTAGGGCATCAGATTTGGCTTTACATAGATCAAAAAGTTCTGTTTTTGATAGGAGGAGGAAGATGCCTTCATAGTCTTTAAATTGGTTGGTTTTCTTTTCAATGTTTCACTCTCAGATTTGCAGACGATTTTGTTTAAAGACAATATTGATCTGACATAGTGGTCAATAATGCTGAATTAGAAATAGGAAATAATAATATGAAGCGCTTATCCTTACTTTGTTTTTCTAGCTAATTTGTGGCACTGGGTCAATGAAGCTTGCGGCCGCCTAAGTGGAAATAAGGTAAATTTAAAAGTCTTAAGTGCCTCCTTTAAGTACTGTTAACAATTTGGGGGAATTCCCTGATGGTCCAGTGGTTAGGACTCGGCGCTTTCACTGTCAGGGCCCGGGTTCCATCCCTGGTCGGGGAACTAAGATCCCACAAAGCCGAGTGTACGAGGCCAAAAAAAAAAAAAAAATTGGCTGATATAACTATTATTAGTCAAATATTGAGTCAAATTGTGAATGGGTACTTCGTTGAGAGGATGGAACCTCAAATCCCAGGATTGATCCCCACAGAGTAACCCAAAGCCCAAGTCAGTGCTCATCCTAAATGCTGTTTTCTTTGTATTTCATTCCATTTCTGTCATCTCTCTGCCCATGTATTATTTATATTATTAGTTTAGTGCCAATCTCTATTGCCTAGGACAGATTCCTAGGAGGGAAGAGCAGTCACATTCCTGTACTCTGTAGTTATTTTGGTGGCTTTTAATTTTGGTATAACTTCAGAACTCTAGGAAAGCAGTGAGATAGTACAAAAAACTTCCACCTGCCCTATACTCAGATCCACCAATTGTTTATATTTTCACATTGCTTTATTCTTTGCTATCTGTACGTTTGTATATGCATATGTATATTTTTTCTCTTGAACCATTTTTTTAAAGTTTATTTATTTAATTTATTTATTTTTTGGCTGCGTTGGGTCTTTGTTGCTGCACGCGGCTTTCTCTAGTTGTGGCTAGCGGGGGCTACTCTTCGTTGCGGTGTGCAGCCTTCTCACTGCAGTGGATTCTCTTGTTGCGGAGCACAAAGCCCACGCGTGTGGGCTTCAGTAGCTGTGGCTCACGGGCTCTAGAGCACAGTCTCAGTAGCTGTGGCGCATGGACTTACTTGCTCCCTGGCATGTGGGATCTTCCCAGACCAGGGCTCAAACCTGTGTCCCCTGCATTGGCAGGTGGATTCTTAACCACTGTGCTACCAGGGAAGCCCTCTTGAACCATTTTGGAGTGTGTGGCAGACATCATGTTCCTCTACCCTTAAATACTCATGTGAATTTCTTAAGAACAAGGACATTCTCTTATATATCCATAGTACCTTTATCAAAATCAAAAGATTTAGTAGTGGTACAACACTATTATATATCAATAATTTACATTTGATCTTAAAATTTCATTAATTATCCCACTATATCCTTTAGGTCTAGGTTCTTAAGTATAAAGATATATACATTTAAAATTTTTTTTTATTTTTGTCTGTGTTGGGTCTTTGTTGCTGCACGCAAGCTTTCTCTAGTTTCGGCGAGCGGGGGCTACTCTTCGTTGCGGTGCTCGGGCTTCTCATTGTGGTGGCTTCTCTTGTTGCGGAGCACGGGCTCTAGGCACGTGGCCGTCAGTAGTTGTGGCTTGCGACCTCAGTAGTTGTGGCGCACGGGCTTAGCTGCTCTGTGGCATGTGGGATCTTCCCGGACCAGGGCTTAAACCTGTGTCCACTGCATTGGCAGGCGGATTCTTAACCACTGTGCCACCAGGGAAGTCCCTAAAGACATACAAATTGTAAACCTTGAGCTCATACTGATTTCTCCAATTCTGGTCCCAACACTACAGGATTTATTGTAGTCTTTCTTTAGCTGTATTTGAATCTTCCCTTCTCCAACAGTAAGAAACCCAGCTCCGATTATTCTCAGTATATTTACTCAGTTCCAGAATACACAGAAAGTAGTTTCAGAATCACTAAGCCGTACCACAGCAAAAAGCAAAGCTACTAACCAGAGTTCAATATTTATTTACAGGGTTTTTAAAAAATTTAGATTGAGGGTATAGACAAAATCCTGTGTTCTAAAGTTATTTGGGTCAGCTCTCCCCCTTGCTTCAGTGTAAACGTGCTATCCCATTGGAAATGCAGTTAGATTCATCTGATTCTGGTTGTACTCTATCTGAGGGTTCTCCCCACCCCCTAATCTTAAATAACCCAAATAAAGCGACATAGTGAGTATTCCATCTGTACTTGTTATGGTGGAAATAATTACTATAAGCACCATTTTCAGCCACGTTTAGCAGACCCATGTTCTAACATCGCTGGGTTAATGCTCTGCCTTCTGAATTTAAATCAGCAGGAGTCCTCAGGCAGCAATCTTAGCTGCACTCGTGTGGAAGCCCCTAGTCAGCGTGAAATCTGTGAGGGTGTCTTACTGCTGACTCTGGAACAGAAGATGTTTTCTGAAGATATGTGCTGTCCTGACAGTGGAGGTGCGTGTGCAGGTGGCGGTCCCTGTGTGCCGGGAGAAGATGCCGGGATGCTCACCCTGGTCAGCGAGATTGAGGGGGACCCCTTCAGGCAGATTCCCACGGAAGACGAATACGTGGACAGGCCCCCCCGGACCCCAGACTCTATATTATTCTTCACTCAGCCTGGAAGCACATCCACACCGCCTTTCCCTGAACCCCTGGAGGTGGGAGAGAATGACAGTCTAAGCCAGTGCTTCACTGGGACAGAGAGCTTGGTGGATTCCGAAAGCTGCCACTTCGCTGAGCCTCTGTGCAGGACTGACTGGATTCCTATTTCCTCCGAAAAGTACTTGCAAAGAGAAGTGGAGGGTGGCAATTGGCCCCACTGGGCAGCCAGCTCCAACTCTGCAGATGGCTGTGCCGGCTGCAGGAGCCCTGCTGGGGAGGACCGGGAACCCCTGATGGGTTGCCCCCAAAGTGGACCCTTGCCCCAGAGCGCCTATGGCATGGGCCTTCCTCCCGAAGCAGCTGGTGGGGCAGAGGCGGGAGGCCAGCCCATGGATGGGGCTGATGCACGGCTTCCCAGCTCCACGAGGGGAGGTCCTGGCTCTGGAGGCCCTTCCAGTGAGCAGCCACCTGCATCAGGTAAGTGACTCTGCTGGTTTCTCCCTTCTGAGCAAAAAGGCCTGGTCTCTGTGCAGTATCTGGGGACAAGTGTCACGTGCCGTTAAGGAAAGAGGGACGCTAACGTGGGAAAAGTTCAGCTCGAGCATTTCCTCCTGATAAGCCTCTTTACAGGCTGGGTTTTGAGTCAGTCCACATGTTGGGTTTGTGGATTGTTCCCCTGGGGCTCTCTCTTGGTTTATATGTGCCCCATGCCCTTTTGCATTCAGGCTTCTCACAATGGGATTAGACCTCAAATCCCCGCATTGACCCCTGAAGACAATGCCAACATTGACCACAGGACTGGCTGAAGGCAAGGCATTCCCTCAGATTTCTGGGTTTGGGTTTTTTCTTTAAAGCGACCTAGGCCTCAAATTTCCCCCTAAAAAAAGCTCTTATAAATTTCAGGACAACAAACAAAATTGTTTAGTTAATCGTTGATTAATTAATATTTATTGAGTGTAGCTTGTTGATTCTGGGCCAAATTAATGAGGCAGTGGCTGTCCTTTGATGCTTTTTATGAGAAACCCCTTTTATAAACACTGCATAGGATATATTTATGGAACCAGGAGGATGGTTTTACAATTTAAAATCATTATAGAGATTTATTGCTGCACCACTGCTTGAGCGTGAATAGCCCACCAGTTGTAATATTATAACTTTTTTCTGCGAAGGTAGAACATCCTCTGTTTTATTACGTAGTTACAGGGAACTTTTCTGCTGATGGTGAGGGCTTCCTCTGGTTCCGGGGATTATTTGCTGTATTATGGGAAGGGGGTGGTCAGGGATCTCTGAGAATTTTCTGAAAGTTATAGACCCTCTCTCCAGAAAAATGAATATATGCATATGTACTATTTAAGGGGCTTCACAGAATCCTCCCAAACTCTAAAACCACAAAGCCCGTTCATGGACCACCTTTATCCTGGGATGCTTTTTCTTTTTCTTTCCTGCCTCTTTATTTAGACCGCCACCAGGTCTAGCAGCTGGTCTTTGAATTATTTTATAACCATGAGGTAGCTCAGTCGGGCCCTAAATGGAGACTGTTTTGCCCCATGCTGATGGTGGCTCCTGCCTTATTGGGTAGAACAATGAATTTGAATCTGTTCTCCAAGGTCTGTGGTTTTGCCGCAACTACACAGATTCACTGAGGTGTAAATTCTCTATCAGTTCTCAGTCCAACTGAAAGGAGGAGGTGGGCTTGGGGATATTTTCCAAAGAACTGATGTGTTTTTCCTCCAGAAGACCTCAACTTATTTTTTCAAAGATTTTAAGTAATTTCCGTGTCTAAAAGTTTGGCTCTATGGTTCGTTTGTATTGTTCTCTTTCTTTTCTACGGGTTAATTTTCTTCCCACTGGTTGCACACACAGAGAGAACACAAGTATTTGGGGGTGTGGGGAGGAGGGAGGCGGAACCTCAGTTTGGCAGCTGCCACATCTCGTGACGCTGCCAGGGGACAGACCTGTTTTTCAGTTGCTAACATCAGGAAGGTGATGTTTGCTGCTGTGTGAAAAGCAGCAGCAGTTCTTGGAAGAACAGCACTGGCCAAAGTGAAGGAGATCAATTTTTTCGTTGTGTCATGAAACCAAAAAGGCGGATCCGAGCTCTCCTATAAGGAGTTAAAGCAGTGCCCATCTCTGCTTTTTTTATCTTTCTTTTCTCCAGCACTAAACATCTAGGCATGGAAAGAAGAAAAAAAAGCGTGTCATCAACTAAGTGGTATTAATTTGCAAAAAGTTGACACTGCTTTTTCTGTCTTAATCTGGTGCTCAGCCATGTAAAGCACTCGTAGAGAGTTGCCAGCAAGTGGGCCAAATTCATGTTCGCCTGAGGAGAAGTAGCAGCCAGAATGATTTTTGAGGCTGTGCAGGTCTCTCCATAATTACTTCTACATAAACAGGCCTTCTGATTCCTGGTCAAAATAGCACTTTCTCATTATTGCTTTTTTTTTGGTCATAGTTTATCGTCTATAAAATGTGTGAAAGAGGATGGAGCTTGGGTGGGGTTAATTCTACATGATCTCCTGAAAGCCACTGTGCTCTCAGGACTTGAGGGAGGTGACCTTTTTATTGGCTTTTGGAATTTTATATGTGAGTATTTAAGAAGAAAAAAACTTACAACCAAATCAAGTGGTTTCTGCAGAAATGACAGGGTTGGGCACCACCTAAGTAGGGAAAAGTATCTCCTTTGCACCCAGCTTCCTTTTGAAGAGGATGATTGTTCTTCAAACAGCTCCACAAGCCTATCTTTCAAAAATAATACCCGACGCTAAGTCGGTGTTAGCAGTGTCACAGCTCTTAAAGCACAAGGAGGGTTATCAGCAAAAACCAATGAAAGGGGAAAACATACTTGTGGTTTTGTTTTGCGTAACCATGTCTTGATTTACGTCTTAAATTATCCTGATGACATGACGGTGGTTACCTTGGTTATAAGCCCTTTCACCTGGAGTTTGGAGAATTCTGTGTCTAGAAAATGATGTCATGTGAAGAAACAACTTCGTATGATTCATGGATCACTAGTTGGCCTGTGACTTGCTTCTGGCTCCTGAGATCACTTAATTGGTTCAGACACTTCTGAACTGGAGAGAGGTGTTTGTTCCCAGGGCCCACAACGATTCTTCATGAGCACCAGCTACATGATTCTCTATCAAATCTTTATTGAGGGTCCACTGAGACACGGAGACTTGGAAAAGCTTGGAAAACAAGTAGGGATTGGTGCTAGGGAATGGACAACACAAAAAGAATCAATAATTTGAGAAAGCAATGCCCTCCATGGCCAGCCCCCTAACCTGCAGCCTCTTCACCTGCTCACCCACCTGAGTTTGGCCAACGCCAGCCTCAGCCATTTTTAGGGGGAATCTCTCACTTTCCGGCTTCTGCACTGTAACAGGCCTCCCCAAGTGTGGCCACCCTGTCCCCGCACGGTCCCCTTTTCCAGAGCACCCAGCTCCTCCTGACCTTCAAGTCCCAGCTCAAATGCTGCTTCCTAAACCAGGGATGCACGTTGGCTGCCTGGGTGGCCACTCTCCCCTTCCATGCCCTCGGCAGCCCCTCGTAATTCGTCTTGGCATCTTTCTCACCGAGCCCAGCACACTCATACCTTTATCAACAGCCATCTTCAGGCAGCCACGAACAGTTAGTTGGTAGGAATTGCCGTGACCTTCACCACTCCCGATCTTTCTAGTCTCTCCCACGGCAGCTTACTCTCAGTATAAATGAATAAATGTTCATAAGCTCATTCATTCATTCATTCATTCCTCCATCCATCCGGTCATGAATAACTAAAGGAATAAGAGCCCATAGCTTCCTGTTTGTTCCCTAACTCGCTCTCAGCCTCCTACCTCTTCGGGCTGTTCAGGGGAGCAGGGGGCCAGGCAGGGGATGGAAGGATGGCCGCTAGCTGTCCTGGGCAGACTTAGGTGTCCTGGGCAGAGGAGGCAGAGATGGCAGAAAAAAGGATGCCCTGGTCCATCCAAGTGGCATAGACGTACCTAGGCTAATGCCTGGGAGCCAAGGGCACTGGAGGATTAGGGTACATGCCTGACTCCCACGTCCCCCACCCTTAGTCTCCCATCCCTGGGCCCCACCCCGTCCTGAAATGACTATTCTTGACCATCCACTTCCATCCTGAAAGACAGATAAACGTTCTCTTACCTCAGTTTTCTTCCTGTTCCTCCCCACCCCCTGAGCAAAGGACAGTCCTCTGTTTCTAACTTTCTTCTCTCTCCTGTTGCAATGCCATCCACTAACTTGTGTTTGACTTTTAGCTAAGTATCATAAGGGCAGGTATTAGCTCACAGATTCTATAAGTTAAAAATATTTTTTAATTCAGTTATTTGGTAATAAAACTCAGCATTCATTGATGCTAAAGGTCAATGCATTATTTCAAAATATAAGAAAAATTTGTTCACTATATCTTTTAGTTTAGCCGTACTTCCCTTCCTTCTCTTCTAATTTTGGAAGGGTTTCATTTGTCAGCCATTCTAAGTAATTTTCAAGCATGATTCAGAATGGAACTATTAAATACTGTTTCCCTTCCCATATCATCATAGACCCAGTTTCTTCCAAATGCCTGAAACAGATCTTGCATTTCCATAAAAAGGAAAATCACATGAGAAGCATATGGGTTAAATATAAAATAAGTTTTTAAAAAATTCCAAAAGAACCCAATATAGCCTGGGTAATTTGAGTGGATTTGTGTATATTTTTAGTTCTTTTCCTTGGAAGAAAATCTACATGACAATTGGGTGATATTATTTGCTATAGTTCTTGTGATTTAATATTCATACGTTATACATTTTAAACAACATAATAAGCCTTTGAGAAGACAAGTATGCGTTACCTTGCTTAAAAAATGTAAATTGTGTCAAGGATTGAGTTCTTAAAAGGAATTTTGTTCTCTCTGCTGGAGAAAAAGGGATTCCACGGGGCCTGCTATGCAAAGCAGGGACTTAGCAAACTATAAACATCTTTCTGGTCATGATGAGATACTTCATTTATTCATTGTTTCTGTTGACTTAAAATGCTATTTTTAACTCTCTCAAGTGACCTGAAAATTCTTCTAGCTAAGTCACATTAAATATTAATGTTAAGCCAACCAACCCATTTTAAATGTTAGAAACTCTTCAGATTTTCTAATTTAATGAAAACCCTCATGTCATGCTAATTCTCAAATCATCCTTTTGGGTAGCCTTCACATAGAAGTCTATCAATCCCCTTGTGTTCAGAGACACATTAAGCCTGTTCTGACATCCTGAAGGTTGCATTTTTATCAATGACATCATAGGTATTAGTTACCAGGTGCTGGCTAAGTGCTTCGTGTAGGTATTACCTTCCCACTTCCTCACAGGAATCCTATGGGCAAGTTCCTCGCCTAGGACCACACAGCGAGTCAGCGATGAAACCATGACTCAACTCTCTGATTCTGAAGCCTATGCCTTCAACCATGGCACTGTCTCCCCATAAATCAGTGCCAATGTTACTGATTTCATTTGTTTACCATGCACTGGAGAATCCTCAGCGTGCTGTAGAATAAGGGCAAACTCGGGCTGGGATCATTGGCTCCTCAGGCTGAGTGCAGGGCAGTGGCCAGGCCAGGCCCAGAAGATTCTATAGGAAGGGGCGCTAGTGTCTGTGCAGGAGGTGATGGCTACTTTGACCTCTGAGTCCCCTTTCTTCTGCCAGTTGTCTCAGGAAGTTACTGTTTTCACTGTCACCGGTTCTTTTGGGAGGAAAGCTCTTTCTTCCACATGCCTCCAACCCCATCTTTTTTTGAAAGTAAAATAAAACTAAAATAAATGCCAGAGGCAGCTTGCTGGGGAAAGCTGGCGGAAAGCCAGCTCCGGAGAGTAGGGAAGAGGGAAGTGACGGGCCTGGCTTTGCTCATATTCCCAGAGGTCTGTGGACTAATGGGACCTATGAAAGCCTTGAGCCTTCTTAAGGCATCTTGGACAAGCCTCATGCACCCCATCCCTCCCTTTCCACCTTCCCCCCTTAACCAGCCACCAGCAAGGGAGAAGGTCTCCCCTGACATCAGAACGTCCTGGGGTTTCCTTGGCTCTCAGTGGAGAGGGCTACCCCTTCGGGGCATGTACCAACTGCGGAAACCCCGGCAACCATGCTGATGAGGGGGCCCGCAGCACCCACCTTGCTGACATGGGGTCCTTTTGACTTGCCATCCCAGGGCCTTGGCCTCTCAGGTCCGTTCACACAACCGTGTAAAACCCTCTGAAAGGCAGAAAGCTGATTTCAAGGAACGATTGTTTGTAAACAAGGACAGTTCAGGACTGAGGCGTAATACAGGGTAAGGATATTACCAACTCATTCAAAACCTTGACCTACTCTAGTGCTACATTCAACTAGCTGCCGACTTGCACGAAGAGAAATGAGATGGTGGGGGATTTGTGTAGAGTTACATAGATGAGTGTTCAGACCAGAGACTGTCAGAATGATGGATTATTTCAGCAAAGAAAATAAAAGTTGGTTAGATTGCTAGAGGTAAGTGCCCTTTCAGTCTTCAAGGTATTTCGAAGTCCTTCAGCAAGACAGGGATGGAAAGATAACATGACCGCTCAGTACATTTCCCGAATCTCGTTTCCTGGGGAGTTCCATGAGCACAAACATTACATTCTGGGAGTAATAATGTCAGCATTGCACCTGTGAGAAATTCTGTGCTATTTCCCAAGCATTTTCAAATCCACTGTCTCGTTTGACCCTATGCCATCCTGCTGGCTATTCACACATTCATTTATTCATTCATTTATCATATGCCTGCTCTGGGCGGCTGCACGCTGCCAGGCTAGCTGGGCTTGAAAATTGATGCTCATTTCATAAAGATTAGACCGAGTTGTTAGGTAGTTTGTCCCAACTCCACAGCTAGTGGAGGCCGAGCCAGGGCAGGACCAGAGCTTTCAGGGTCCTGCGCTCTCCTCTGTCCCAACCCCATTTCTGTCCCTCCTGTACTCGGGCAGCCACTGAAACCACCACACTTTTAGTCACCAGTCATGCTCTTCAGAGCGTGAAACACCACTCTAAGCTGCTGAAACCTCTTCGCTACTGAAGTTGAGACAGGTGAGACCAGGATGCCATGGATGTTAGTAGATTACTTGCAGGTGAGTCTGTATTGTGATGAGGCTGGAGAAAGAGGGCTGGACAGTTTTCATCCCTGAAGCCATGTCAGTCAGTAGAGGGGGAAAAAGAAGCCTGGAATGCTCACATGCGGAGGAACTGCGAGCTGGCGTTTGTAATGCAGCCAGCCTGGCACAGAGGGAGCACGCAGTAAATTCTGGATTTGAGGTGTTCCATCACTATTAGTATTATAATAGTGATCTAGCTTAATCTTAATCTAGCTTCACTTTACCATAGATTAGCCCACATCCCCCTAACCTCTGTAGAGTGACCTGACGGAAGCCGACAGCACACTGATTACTCACAACTAATGGGTCACTCTAGGACACCCCGGACCTTCTGCTCCCGCCCAGAGAATGGCCACGCTTACTAAAATCCATAGATCTGCCCAGTCTTATGAGTGTGAGCTGATCCTGTTGTAATTTAAAACTTTAACTGTTGCATTAACTGGTTAAAAAAGAAAAAATGAAGTTGATAAGCATGAGAATTATTTCTATGAAACTATTAAGTGCTTCAGGAAGATTCAGAGAATGAGCTGCTAAAATCTTTTTGCTGTTGAAGTTGAGAGGGTGAGGTGATGAAAGGTTGAGGCAATAAAACTCTAGAAGGATTCTGCACTTAGACTGCTTGGCAGCTGGCTTGGTTCTCATTTCACTTTAAAGAAACCAAAACGAGATCAGAGGCAAAGCCTGACAGGTATAACTGATACAGTCAGCAGACCTTTTCTCAAAGGGACAAGCCTCAGTTCTCTATCAGAAAGTGGGTGTTGAAAGTTTTATAGCAGGTGGCAAGTGGCTTGAACACCAGGGAAACATATCATTAGAGTCCACGTTTTAGGAGCACCGGTGGGTAGCCTCTGCAACTCAGAGTTTTACCGAACGTTGAGTTCTTTATCAATAGAGAAAATTAGATCGGCAAATGTGTCTGCAATATTGAAACATGTCCAGCTTATAAGATGTTACCTCCAAAAAGAGTAGCATTAAATTAGAGCATCAGTGAGGCGGGGAGGGGGAAACAGAGCAGGACTCCTTATAGCTGTCTGCCATCTGCTACAAAGTTTCCAGAGCCCAGTGAAAAGTGAATATATGAAGCCCCTTGTGCAAAAATTAGTAAGAATTTCAAGATGATGACAACAGAACATTAAACAAGCACGGCGCCCTTCTGAGCACAGGGCCCTGTGCGACTGCACAAGTCACATGCCCCTGAAGATGGCTCTGCTGTCACTTACTGTTACTGGCCAATAAGTAGAGCTTTTTAAAGTTTAGTCTGTACCAGTTTACTACTCTCATAAAAGTCAGCGTGAATGGAACAGACTTGGACTTCATCGAAGGTAGTTTTTGTCATTAATTGTACTTTTCGATGAAGAAACACATGAAGAATAAAATTGAGAATCTCATACTCTTTCTAGGTAGCTTTTCTTTACATCCTATTCGTCAGGAGTTTAAAGGCCTTTTTTTGGTCCTCCCCTCCCTACTGTGCCCTCCGCAAGAATAATATTCTTGATCCAGTCTGTGGATCGAAGAATTATGAAATGTTTACATATATTTCTTAGGAAAAAGGGTTTGAATTCCATTTTGGAAAAAAAATAGAAAATAAGTATATCGATCCTATAGAATATATCAAAAATATATTGTTTACCATGAGGCAAAGGCATGGAATGAAAATTTTTTTTTTTTTTTGGTTTTTTGGCTGCATGGCATGTGGGATCTTAGTTCCCTGACCAGGGATCAATCCCATGCCCCTTATGTTGGAAGCGTGGAGTCTTAACCACTGGACTGCCAGGGAAGTCCCCTGGAATGAAATTCTTAAGAAGAAAAGTTTTAACACAAAATCTTGATGTGTAAGATAATGGTTAAAAAAAAAAAAGGGTTTTTATCTGAGTTCAGACAAACTGAAGATTCTGACGAGGAAGGTAAACAACAATGGAGTCATGATGATGATTTGTTGGAAAATAAAATTTTAAATGATGGAGAAATTATATATACCATGACATAAACAGATAAATCCATATGAAGAGGACAAAAAAGATATTAAATTCAAGACCATAAATCAATCACGCAGTGGCTAGCACTGCCCTGTGTGTAGGTTTACAAGATACTGAAGAACAACAGAACCATGTTGTTCTTCAGTGTTGTAATAATAAAAAGCTAAAGGAATTATACCAAGGAAAAAATCATACTTTAAAGCAACTTAGATTTGCTGCTCTTATTAAATAATCATGGTATTTTATTTTATATTTTATTTTTTATTTTTAAACACAGTACATTTTAAATTGGAATATGGTTTATGGTATACACATATTATTTTTGATTTCTCACTTTGACTTTTTCTGTTAACTAGTGATCCCTCAACTAGGAAGACTTCTCCTGTGTTAGTTATTATGCTCATTCATGCTGCTGCTGCTACAGTAGAGACCTTATATCAGCTCTCAGTTAGCAGCTGTTGAGTTACTTGAAAAAGTCATTTACAAGTTCACCTCTTCAACATCTTTTTAAACTTAAAACATATAACTTGCATTCACACATTGATTTTTTAGTATAGGGACATATGTGTTGGCTGAATATAGTTTCCTGAGCCTTTTTCACGTTAACCACATCATCTTAATTTCCAGGCATGACAAGTCTGAATGCAAACTCCTTCTGCATTTTTAAAGTCTCTTTTTCATTTTTTCTTTTAACAGCTGCCACCACACACCAGTTCAGCAGCTTGCTGATGTCTTCTGTTTTGCGTTTAGTGGCTCACATTTATTTGGGTCCTTGCAAAGCATTCAGTTTTCTTAGAAACATTTGCCTTTTTTTCACACTTACTCACATTTCGCAACTTTACATAAAGACATACCTTGGAGATACTGCAGGTTCAGTTCCAGACCACCACAATAAAGCAAACACCACAATAAAGTGAGTCACACGAATTTTTTTGGTTTCCCAGTGCATATAAAGTTATGTTTACACTATACTATAGTCTATTAAGTGTGCAATGGCATGTCTAAAAAAATAATGTACATACTCAGTTTAAAAATACTTTATTGCCGGACTTCCCTGGTGGCGCAGTGGTTGAGAGTCCACCTGCCGATGCAGGGGACACGGGTTCGTGCCCCGGTCCGGGAAGATCCCACATGCTGCAGAGCGGCTGGGCCCGTGAGCCATGGCCGCTGAGCCTGCGCATCCGGAGCCTGTGCTCCGCAACGGGAGAGGCCACAACAGCGAGAGGCCCGCGTACCGCAAAAAAAAAACAAACCAAACTTCATTGCCAAAAATGCTAACCATCATCTGACAATGCAGGGTTGCCACAGACCTTCAACTTGTAAAAAACGCAGTATTTTCAAAGCACAATAAACCCAAGAGCAAGAAGACAAGGTACGCTTGTATTTCATTAGATTTCCTAATAGGTTCAACTAGTTAAAAACAGACTTAAGAACTAACTTGGTAACTGGTGAGAGCAGAAAGACATAGGCATAATAGAGAGTAGACCTGTAGCATAGAGTATGCTCGATGTTATGAACACCTATGTTTTTTTAAAATTTTTATTTTATATTGGAGGATAGTTGATTCACAATGTTGTGTTAGTTTCAGGTGTACAGCAAAGTGATTCAGTTATACATATACATATATCTATTCTTTTTCAAATTCTTTCCCAACTTAGGTTATTGCGAACGTTGAGTAGAGTTACATATGCTATACAGGTCTCTGTTGGTTATCTATTTTAAATATAGTAGTGTGTATATGTCAATCCCAAACCCCCAATTTATCCCCCCCTCCACCTTTCCTTAAGTTTGTTTTCTAAGTCTGTGAGTCTATTTCTGTTTTGTAAACAAGCTCATTTAACTTCACTTAGTATGATAATCTCTAGGTCCATCCATGTTGCTGCAAATGGCATTATTTCATTCTTTTTAATGGCTGAGTAATATTCCATTGTATATATATACCACAATGGATTTTCTTTATCCATTCATCTGTTGATGGACATTTAGGTTGTTTCCATGTCTTGGCTCTTGTAAACAGCACTGCAATGAACACTGGGGTGCATGTATCCTTTCCAACCATAGTTTTCTCTGGATATATACCCAGGAATGGGATTGTGGGATCATGTCTGTGTATTTTAGAGGGAATGGAGAACATGGGTCAATCTGACTAGTTAGTGAATGGAATACTAGCTGTACTTGCCCAAGTCGCTTGGGGAAATTAATAGGCAAATAAATCCCTGCCACCACCCATCTAGTAACATCCCCAATACAACTGCCAACGGGAGAAGGAGCGTGAGTCACAAATCCTCCCTTGTGACTTTCAATTTGTTGCTCATATTTGAAATCTCTGTTTTCCTTGAAATCCCTGTAATGGGCCACTGTGCTTGTCTCAGGATCTGTGAAGGTACCCTGTGGGTGCAGGGAAGGCTCCTGGTATTTCCTGTATGCTGTTGGTATTTCAGTGAGACCATCCAAAATATGCTTTCCACATTTGGGAGAAATCTCTTCATGGAGAGTAATGACAGAAACGATTTTATTTGTGTAAGTTATTATTAAGCTTTGTCACAACAGAGAAGAAAAAAAAAAGATAAGGTTAATAGTGAGGCACTGTTTTTATGTTCACCTTCCCTGGTCAGACTGAAAGATTCTGCTGGCGATGCTGAGTGTTCGGGCATTTCTGCATCTGCTTGGTTTGTGGCATTTATTTTCACCTGGGTCATTTGTAGAGCATCAGTCTTTGACATAGGAGAATAAGAGGTAGTAGGTTTCCTAACATTTGTTGAACTTTCTATTTGTTTTTCAAAAGGCCCACTAATTAAAGACTGGCTAAATCCAGTCACCCACAAAAAGTGATGACAGAACCCCCTGGGGACAAAACACCTCCCAGGGATCGAAGGAAAGAGTGATTTGTAAGATTGTTTTTGTTTGGTTGGTTGGCTTTTCTCCATTTTAGTCTTGTGCATCTCTCTTTTTTCTAGGAGTTTGAAAAAATGTTAAGGAAATTTCTGCTAAATACTGAGCCCGGGTGGCCCCATGGCCCACCAGGGCTGAGCTTAGGGACCTCTCCAGGGAGGGTGAAAAGTTGTGAAAGAGTCTGGTCAGAGAGGAGGCTGGGCTGCGGTGGGCTCCAGGGTCCTAACAGGCCGCAACCTTCGCTCCAGCCTTTGCTTCCCTTCCTGATGCATTTGACCATTGCCGAACCATTGGCTGTGTTTGCTGCGTTATCCATCACGTGCGCACACCCTTTTGCGACATCTGAATCCCGTCCGTGATTCTGCGATGCGGGCGGGCTCTCCTGCCAGTGTCCCCCGAGGTCATTGTGGCCAACGACAAAACCTGAGGATGGCCCACTGTCTTGCTTCTCTTCCCTCGTCTTCTCTCTCTCCCTCCCTTTTTCCTTCCTCCACCTCAGTCAGGCCCGGTGAGACGGCAAAGGAAGGAACCACGGGGAGTGCCCCATGCATTTTAGGGGACAGGTGGATGAGGAAGGGCCGCCCGTGAGAGGGCCGGGGCGCCAGCGCTCCTCCATGCATTGGGAAACTTTCCTCTCACAAGACCAAGTTCTCGCCCAGAACTGATGACTCACCCTCTGCGTGTTCTCTCTTCCTCTCCCCTTGTAGGAAATGTGACTGGAAACAGTAACTCCACGTTTATTTCCAGCGGGCAGGTGATGAATTTCAAGGGCGACATCATCGTGGTCTACGTCAGTCAGAACTCGCAGGAGGGTCCGGCGGGGCCGGGCGGCTGCGCGGGGGAGCCGGTGGGCCGCCCGGTGCAGGAGGAGAGCCCGCCGTGCTGCGACTCGTTCGCCGGCCTCGGGCCGCGCTTCCCGGACACGTGCGCCGGCCTCGAGGTGGGCCCGGGGCTGCAGGAGCGAGGCGCCCCCGGGCCCGACAAGGCCTCGCGGCCGGTGCAGGAGCAGGGGGAGGCCGAGGCCGGCGCGCAAGAGACGCGGCGCTGAGCAGCCGAGAACCCGCTGCGGTTGCAGCCAGGCGGGCGCGGAGCTGCAGGCCTTCCAGCCCGCCCTCCGCGCCGCGCACATCGGAAGCCGCGTCCCCAGCTGACGACGCCGCCGCGCACCCGCGCCTGGGCGGGGCTGAGGGCGGGGCCTGGGATGGGGCGGGGCCGTGGCCCCAGAGGTGTGCCGTTGAGCCCCTCCGTTCGGTACGCCTGCGTCAAATGAACGGACGTTCTTTATCCATCTTGTTCTAAATAGAATCGGGGACTTTAAAAACAAACAAGCAAACAAAAGTACATTTGTTATTACTACTCACTTCCATCCACGGTCACGTGTCTACTAATTGCACAGGTACACGTTGCTCTCTTCTGTTACTCCACTTTTTACCTCCTATAGTTTTTCTTCTTCCACTTCCACCTCCCATTATTAGTTCGTCAGTAGTTTGTCTCTTTACGACATGTGTTTTTATGGCCGTCCTGTTCTATTTGGATCTGTATCCCTTCCCCCACCCCGTCCTCCATGTTTGATATTTGTATTTCACTGTCTCTCATAACGTTTCTCTTGATACTGTCCGCCCTTTTTTCTTTTTACTATTTAACGATTTTCTTGAAAAGTCTCCTAAGGGTGATGGTCTTCTTTATATGTTTTCTTTTGGTCCCTTCTCACAAGTAGATGACTGTGTTTTGGTGATGGCGGGGGCGGGGAGAGGTGAGGAGTCTGTACTAAGCACTTTGGGAAGAAGGCTAGAAATGTGAAGCCTGCGGGGAGGCTCAGAGAACAAGAGGAGGGACTTGTAGCTTTCGAAAACTTTTCTGAGTTCTCAGTTTTCTAAAGGAAGGAAAAGGGGAAATCCCATTTTCACCCTGAATGTTTTTTAAGTTTGTGTTAATTTCTAGGCAGCACTAAGTTGCAATTCGTGTCTGCCTCCTTTACTGCATCTCAAAATGGTTCATTTCCCCCGGGTGAATGTAGTACCCTTCCCAGCAGAGGCAATCAGGTACTTGGGAAACTAAATCTCAAAAATCCAAGTTGCTGCACTTGGCATTCTTATTCTTGATGTGTCCCTGGAAAAGGTGTGGAAAATGAGTAGGACATGGGATGGCCTGCACACACGGTGAAAGGAAGGTGCCAGGAAAGTTCAAGAAAGGAAGAATAAAGTTGTGCATTTGTTTTCTTTCTAAACAAGAATAGCATAAATGTGTTTAGGCAGTAGGCACCATTTTCTTCCTAAAAAATCGTGTATCTGTAATTTAGCCTTGTAAAAGTGGAAAACATTCTTATTATTTTCCATGCGTTTACATTAAAAACCCAAATCCTTATATTGTGAACTTAAGAAAACTTATCATAGAGGTGCTTTTCTCTTAGCATCAGTGCTCTTGTGAGGAAACATACAATGTGAGTCAGAGTGAAAGGAATTACCTAGGATGTTTCATCTGTTGTGGCCAGTGAGCATTCGTTCTCCTCAAATACTAAAGTTAAAATATCTAAGCACATTAAAATTAATTTTGCAGATCTGGTTGGTTTTAAGAGTGGTGATAGCAGTCACTGTCCAGACTTTAATGGCCACAAATGCCCAGCTGAAGGGAATGATCGTTGATCACTGGTTTCTCCCTGTCGGTTGCAGGTGTCTTGGAAATGCTAGAATAGTAGCCATCAATTATGACTTTTAATGGAGAAGCAGAGGTGGTTCTATAATTTATGGGGCTTCTTAGCTGACATGAAAAACTGCAGGAAATAACTGTGTTGCCAGGATGATCCGTTGGTGGGAATTTACTGTCTGTGCTGCCCTTTTAGTTCACATCCATCCAAAGAGAGATGTTATAAAAATGGAAGAAGCCATTAAACCTTTTGACATATTAAACAAAGTATAGTTCACAAAGGAGAAGGCTGAGCTAAAGACCCAAGTTTCTACTGTGACTGTCATCATCTCACTAATACTTTCCTTTTCTTTCCTATAAAAAGGCACTAATTTTTGACATTTTCCCAAACTAGAGATAACATAAGGATGCTACAGTGAATGTTAAAGTATTTTGAGATCCTTAAATAGAAGGTGCTAAATAAATACATAAGAATCTACTTTCAGAAAAAGGTAGTATTCTTTCCCATGCTGATCCCTACTAATTCTATATTGATCCAAAGACAATTAAATGATAGGAAGTATATAGCAAATATAGGTCTGTGTCTGTGTATTATAGAGATGTATATGACAAATGTAAACAGAATGAAATGAAGACAATAATGAAAAACTGGGGAATGTGATAAAGAGATTATTAAACATATTTGATGATAAAAAATTTTTTTCACGGCTTGTTTAAACAAAGCTTTTTGTGAAATAATGATCTGACTTCTTTCTGATCTCTATGATGTACTGTGGTATCAAATGTTGGTTATATGGTGTCATTGGTGGAAACCTCAACAAGAGTTGGGACAGAAGGTGCCTTTTTTAAATAATATATCTACCATTGATCTCATAAGTAAAATTCTTTAAAATGTAGGTTGGCTAGGCAGTGAAAGAGTTGAAACGGAAATGGAGTCTAGTGTTTTCTACCCACACCTAATTCAGCTATCAGAAGTAGGAAGAATTAATTTCTTCTCTCTGCCTGCAAGCACAAAGAGTAGTTTGAATGTGAGGTATTGGAACCTTCCTATGGCAAAGGAAAAGAGGGCTCTTGCTGTGTAACAAGCTACCCCAAAACTCAGTGGTTTAAAACAATCACCATTGATTTAGCTCCCAGCCCTGTGGGTTGGCTCAGCTTGGTTTGTTCATTAGGCCTGGAGGAGCCCAGCTGGGCTTGCTGACCTGCGTGCAGTCTGCAAGCTGACTGGCTCGGGGAAGGCTGGCTGGACTGAACCCTGTCCACGCGGTCCCTCATCCTCCCAGCAGGCTGCCCCGGCCTTCTTCTCATGGTGGTGCCTGGGTTCTGAGAGCAAACAAAACCATATCAGGCTTTTTGAGACCTAGGCTTGAACTGGTGTGCTGTCATTTCTGCCACATTCTGTTGGCCAAAGTAAGACACAGGGTAGCCAGATTGAAGGGGTGAGTACACAGAGTTGCAGGGTGACACTGAGAGAGTGGTAGATACAAGGAGGGGAGAATGGGGCCCTTTTGCCACCTCCATCACAGGAACATTGTTCATAACCAAATGGTGCTGGGGAGAGTGCAGCTGGGAGCAGGAGAGGAACGTTTCCCAGCCCCCAGTAAGTGCTTCCTTCTCTGGTGACCAGATGCCTTTGATGCAGAGTGCAGTCAGTTCCTACAAATGAGTATTGAGGTTCCTTCCAAAGCCAGACATCCATGATGAGGGAACTGGGCCTATGGTACTACTGCATTCCATTGGCACAGATCGTGGAAAAGTGACGATTTGTAAAATCAAGAAAACTGGTGAGATACTTTGGGTAGAAGAACCTGCTACATAAACAGATAAACGATGTCATGTTCACCCTTTAGGCTGATTCAACAACAAAACTCTTTATGGTTGGGTACTGGGCAAAAAGGTGAGCTTGAGCAGAAGTACTGTCTTTGGTGGAAGAGGCATAATTTTGAAATGTTTGCTCTTTGACAGTCTCTGATGGCACGTGACTCTCCTTGGCCATCTGCTCTGGGGAGCTCCGGGGTGCTCTGGGCATGAGTTGCATAACATTTTGTGCGAAAGGGTAAATCATTCAAAGTCCTAAACATTCGGTTGGTGAGTCATCATTTTTATTTAATGTGCTTTTGATGCTTGGGCCCCGAGCATCCTTGAGAAAGGAGATGAAGATAGCTGCAGAGTCCCAGGGTCTGGGATGTCCTAGATTTCTGGGGAAGACTGTGGACATTGCTGTGCTCCAGGGCATAAGGATGGGTTATCTGTGGAATTCCTGACTCCCCAGGGCTATGCTGGTGAAGAGACTACTTTGCAACTACTAAAGCCTTTGCAAAAATAGGTGGGTAGGACTTCCCTGCTAGCACAGTGGTTAAGAATCTGCCTGCCAGTGCAGGGGACACGGGTCTGAGCCCTGGTCTGGGAAGATCCCACATGCCGCGGTGCAGCTAAGCCCGTGTGCCACAACTACTGAGCCTGTGCTCTACAGCTCGTGAGCCACAACTACTGAGCCTACATGCCACAACTACTGAGCCCGCATGCCACAACTACTGAAGCCCGTGCACCTAGAGCCCATGCTCCGCAACAAGAGAAGTCACTGCAGTGAGAAGCCCACACCCCACAACGAAGAGTAGCCCCCACTCGCCACAACTAGACAAAGCGCGCGTGCAGCAACAAAGACCCAATGCAGCCAAAAATAAATAAATAAATAAATTTATTAAAAAAAAAAATAGGTGGGTATCTGAAATTGAGCAGGGGCGGGGTCAGCAGTGGGCACAAGCATGTAAGGTGGTATCACTGAAGCCAAGCTCAGAAGTGCAGGGGAGCCACATATTCTGGAAACCCTGGACCAATGCTCCCATGGCAGCTCCTGCTATGGAGCTGAATTAATATAATGAAATGGGTTATTCCTTCCTTCATAACTTTATTTAATTTAAAAGAATTCCTTAACCCTTTCAGCCTACATTATGGCTTGATATCACTGTTTATAGTGAAAATTTCTCTAAAAACCTTTTTGTATAGAAATAGCTATATTTATAATTTAGACTCTTTAAATATTATAGCATAATACCCTTGAGATCCATCCAAGTTATTGGGTACATCAGCAGTTAGTTCATTTTTATTGCTGGGTAGTATTCTGTTGTATGGATGTACCACCGCTTATTCACCCACACTTGGATTCTTTCCGGCTTGAGGCAGTTACAAATAAAGCTGCTATAATAATTTGTGTGGGCATGTGTTTTCATTTCTCTTGGGTAAATACCCAGGTGTGGAATTGTGGGATCATATGGTAAATATATATTTAACTCTATAAGAAACTGTGAAATTATTTTCCAAAGTGGCTGTACCATTTTACATTCCCTTCATTTCATCAGCAATGAAGGAGAGTTCCAGTTGCTCCATAGCCTCAGCAGCACTCGGTAGCATCAGTTGTTGATTTATTTTAATTTTAGCCATTCTTATAGATGTCATTGTGACTTTAACTGAGCATCTTTTCATATGTTTATTTGGCCATCTTTATCTCTTATTTGGTGAAGTGTGTGTTTGAATCTTTTGCTATATTTTAATTGGTTTGGTTATTTTCTTATTGTGTTTTGAAAGTTCTTTATATATTCCGGATATGAGAATATATAGGTTTTTAGGGTCTTTTATTTCAATGACAAAGAAACCATGGAAAAATACATATTTAAAGCTTTTAGAGCATTCTGAAAGTATATTTAATACCATTAGTAAAAAAATAAAGATGTCGCAATTTTTCATTTTATTAAAAAATTAAGGTTCAGGATATGTATAGTAGTAACATTTTTTCAGAGTAAATGTTTCTACAATAAAACCTCTCTTCACAGTGGGACTCGCAGTGGCAGGGCCCAGAGCCGTCGCTTGCTCTGTGGGCTGCTATGTCCTATAAGGCGTTATGGAATGCATCAGTCACGGTTCTAGGGAGCACATTCACCCATGGAAACTGTGAGTTTTGTGTTTTACATGCTGGTATAAATGTCTTTATTTGGTTGGAAACGTGGAATGTTTTTCTATTGATATTTTCTGAGTTCATCATTTTATATATTAATAATATTATAATAATGAGGTGCTGGAGAGGGAAACCATGAAAACAAACTCCATATGCCACCATCACCTATGTCTGGAAATAGAGGGAGCTGGTAGCCATGGGATAGACTTTGTTATCATGGGAAAGGTTGTTTGGTCTTATGAAGTTAAGGCCAGTTGATATCTGTTGGCTGGAGTGTAATGGGATCTGTTGTGCCCTGACAAAAATGCTCCACAGTTGCCCTTGGTCTGCAGAAGTAGTGGAGGGGAGGGGAGTGAGGCCGGGCTGCATGGAGACGTTCCACACTCAGGAGCTTTGTGAAGGGTTAGGAGCATCCATGTGGGGTCCCCTGGGAGAAAGGACACCAAGGGTTCTAGGAGCACTGGGCTGGTGCTGAACAGTTGGGGCTGACAGGTGGACACTTCTGCAGGCCCAGCCACGTCCCACTCAGCTCTGGGGACAGTGGCTGAGCGTGAGCGAGGTAAGTCCAAATTATCCCTGGAAGCTCTCCTCCCCTCAACAGCACACAAGTATCTATATGTGTGGGGCAGTGCTCGACAGTGACCAGAGGCTTGGCAGACCACAGCTGAGCTCACTAGCTTTTCTCATCTTCTCTGCGGTATTTGGAAGGAGACAAATTCCCCTTTGGACCAAGTAAGACCTTGGGGTTCTTGGATGCCTGGATGGAGAGGCTTTACATGTGAGCTGTTTGACATATGGGGGCTCCAGCAATTAATAGGAAAAAGAAAAGAGGTGCAGCTGTGTTTATACTTGCAACTGGTGAAGCAGGCATGCCAGAGATGGACAGATAATGGAAAAGAGGAATCAGGACTTTATGAATTTGACCACAACTACCCCAAAGAGATCAAAACCTTTCACATGGACTCCACGGCCCCCAGCCCTCCAGGTTCATCCCACACCACCCTCCTCCATTCCAGCTGCACTGGTCTCCCAGTGCACACGCTGCAGAATGGTGCAGTCAGAGAAAATAGCATGTGCGAAGGGGTAGGATGTGTGTTCCCCTGGTCCTGACTCCCCTCTGAGATAGACTGGGATGGTATTAGTAGCTCTTTTTTTAACCAATCAGAAAACAAGGACAATCTAGATGGGGAGAGGCCATGCCATGGAGCGGGGGTCACCGATGAGAATGTGTCAGAACCAGGGAGTCTTGTCTCTGTGTGTGTCTGTGCCCGCCCCCATCCTCCTGCACTCTTCCTTTCCAACTTCCCTGACCTCTTCTCAGTCCCCTAATTCTGTGTCGCTTTCTCCCTCTTTTCCTGTTGCTCAAGCCATTCTCTGGCTCTCTGACTCTTCCCCCAGGCACTTGGTCTGCTTCCCCTTTTCCATCCTTCCATGTGGCTCCCACATTCCTTATTGTTCCCTCTACGCCTCTTCTGTCCCTCCCTGCCTCCTGCGCCCTCAGAGCCTCCCCTGCCCAGATTCCTCATGTGCTGTGTCCAATCCCTGCTCTGGTCCCCTCCGCCAGGCCCTCCATTTCCCTCCTCCACCCCGGGACTTCGGGCTGCAGAGGGTGCTGTGCTGAGGTCTTCTTGCTGAAGCTAAACCTTCTACCCATCACTCTCTAAGAATGTGACTTTTTCTTGGAAGTTACCCTGTTTATTCCTCTTGCACCAGTGAGCATATTGCTTTCATGTCAAGCCAAAGTCCAGATCCCACTTTCCTTAGGAAAGGACCCCTCAGTCACAAAGGTGGGATTTGGACTCGAATCTCACCATTTCAACCTCTGGCTGCGTGTATGGATCCATAGCATTGTGTTTTATTTATTTTTAAAAGTTAGTTAATTAGTTTATTTTTAGCTGTGTTGGGTCTTCGTTGCTGCGTGCGGGCTTTCTCTAGTTAGGGCGCGCCGGGGCTACTCTTCGTTGCGGTGCACAGGCTTCTCATTGCGGTGGCTTCTCTTGTTGTGGAGCACGGGCTCTAGGCGCACGGGCTTCAGTAGTTGTGGCACACGGGCTCTAGAGCGCAGGCTTGGTAGTTGTGGCGCACGGGTTTAGTTGCTCCGCGGCATGTGGGATCTTCCTGAACCAGGGCTCGAACCCGTGTCCCCTGCATTGGCAGGCGGATTCTTAACCGCTGCGCCACCAGGGAAGCCCAGCATTGTGTTTTAAATGGTTGTTTAAACCCTTAAAGCCTGCTCAGTGGTAGTTGAAACCAACAACTATTTCTGACTGCCTCAAAGTCAAGCTTACACAAAGGAACCCACTGTGGTGAAATCAGGTCAATTCAGGGAGGGATTTCAAAGACGAACCTTAGATGTTGGAAGGGCAGGAAGGAGGCAGCTCCAGAGATAGCCCCTCTGTTCTTGCCCCCTCACGTTCCCCCTCAGACTCAGTTTCTCTCTGTCTCCCTTGTAGCTTTGCTATGCGTGGTGCAGGTAATAGCTGCTCTCTTCCCAAATCTTCAGCGCCCAAATCCTTTCATTTCCAGTGTCCACTATCCACTGGCCAGATGTATTTGTGTGTATGTGTATATGAGTATAGATAAACCTTATAGATATAAACTACACCCAGTTTATACATAAGACAGTTCCAAATTCCATGAGATAACACTCTAGGTATCTCAACACAACTTTCCAACCAGAATACCATTCATAGGTCACATGAATCAGTCCAATCAGTGGCCAAGGAGGGCCACTAACATAAAACAAGGCACTCGTTTTATGGGACAGTCAGGCCTGTGGGCAGAAGTGTGTCCAGAGGAAGATGGAGGATGCCGGACCCTTGAGCCATGTGTAGCCCTGACTGCTGAGGTCTGATAACATGAGCAAACACAGTGAGGACAAGATCATTATAGGACTTTCATTCTCTTCCAATTTCTGTTCTATCAACAATGACTCAAGAAAAGATACCTTTCTAGTTGGAAGACACAATTTAAGGTTCTGCTCTGAAGACGTTGGTGGGAAAGTGGGACTATTTAGAAAAGAGTTCTTCGAGTGCCTTCCTTTTTAAAATAAGCATTTTTATTAAGCCAGAGCTGGCTATGCTTCTGAAGGTAAGGTAAAGTTAGAGCAGTAATTCCTGACAATATATTACTCAGCCATAAAAGAAGAAGGAAATTCTGCCATTTGCAACATGGATGGACCTCGAGGGCAGTATGCTAAGTGAAATAAGTCAGACAGAGAAAGACAAATCCTGTGTGATATCACTTGCATGTGGAATCTAAAAAAGCCAAACTCACAGATACGGAGACCAGAAGTAGCTGCCAGGGGGCTGGAGGTGGGGAACTGGGGAGATGCTGGTCAAAGTTACAAAGTCCCAGTTATAAGAGGAATAACTTCTGGAGATCTAATGTGCAGCATGGTGACTCTAGTTAGCAATACTCTATTAAATAATTGAAAGTTGCTGGGAGAGTAGATCTTAAATGTTCTCATCACAGAAAATTATGTGAGGTGATGGAGGTGTTAACTAAGTTTACTGTGGTAATCATTTCACAATATACATGTGTATCAAATCATGACGTTGTATATGTTAAACTTAACGCAATGTTATATGTCAGTCAATAAATCTGGGGAAAAAATAATTCCCAGTGATAAAAGAAACAAACCTTAGGCGCCGCGAGAGTTCACATGTCAGGACTGAGGTGCAGTGTGACAGCAGAGCCAGGGGCCCTAAGCTCTGACCAGAATCCTTGCCCAATGCTGAGCTGTCATTTGTCACTAAGCCCCGGCCTCTCACACTGACAGCGGACTCTGCTCTTGAGAGTCAATTCCTGCTGTAAATAAATCCACTTGTGGCAGCCACCAGGGGAGGGGCAACAGCAGTGATCACTGACAATCCTCTTACAGGAAGACAAGAATGTGGGTTTGACCCACAGTAAAGAGAGAGCCTCACCTCACATGGGTTATAGGTAACATCTGGGCAAATAACTACCATTTGTTGAAGCCACCTGCAAAGTTATATACACATATATATATATAATCCCATTTAATCATCACAGCAAATCCAAAGTGACTATTGTTATCTTTACAGTAGAGAGAATAGGGTCAGTGAAATTAATGAACTTCCACAAGCTCTCAAAACTAGTGTGTGGGTTTTACACCCAAGCCCAAGGTTTGCATTCCTGCCCACTATTATAATGACTTTGTGGATCATGGTCATATTTATATCCACTCTGTTTTGCTTCCTCTAAAGTGTTCTGTTTTGGGCTATAGCAAAGTTATGTACACTAGAGTAGAACTGATGCGGGTGGAATAAATCAATGATGCGAATATTTTTTTAAAACCCCAAACCCTCTTATTATAATCAGACTTAGTTTCCCAAATTCATTAGTGAGCCCTAAAACTTTGCATTAGACACTTTATATCCTAAGCATACAGTCTGTTGGCCCTATGTCCCCAAAGGGATTCCTTTCTGTGAATAAGATGATGTTGGTTTTCCTTTTTTCGCACCTAGAGCAAGTGTAGACTCGCAACGTCAGAAGGATGAGCAGCCCCACTGACGGCAGCTCATGGGCACTTGTCTGTGATTGTTTCCACTGGGTGAATGCTGCAGGGCCCTATACATCTGTGTCAATGACTGTATATTCATTACAGTATTTATGATAAATAATGAAACAGCCCCCATGGCATGGTTGAGAGATCTTTAAAGTCGAGCAAATACAAACTCAGTAGTTATCTGACACTTCATATCTGAGCATCCATGGATGGTGCAGATGGTGAGCAGATGTCCACGGGATAGAGGACATCTTCCAGGAGGGGCAGATGGTGGCCTCTGTTCTCCAAGAGCACTTCAGTCAGTCAGGGCCCTGTCAACCTGTGCATCCGTCTCCTGGTCAGACGGAACAAAGCAGCTATAGCAGAACATCTGGGCTAGTTATTTGAAGAACAGAGGACCTGCCCACCTTCCCCACACTTGTTTGCATCAAGAGTGTTCATGAAAGCTTATTCAGCATCAGCATGATACTTAGGAAGTCACAAAATGACTGGTTTTTAAATCAGTTTTATTGAGTCAGTATCATTTAGTACCTGCAGTAAAATTCACCTTTTCTAGGACTGTGGTTCTGTGAATTCTAACACATGCATGTCGTCATGTAACCACCACCATAATCAAGACAGCATTTCCATCTTTGCAAAAGCCCCCCCTTGCTCCTTTGTAGAAAACTGCCCACCTCCCACCAGCCCCTGCCACCTGCAGATCCGTTCTGTGTCCCTAGAGCTTTGCCTTTTCCACCGTGGATGGAACCATACAGTGCGCAGCTGTTTGAGTCTGGGCTCTTTCACTTAGCACAGTGTTCGTTTTTGCACGTACCAGTAGTTTGTTCCTTTTTATTGCTGAGTAGTATTCTTTTGCCTGGATATAGTTTGTTTATCCATTCACCAGTTGAGTGACATTTGGGTTATTTTCAGTTTGGGGTAATTGTGAATAAAGCTGCTATGAATCTTCACATACAGGATTTTGTGTGGATATAGTTTTCATTTCTCTTGAGTAAATAGCTAGGAGTGGGATTGTTGGACTCTCTGGTAAGTGTGTGTTTGCAATATGGCAATGTATGAGAGTCAGTTACCCACCCTCCCTCCTCACCAGCACTTGGTATTGTCCACAACCTGGCTCTAAACACAGTTTCAAATATTTACTAATGATGAGCGGACTTTGTATTGTTTTGTTTCCTAAAAGCAAGGCTTCTGAGGACTTTAGATCTATCCGCAGAAGTTAATAATGAGGTAAATTATTTTGGGTAATTGCACTCTTAAGTTATGGCTTTTTCCCCTCTTATTATGTAATTAAAACTTTTGCAGCCAACATCCTTGATACCCATGCAGTAATTAGTCTAGCAATTGCTCCTGTGTTCAAAGGGTATTTTTTTTTTTTTTTTTGCGGTACACGGGCCTCTCTCACTGTTGTGGCCTCTCCCGTTGCGGAGCACAGGCTCCGGACGCGCAGGCTCAGCGGCCATGGCTCACGGGCCTAGCCGCTCCGTGGCACGTGGGATCTTCCTGGACCGGGGCACAAACCCGTGCCCCCTGCATCGGCAGGCAAACTCTCAACCACTGCGCCACCAGGGAAGCCCCCAAGGGGTATTTTTAAACATTCAAAATGAGGTTATACTTTCATTAAAAGGAAGCTTTCAACTTCCTTAATGCTGTTTTGAAAAGAATGTGAAGATTCCTGTGCTCTGGGGAAAACTGAAACCATAATAAGAACATTGGTGACCTTGGACTGTTCTCATTTCTCTTGTAGGAAATGGCTTTCTTTTTTTAAGCTAGCTGTCTATATGATACATGTGTATTATCTGCTTCCAGAATTCTGCACAACCAATTTAGAATACATACTGAGTTGTCCCCAATTTGCCTCTAATTCCCCTCATTGCCCAACTGATTTTTTTCCTAGTCAATCCAGGCATGCTACAAACAAATTTTAAATAATCAGCATTAGTGCAAAGGGAACATAATTAGAGAATCAACACTTTGTAATCAAAATAATTATGTAAACCAATATTAAGACAGAGACTCACAGCTTGAAGCAGTCACCATCTTTGGAGCATGGATTGGGCAGTTCTTGGTTACCCAGGGAAATTGAGAGTAATGTGACGTTGTGTCGGCCACAGGGTGACAGGGAAGCACGTGGAGAGCCACCTGGGCAGGACTCTCCCTTCCCCCTTGGCAGCAATTCACAAGCCAAGTGAACATTAGTTGTAAAATCAGCACTTTACAAATAAAACATGGAGGCTTCTGTGACGATTTTAACTAATTGTCACTGGTAGAACTGTCGAGTGTTTGAATTACTAGGTAGGCAAGGGGCTCCTGGTTTAGTCTCGCCAGAACGGCCTCCAGATGGGCCCGTTATCTTCAGGCCTGAAGGGCTGACCCGCGAATTGTCAGTCAGGTTCTGCCTCTGAACTACTGAAGCCCCACAGAAGCTGAAAGGGAGGAGATGGAAGTTTCACAAGTGGCTAGAGTGCTCACCATATCCCTCAGAATTCCAGCAAAATTGTTTCCTCAGTGATTGATCCCAAATAAGAGAGGGAGATGTGAGGAGAGGTTGGCACTAACGTTGATTAAGCAACTACTATGTGCTAATTTGTACTAGAGTCTGTTTCATGAATTTTCAAATTTAATTCTATCAACCACTCACGAGGGAAGTGTTATCTCCCATAACTACATATAGCTGGAGAAATTGAGTCTCAGCGAGGTTAGCTAACTTGCTCACGTTGCTAATTAAGTGAAAAAACTCAGTCCCACCAAATCCGACTCTAGAACTTGTTCGTTTCCCACCACCCCACAACTGCCTCCCCGAAGACCTGACAGCATCCCTTCAAAAACCTGCCTTCACTTGGTGTCCCAGGAATATGCAGGATGCCCAGTTAACTTTTCAGATAAACAACAAATACATTTTCAGTATTTGGATGTCCCAAATATTGCATGAAGCATGAAGATTCTAAAAATTATTCCGTGTTTATCCGAAATGCAAATGTCACTAGGCATCCTCCATTTCTATTTGTTAAATATAGCAACCCTGGCTCTCAGTGATGCTTTCGGGCCATAATGGAGATGCCAGTAGTCTGCAGGTCACTCTTCACTGCAAAAACATTTTTTCCCGTTGTGTATTTTGGGTGTGGAGTGAGAAGGATGGGCTGTAAAGGAGAGCTCCATCACATGTGTGAAAATAACAAGCGTTTCCCTCTGTAAGGATCACAGAACTATGATCGAGCTGGAAAACACTGGGCTGGATTTCCATGATCCCCACGTACCTAGTTTAGAGCTTTGCAAAGTTTGTTTTTGTGGAGTCCTAGCCCATGAGCGATTTTGTGGAAAAATAACTTTGGAAAATGCTGCACACGGGACCCCCTGGGAGAGTCCTGGGCACATTAGATCATTGAAGGTCCTGAGGAATCCTATAGGAAAGACTGCTATTAACTTTCTGAAGCTGAGAGCTTCTCAGTCTCTCCGAAGACAACAGTTGGAGCCCCTGCCTGTGGGATGACTGGAAACCCAATCCTTCCTCAGGTTCCCCTCTGAGAGTGTTTCTGAGAACCTGCAAGGAATATGTGTACGTATACCTTTTTATTTGGGGGGGTCTCAGAATGGAGGTGAGCCACCAGTACTCTGTTGCTAACACCGACCTTACACAGTCTATAAATCCTTAGAGGTGTCGGCTCTCTGGGCTGGGCTGTCTCCACCTACACGTCACCTCTTTCCACCTTGTCACCTGCTTGTTCAGGCAGCTGGGCTCTGCCATATTGATTTGTCCTGTGTGTAGACACTAGCCTGCTCCTTTATTCCCCTGTTCCAGCACAGAAAAGACAGTCAGCCTTGGAAACCAAACAACTCCCAGAGCCAGTAGTTCAGTCGCCTCACAGTGTTCCCCATCAGTGGAGTGCTGGTAGATGGTTAACAACTGGATGGAGGGGGCTGATTTCTCATCTTTGCACTTCCCATGGTGTACATCCCACCAGGGCCAATTTCAAGCTGCCAGCTGTGATGTCATTGACTGGGAGTTGGGAAGAGATGTGTGGTAGCACACCCTATATAACCTGATACATTATTTCCACCAACTGACACATTAGACTTCGAGAATACAGATAATAGAAAAAGTAGTAAAATAATTATGAAGTGATGAGCTCGAGTATTGATTAACTTTGCTTCTAATATAATTTATTTCGTTACACATTTACATAATTTAATTTTTAATGAAGGTCATGTTTATCAATTAGCTTACAAAATTCCTGAGAAGCTTACAATCATCTACTGCAAGTCCACACAGCCGGCTCCGGCACGCGCACGCGCACTACTGCCTCTTCGAGGTGACGTCCTCCTTAGCCTTCAGCCTGGCTCCATTTGGCATGGCCTGTAATTCCCACCACCCACCCCTTCCACTTCTCCCACCCCCAGCCCAAGCAGAGGAATGCTCTTGAAACCATCTTTGCCCTACCCAGAACCCAGGCTCAACTGCTGCCCCCAGAAACAATCTGCAGAGTAGTGATGACAGAGTTTTACATTACCTAGAGGTCCTTTTATCTTGAGCTACCCTATTTCAGAACAGGATATTTGCTCTACTTTCCACAAACAATCAGTGTATTCTTCCCAAAGCGAAAGAATCCTCTGCCTCCGGAGATGACTTCTGGCCTTAGCAGGGAGTCAGCACGGTGGAGACCCGCTGAAGCTTTGGAATTTGGGGGCCACTTTTCCCCCCAGGATATCAAGGACTTCAGGATCCAGTCTTAGATGGGGCCCCAGGTCTCTCACTCAGGGATCCCTGTCCTCAGAAACTATGGAAAAAGGCTTTTCCCATATAGGAGGCCCATGGGGGTGTTGTAAGTTGAATTGGGTTCCCCCCAAACATGTTGAAGTCCTAACACCTGGCACCTATAAATGTGACCTTATTTGAGGAGTGGGAGGTTCCTGCCTCCTGTCTTTTTGTTTGTTTGTTTGTTTTGTTTTTGCGGTACGTGGGCCTCTCACTGTTGTGGCCTCTCCCGTTGTGGAGCACAGGCTCCGGACGCGCAGGCTCAGCGGCCATGGCTTACGGGCCCAGCCGCTCCGTGGCATGTGGGATCTTCCCGGACCGGAGCACGAACCCGCGTCCCCCGCATCGGCAGGCGGACTCCCAACCACTGTGCCACCAGGGAAGCCCCCTGCCTCCTGTCTTACCACTGTGGACTGCATTGCTCCAAAGAATGTAGAAGCCCACCCAGGACTAAACAGATCCCTCTACATAATTAACCCCTGGGTTGTTCTGTCCTGATCTTAACTTATCCTTGATTTGTAACCCATGCAAATGGGAATTCACCTCTACTCCAAAGGCTTGTCATTAGCCGTGGACAGCCCTCTTCCTCCCTGCCCCCCCATTGCCTCCCAAATAAATCACTTCCCAGAAGGGGCCTCAGAGTTCTGGAAGTCTCAGTCTTTAAAATAGTTTACCTTGGAAATTCTTAATTCAGTTGATTTTTTTTTCATAGCAGATGTTATATAAATATTTGATTATTAAAGATATTCTCAATTTGCATAAATGTTTATACCATGTTAAAGGAGATGAGAAGAGAAATTATATAATTACTGCAAACTAATTTTACTAATTATTCAGAGTGTGACATAATCAGTGGTTTCAAAAGAGCAGAGAGAGGGAATTTCCTGGCAGTCCAGTGGTTAAGACTCCATGCTTTCCTTCGATGCCTGGTGGGGGAACTAAGATCCCACAGCAGTGTGGCCGAAAGCACAAGAAGAACGGAGAGAGCCCCCAAGTGCCAAGCACTGAGGATTCGGGGTGCACGGGGGACCGAGCACTGGGTGTGTGAGGTGGATGAACAGCCAGGGTCCTTCACCAGCGAACTCAGGAGCCAGTGGTGTGGCTGAGCCTTTCCTGGTACCAGCTCCCAGGCCTGCAGTGGCCCCCTGCCCCCAGTCTGGGTGGCCAGGCCCAGCACCCCTGGAGTTCTAGGAGGACATGGAACTCCTGAGCCGGCCTAATAAGCTCAGAGGAGGTCGTTGACCAGAAGCCACCAGCTCTTTCCATATATTGCATTTGATTATTATGTCTCAAGTCCTTTTTATTCTATTTATCCTATTATAGACTTTTTTTTAAAGTAGTGCCATTGATTTGTTTGGAAATGAGTCGTTTAGCCTGTAGAATGTTGTACATCCTGGGCTTATCTGATTCCTTCCTCGGGCTGTCATTTAACTAGTTCCTCATACTGTTTCTCCTGTAAAATAATATTTACAACTAGCGTCACCATTAGATTCAGGTTTAATTATTTTAGGCAATTCCTGGGTGGTGGCATGTCCTACTTATTACGTCTTGTCATGAGATATGTTGTGTCTGACAGTCTCACGTTCTTCTGATGCCTGTGTTCTAGATAGAGCAGCAGATTCAGCTGGTCTGATGATCACTCCATTAGAAAGACTCTTTATTTTTTTTAATGGGAATGTTTTATTATCTTTTCATTCTAGTCAGCAACAAATATTCTAAAGGAGGTAAATACCTCAGAGAAAGAGGAATCTGTGTAAGGCAACTCTAAGTAGTCTGTGGTCATTTTTTTCTTTTGTATTTACTATTTTTTTATTGAAGTATAGTTGACGTATAATGTCATATAAGTTACAGGTGTACAATATAGTAATTCACAATTCTTAAAGGTTATGCTCCATTTGTAGTTATTATAAAATATTGGCTATATTCCTCATGTTGTACAATATATCCTTGTAGCTTATTTTATACCTAATAGTTTGTACCTCTTACTTCCCCACCCATGTATTGCCTCTTCCCCCTTTCCTCTTCCCACTGGTAACCACTAGTTTGTTCTCTATATCTGTGAGTCTGCTGCTTTTTTGTTATATTTGTTGTATCTTTTAGATTCCACATATAAGTGATATCATACAGTATTTGTCTTTCTCTGACTCACTTCACTTAGCATAATGCCCTCCAAGTCCATCTATGTTGCTGCAAATGGCAAAATTTCATTCTTTTTTATGGCTGAGTAGTATTCCACTGTGTGTGTGTATATATATATCTCCACATCTTCTTTATCCATACATCTGTCCATGGACACTTAAGTTGCTTCCATATCTTGGCAATTGTAAATAATGCTGCTATGAACATTGAGGTGCATGTATCTTTTCGAATTAGTGGTTTTGTTTTCTGGAAAGCCTTTATCTTTACAACGTTCTTTCCTAGAAGGGTCGTCTCCTCCTGCCCTCAAAGGCCCACCTGATGGTTGCAGCATCCATCAGCGAGTGACGTTTAGTTCTATTATTTCAAAGTGGCAAAATGGCAATTATTAAATTCTATTATCCCCTCTAAAGTTATCGGCTAGAAGTCTTTTGTTAAAACAAAAAACCTCTCCTCATCAACTCTTGGGCAAGAATCCATTTTAGTGCTATTCTTGTGTGTGATATTGCTTGATTAATGTTTACGAAGGTACCTCTAAAGAAAAGCATGATTTAAGCATACACAGCAGCAGAGTTGGGGGAGAGCCTGGCCTCTGTGACTGTGTGCTTGATGCCTTTCTCTTCTTCCTTGGTCTTTCCAAGGTTAAGTCCTTGGTTAGTGCTTTAAATTGCATTTCCTGCTACATCACTTTGGCCCCTGCTATAGCAGTCGTACTATCTGATCTTTGTCTTTAAACTCTATGTCTTGATAGTTTCTCTCCTCTGCCTAAAAATATACAGTCGTTTTCCCTATTCTGGAAAAAAAAAAATCCTTCTCTTGTGCTCTAGTGCTGAATTCATCAGCCTGGCATGAGGCTTCCTTCTGACCTGAGCCTCCCCGTCTCTCCAGCTTGGGTTCCCTTCGTCTCTTCTTACCCCTCATGTCTTGGCCCAAACGAATCGTATTATCCCCCCAAAATGGCCTGTGCATTCTTTCCATCACTCTTTTATGCATACCTTCTTCTGCCAGTAACATTCTTCCCAATGTTTGTCAACCCTACCTGTGCTCAAAGACTTGGTTCAAATGCCATGTGTTCATGAAACCATTCCTGGTGATGCTGCCAGAAGAAAACGATCCTGACCCTGATCGCCCCAGGAAGTGTGTACCTCTTCAGGCTATAATCTACTAAACTTTTGAAAAGGATCAACTAAGTGAAAAACGGATTCAAAGAGACAGTAACAGACGTACACAAAATGTAATGAGATAGAAAATACAGATTAAGGAATAAAGAGGGTGTAAGCATACCAACTATTCTGGTGAACAGAGTTGCTGGGCTATGGATGCATTTCTCAGCTTCCCAATAGCTTGAGAAAATGAGGGAAATGCTTAAATTCTGTGATTTTCATTACTGAAAGAAATCCCTTCAGTTCTGTGGTGTTCTGGGAAAATTTTCTTGGCCCCAGTTTCTGAAACAGACTTTCCAGTTGGCTTTATATAGGTGGTGTAGTGAAGAACATTTTATAGCAACTGCAGAAGCAAATTTCATATGACCATTTCCTATAGCAACATCAGATAAAAGCTAAGGCAATTAAGGATAATCTTCTGATGGGCTAATCTAATATACTTCAAATATCGAGGCTTCTGGTGTTCTAATCTGATCAAAGGATAAAACTCAGAATACTTAAAGGAATAAATGGAATGTACAAGCTGTATAGACAATCAGCTCTGTTTATCACATTACCAATCCAGTGATATGAGCTGAGTGAATGCTAATTTAAATACAACCTATTGGTGAGAATCTAGAGTACTTGTCTCCTGTATTGCTGCATGAGGGTAGATGCATATAATTTGGAAACCAAGTAAGTAGATGGTAGGGTTGATTACCCTCTAAGGGAGTTGAGAAGTTAATCTCTGTTTTCACTCAGATGGAAGGTCATTCTGCCTGTAATTAGCTATCCAGAAAGCCAGCAGTCCCCTAAAAAGGCAGTTTTTATTGGCTCCTAAAATTGAACACAAGGATCTCTAGAAAAAAAACATTTTAGGGCCTGGAAATTTTTCCGAATTAAAAAAAAATTTCCTACAATAATATAAGACCTCGGTGGTGTTCTTGTAGAACAACTGGTCCTCTGCAGTTTGTCTCCTGTCTGCCTCCATGGGAATGGCCCCATGCAAGCTTTCTTTAAGGAATTATTACGTACCATCCAATTATTCAACATTGGGTTTTGGAGAATATCTGACAAAGATGATGATTTGCTTGCTTTAATTTATAAAAAAATTTTATTCTGAAAGATTTCAAAATACACAAAAGTAGAAATAATGTAACAAACCCCAGCTTCAACAATTATATATATATTTTTTTAATTTGCTTGTTTTTAATTATAACAGTACTAAGCACACATAATAAAAAAAATCAAAGAATGCCAAAAGATATTAAATTCAAAGTCCCTTCTACCTTCTACCCCAAGATAACCACTTTTACAGTATCTTGAGTACCCTTTCAGAAATGTTCTGTGTATATATGTGTGTACACTTGTCCTTTTTTAAAAGTGTGATCATAGTGGGGTTTATTTTAGAGTTTTTATTTTTTCCTCTTTTTTGGCCATGCCCTCGAGGCTTGCGGGATCTTAGTTCCTGATCAAGGATTGAACCCTGGCCCTTGGCTGTGAAAGCACAGAGTCCTAATCACTGGACCACCAGGAAATTCCCACGATCATAGTCCCTCATAGTGTTTTTATATGTTTTTTTTTCTTTTATGCATAAGAAAGGTGATTTTCACCTTTCTTATGCATAAAAAGGTGTTTTTCACCTTTTTAAACTAATAATATACCTTGGAGAGAAAGCCATATCTTCATGTATAAATGCACTTCATTCTTTTATTAATAACACTCTTATGTACTCCAAACTATGTACCTGCAATTGCTCATCTTTCTTTACATATTCTTTACTGTTAATTCTCACAACAGCTCTACAAGGTAGGAACTATCATCCCATTTTATAGATGGGGAAACTGGGTGGGGAGGTAAAGTAACTCACCTGAAGTTACACAGCTGGTGAGTGTCAGAATCTTGTTCTTAGCCGCCACACTAGCCTGCCTCTGTGTAACACAATGTTGTACATCTGTGTGGTATTCCATTGTGTGGACCTACTATGCTTTATTCCTGTGGGTGGATGTTTAGGTTGCTTCCAATTGTTCTTGCTGTCATAAACAATACTGCTGTGACTTCCGTTTAAACACAGATATTTGAACTTGTATTTATTGCCTCTCCCCCCTGAAACCCACGAGTGTGACAATAAAAGTGTACACACACATACACACACACACGGACAAAGATAGCAGGGAAAACAGATGAAAGCTCCAACATTTGGAAGCTGAAAAGCATATGACTGGATGCAGATGGTAGTTGACTGAGAGCAGATCAGAAAAAGTTGAAACCTTCACTGGTAGAGGGTGAAACCAAGAAGCAGGTCTGTTGGTGTTTTAGAATCCCAGAAAAGCTCAGGCACCGGGAGCCTCTGAAAGAAAGGGTACAGGTGGGGCTGGGTTTAAAATGTTTGAGATGATAACACTTTAAAATGTTAATAAAGCAGAATATAAACAGCCCTCCAAATCTATGGGTTCTGTATCCACGGAGTCAGTCAACCTCAGATGGAAACTATTCAGGGGAAAATATTCCAGAAAGTTCCCAAAAGCAAAACTTGAATTTGCTGGGAATTCCCTGGCAGTCCAGTGGTTAGGACTCTGTGCTCTCACTGCCGAGGGCCTGGATTTGATCCCTGGGCAGGAAACTAAGATCTCATAAGTTGCGTTGCGTGGCTAAAAAAAAAAAAAGTCACCACAGAATTTGCTATGCACCAGCAACTATTTACATAGCATTTACATTGTATTAGGTATCGTAAGTAATCTAGAGATGATTTAAACTATACAGGAAAATATGTGTTGGTTACATGCAAATACTATGCCATTTTATATGAAGGACTTGAGAATCCAAGGATTTTGGTATCTCTGGGGGTCCTGGAACCAGTCCCCCAGGGATTCTGAGGGATGACTGTATTGTCATGTCTTTAAGGAAGGATTTCATAAAGAAGACACAAAAGGCACTAATCATTTAAAAAAAAAAAAAAGCTGGTAAAGTCAACTACACAGAAAGAATTTCTCTTCATCAAAAGACATCATAGGGGCTTCCCTGGTGGCACAGTAGTTAAGAATCCGCCTGCCAGTGCAGGGGACACGGGTTTGAGCCCTGGTCCAGGAAGATCCCACATGCCGCAGAGCAACTAGCCCGTGCACCACAACTACTGAGCCTGCACTCTAGAGCCCACGTGCCACAGCTACTGAAGCCCGCGTGCCTAGAGCCCGTGCTCTGCAACAGAGGAAAGCCACTGCGATGAGAAGCCCGCGCGCCGCAACAAAGAGTAGCCCCCATTCGCCCCAACTGGAGAAGGCCCGTGCGCAGCAACAAAGACCCAACGCAGTCAAGAATAAATAAATAAAATTTTTTAAAAATTAAAAAAAAAAAGACATCGTAAAGAACACAAATGAAAACCGGAGTGGGAAAAAATATTTGAAATATGTGTAACTTACAAAGGACTAGTATTCAAAATATGTAAAGGATTCCTGGCAATAAGAAAACAAACATTTAAAAAATAAACGTAAGACTTAGACAGGTACTTCCCAAAAGAGAAAATCCAAATAGTTGATAAATGTGTGAAAAGCTACCCAATGTCATTTTTCATCAAGAAAATGCAGAGTAAAGCTACAATGAGAGATAATTACATACCCAACAGATTGGCAGATTTTGAACATTTGTAACAATAACAATGGTTGATGAGGAAACAAAGACACAGGCACTTTTTACACTGCTGGTGGGAATGAGAGTCAGGAACAGCCATCAAGGAGAACAGTCTGGTGTTATGACAAAGCTCAAGGTACGCATCCCCCATGACCCAGAATTCACTACCAGCTGTACATCCTAGAGAAACCTTTGCAGACATGTAACAGGACACATGAACAAAGAGGGTCGGAGCGTCATTCCTCAAAATAGCCCCAAAGTGGAAACAACCCAAATGTCCATTAACAATAGAATAGATAAGTTCTGGCATAGTCCTTCAGTGGGATACTGTGTGACAGTGAAAATGAATATACGATTCATACAATAATATGGATGTACTATATAAAAAATAGATAATAGGGACCTACTGTATAGTACAGGGAACTCTACTCAGTATTCTATAATGGCCTATATAGGAAAAGAATCTAAAAAAGAGTTGATATACATATATGTATAACTGATTCACTTTGCTGTACCTCTGAAACTAACACAACATTGTAAATCAACTATTCACCAAAGAAACTTTTTTAAAATAATAATAATATGGGGCTTCCCTGGTGGCGCAGTGGTTGGGGGTCCGCCTGCCGATGCAGGGAACGCGGGTTCATGCCCCGGTCCGAGAGGATCCCGCGTGCTGCGGAGTGGCTGGGCCCGTGGGCCGTGGCAGCTGGGCCTGCGCGTCCGGAGCCTGTGCTCCACGGCGGGAGGGGCCGCAGCGGTGAGAGGCCCACGTACCGCAAAAAAAAAAAAAAAAAAAAAATAATAATAATAATAATAATAATATAGATGAACTGCATAAAAAGGTTGAAAAAAAGCAAGACACACAAAAATGCAATATGATGCCACTTATAAATCTTTTGAAACATCTGGTAAGAGATGAAAAATATTCTGATAACTTTATTTTATCTAGTTGAGCAAAACACAGAGTCTAGAAGTCCCTCAGGGGAATACATGGAGCCCAAGCTCCAAGCTGTGTCCCGTGAACATTTCCCAGCATTTCTGTGAATCCCCGATCTCAAGAGGTCTCCTGGCCCTCTGCGTCCAGGCTGGTTCATGCTAATCTGGCCACCTGCCAGAGCTCTTCTCATGTCTCTGCTGCACCACCCTAGGCAAGAGCCCAGCGGGCTTTTATTGCCCAGCCCTCTCCCCAATGGCGCACGTGTGTGTGTGTGTGTGGCGCGCACCGGCACAGCGAACCTGCTGACATGTCGTTGGGTGGGCAGGAGGGTGGACGGGGCCCTGGGCTTAGACTTGGGGTCCTGGCACCATCACCTAAAGGCTTTGTGATCCTGAGCAAGTCACTTAACCCTTTTGCACTTGCACTGTCACCCCCAAAACAAGCATATTAACAGAACCCACTTCATACTGGCTCTCGTGAGAAATAAATGAGATGAACCACATAGGGTGCCTGGCACAGCCTATGTGTCTAATAAATATTCAGTATCATCAGCCCCTGCAGAAGTACAAATAACGTAAAGGAATGTTATCCGGGCCTCCAATGCTGGGGATTTCTCCCGGCACGGACTTCTCTGCAGCCTCTGTTGTCTTTCTTGTCATGTCCGTGGCCACTCCCACCCCCAGCCAAGTCTTTCCCAAGGCTGTGCTTTTCCAGTTCTGGACTTGCTTCGCCCCTAGCCTCCGTCTCAGTTCTGTTATTTCTGAGAGCAGTGCAGTCCCCTCCTCAGCCCCTGGCCTGCCTCGGCACAGCCCAAGGTACCCGTGTGCCCCTCTAAGCGCAAGGCCATCCTCTCCTGGTGACGACCAACAGGTGAGGCTGAGACGCTTCAGTCTCCCTGGCTCTCTGCCCCCCACTGCCCATCCCTCTACGTGGACTGAGCAGGAGGGAATTTATTTTCCCATGGAAATGAACGATGCCACTGCCCTTCTAATGGAGAGGCCACTACAGTCACCTCAGGTCTTAAATAACAAAATTTCCATTCTCGCTTATAAGTGAGCCGGTCCAGGTCCGTGTTGGATTTGCTTCTGCTGTCCTCTCAGCTAAACATTTCCCGGCGGGGTGGTGAGACTTTGCTCCTTCTGCTACTGTATTTGCAGCTCTCGTCCCTCCGTCGCTGGGTGGCGGCAGTCTGTGGAGTCCAAGACTGGTCAGGCCTGAACCTGAACCTGAAGGTACACCTCCTCTTTCTCAGGAGGGCAATTAAACTGGGGGAGCGACAGAGGGTTCTTGTTACAGGAGCCTGGGAGCTCTGGTCTGGCCCACTTGGTACTGAGATTAAAGTGGCCAAACCACAAGGCATGTCTCTGCGTGTTGCTTTTTGGATTTTTTCCCCTGTAAGCTAGAAAAGAAAAGGACCTCAAGCCTTGGAGATAAGAAAATTCATTTTGTAAAATGCAGGCCTCTGGGAGCAGGTAATCATAACGTAGGAAGGCTGACCTGTCAGGGCGTTTGCTTTAGAAGCAACCATGCCCCGTCTCCAAGCAGGTGTGAATTGGTTCCACATTCAGGAGCAAAACATGTCGTATTACTACATTTTTTTCTAAATCAAATTAAACGTGACCCTGAGCCTCCACTTGACAAGGGTAGTGAGAAATTCACTACCAGCCAGGTTATGGGGTGCCTCTCTGCCTACCTGGGGAACTGTGAGTCTGTCCAGAAAATGTGGGGAGAGGCCTTTGGTTTCTAGTCCATCCTTGACGGTGCTCTGGGTCCTCACAGGCTTACTGTCCCAGCTCCTGTGGCCCTCAAACGTGGGCTGCCGCGTTCTTACTGAGCGGAGCTGGCACGCAGACGTCTTTAGTCTCGTGGTTTAGGGACTGGCCTTCTGGTTATCCCACTGGAATATCCCACTGGGTGCTGTATAGGAAGGGGGTGGGGGGAGAAGTGCACCCCACTCGGGCTTGGAAAATCTAACCCCTCTCTCGGGGGTCACGCCGGTGGTTCCTCACTTCCTCAGCCCCCTCAACCCCTTGGTCAGCTGAGTAATGGTCTCCTAAGATGTCCACATTCTAATTCCAACCTGGGAGCTCCTCCATGGGTGTCCATTTCTGGCTCCCATAGCCAGGGGCTGGGATAAGCCCTTTTACTCCCCAGGGCGACTCCTTAGAGATGTCTGGAGCTGACCCTTGTTCTAGTCCTCAGCACTGAGTTCAGAAACATCCCTGGACCAGGCTGTGCTGGCCTGAGTCTGAGGACGCTGAGTGCACTGTGTACTGTAGCCTGTGTAACTCTGAGACGGATCAGGTGCACCCAGCGCAGGTAAGATAGTTTCCGGCATATACGCAAATTAGGCTACATCATGCCTGCTTTAACCATATATAAATAGTTAGGTTTCCAGAGGTGTTGTGTGACCCTCATTCTCTCAGACCAAATGTGCACACCTTTCCCTGATGAGGACTTAATAATCTAAATCTGGGCTGTGGCCATTTACATCTAAATGATTTAAAATTAAATCGAATTTAAAATTCATTTGCTCGGTGGCACTAGCCACATTTCAAGTGCTCAACAACCATATGTGGCTGGTGGCTACCATATTCGACAACACAGGTTCGGAACATTTCCATCATCTCAAAGTTCTGCAGGACAGCTCTGATCTAGATGCTTGTACCTCCGTCTTTGATAGTATTTCTGATTTTCCACAGGTCCCCTAGCTGATCTGACCTCCTTGATCCTTTAGAGATGAAATCCTGTTGATGTCATACAAACCATCTCTGAACCTGCTCTTGTCAGAAGTTTGTGAGCCTGCGTTAACATTTGTCATCACAACGTAGACCGTCATGCTTCATTTCTTAAGTGCTGGCATTTCTGACATTTTTGCTGATTTTATATTTTATGCATAACATTTCCTTTCTCAGTCACAGTGATGAATGAAAAATTGTCAAAATTTGGAGAAAAATGTACAAAAACTAAAGAGAGCCATTAGAGAGATGCATTAGCTCGAGGTGTGGGTACTGGCGACTTCTGCTGGCCGTTAGGCAGACATGGATATGAGTTTGGTTATTAATGAGGGTATCATTTATGATAAAGGAGTTGTGACAGCAAGCGTTACAAGTAATCATAATATTGCCAGTGTTGACTAGACACACCGTGATCGCTACAGCCAACATGACTGATTTCAATGTCTTCATAGCTGGATATTCAAATAAATTGGTAGTTAATGAAGCCATGCCCATTGAAGATTTCAGTCTAGAGTGAAAAATCCATAGTCCTACTAGAAGGGGATCACAGTGAGGATTTCCTTCCCTTTTCTACCTATGCTGGAGGACTCCTATCAAAGCATCTCAGACTATAGAAATTGCCTTCTCCAAGTGATTTTCAGGGAGGCAAAACCTGTTCTCCTAAAACACTACTTTTAACTATTCAATTAAATCCTCCTTGAAATGTATTTTTGTTAGTCAAATAGCGGCATCATTACTGCCCAGGCAATTCCCCGAGGATCCCCATTAAGGATATTTCTGGGAGTCTTTTTCCTGAAGAGGTAACTCTTTAAAAGTTATGCTGAGACACCTAGAATTTCCCTGAAAGATTACAGGAGAATACTCCTGGCAGGGGTTTGACATTACAGCCCATGCTAGCCGGGCTAATAGTTACTACCCATCATCTCATGCAGGAGGTGCTAGCATACTGTATGAATTTAAATTGAAATTCAGAAATATGGCTGGTGTAGTAATAAAAATATTTTGGCAGAAGCAATGTGGAGCCCTTGACAATTACAGCTGAGAAAATATAGTGAGATGGCTGGAACATCAATTACAAAATAACCTTCCAACTTGACATTTTTGGAATTTCATATTTTCCAGGGTTCCAAACGGGAAGACAGACTGCTCTAGTAGTCAGACTTATCTTTCAGTATATTCAGTATATTGAGAAGCCAAAGTTAAGGCAAAAACGTAGTACATACTGGACAGAGAGAAGCAGGCAGACATGGGTGGTACTGGTTGACTGCTGTAGTAAAGGCAAATTCTTTGGGCCAAAGTTTCCAATCTTTTATGAGATATGAGATAGTAGGAGGTTAAAGACATTGGATCAATCGTTTATTCATGCCTTCATTAAATTATTTATATATTCAATTGATTATCTCTGGAAGAATGGAATTTTCTCTCCCCCTTACAGCCTGCCTTCCTTCTCTTCCTATCCCAGTGAGGAGAAAGTTTTGGAAAGACAGCTGAGCTAGGCAGACGTGTTAAATATGGTAATATATATTTAGTGGTCAATCTTAGCAAGAAGGGTTTGTCTTGTTCATGTCTTGCTCTGAGAAACCCAGAAAGTCTTAGGACTTATGCTGAGCAGGGCAGCAGGGTGGGATGGAGCTCTGCCTTCCTGGACAGAGCAGGATGAATGGCCCCCATGACCCTGTGGGCTGCTGCTGGGATGATGCCGGGATCCTGGGGAAGGGGCGGCAAAGGAAGGAGAAAAGTGAGCAGAGAGAGCAGGGACCCTCTCAGGAGCCCAGTGAGGAAGGCTCCCTATGAAGGGACACAGATGGAAAAGGAAAGAAATGTCTGGCCCCATCTTTTGGGCCAGACGGTTCTGTAACCAACACTTGGAAAATTACTGGGAATCATGAAAGAGGAAAGCTAGTGTTCGTGACAAGTATGAATTTATTCAGGACCTCTTCAAACATAGAAAAGGAGTAAGAATAATATAATGAAGGTCTATGTAGCTATCAAACAAGTTCAATAACCAACAACATGTGGCCAATCTTGTTTGTTTTACACTTCAAACCACTTTCCCCCATCCTCAATGCATTATTTTAAAGTAAATTCCAGACAAATATTTCATCTGAAAAATACACCAGTTTGCATCTCTAAAGATAAGACTATTTTTACAAATTAATTAATTTATTTTTGGCTGCAGTGGGTCTTCGTTGCTGCACGCGGGCTTTCTCTAGTTGCTTTGAGCGGGGGCTACTCTTCATTGCGGTGTGCATGCTTCTCATGGCGGTGGCTTCTCTTGTTGCAGAGCATGGGCTCTAGGCACGCGGGCTTCAGTAGTTGTGGCGCATGGGCTTAGTTGCTCCATGGCATGTGGGATCTTCCTGGACCAAGGCTCGAACCCGTGTCCCCTGCATTGGCAGGTGGATTCCTAACCACTGTACCACCAGGGAAGTCCAAGATAAGACTGTTTTAAACATACCATAATATTATCCCATATAAAAATAATAATTCCTTAATATCATCAAATGTCTCCAGTTCTCTTATGAGCTTTTAACAGTTTGTACAATCCAAGACCCAAACAAGACTCATACATTTCATTGGGTTAGTATGTCTTTTATGGAGATTTTAGTCTCTCTCTTCCTCTTACCTCTCAAAAAAAAAAAAAAGAGGGAAAATCATCTTGCCATCTATTTATTTAAATACACTGTGTCATTTGTCCTATAGATTCTCCTACATTCTGAATTTTTCTGACTATGTCCTCGGTGTCATTTAACATGTTTCTCTGGTCTCTGTATTTTTTGTAAAGATACAAAATACCTTTATAAAATTTTTGAAATATTGGCTGGAATTCTTTAAAGAGTAACTTGCCCTTAGCAAATATTTGGTTACCTTAAGGTATCACTTATACAGAAAAGATAAGATACATACTTGATTCTCTCCCCTTATTTACCAGTTTTCAGAAAAATGAGTGGTGCCCTAGCAATCTTCTAAAGCGACCCATAGAAGCTTTTTATGAACTCATGGATTTTAACATAATGTATGTGTTTCATTTTATTAGTTATTATTCTTTTTGATGCTCAAGTTTTCCTATCTTGGGCCAGTGGGAACCACTTCAAACTAGTTTCTGTGCCCTTCAGGCAAAACTCGGTAGTCTTTGACAGCTTCCTTGATTTCTTGTATAAGAAGATTTTCCAGCGTGGCTTATGCATCCCCTGACTCTGAACTGGAATCCACCATTCCCCAAGGAACTTGCTTCTTTTAATTGGGAAATAGTATTTAGAGACCCACATTTAGCACTAGGAATACTCATAGTTACTGGGTTGGTCATTGTTTTTAGACCTTTTTAATGGAATATCTAGGAAACATTTTTTTTAAAATTTATTTTTGGCTGCATTAGGTCTTTGTTGCTGCACGCGGGCTTTCTTTAGCTGCGTCGAGTGGGAGCTACTATTTGTTGCGGTGCGCGGGCTTCTCATTGTGGTGGCTTCTCTTGTTGTGGAGCATGGGCTCTAGGGCGCGTGGGCTTCAGCAGTTGTGGCTCCAGAACGCAGGCTCAGTAGTTGTGGTGCATGGGCTTAGTTGCTCTGTGGCATGTGGGGTCTTCCCGGATCAGGGCTTGAACCCGTGTCCCTTGCATTGGCAGGCAGATTCTTAACCACTGCGCCACCAGGGGAGCCCCTAGGAAACAACTTTTAAAAAGATACTGTACATTCTGAGTTCATACTGGTATTTGCCATTCAGAATTAGGATTACAGAATTTTTGCTTTGATTTTTCACATTCTTTTATACTGAAAATCTTGCTTCCTAATGCCATTAACATAATTCCTTATTTGTTTTAGCCTACAAATATGTTCAAAATAACAATACCACATCATTACCAACAATATGGTTACTGAAAATAAAATTTCTTTGCGGGTTTTTTTTTCCGGTTTTTGTTTTTTGATATTTAAGAGATCATACATATGTATGTGTATATATATGTATACATATGTTTGTGTATATATATATATATATATATCATAATATAATAATTAGTGTTTTAAAGTCATTTGCAATAATGACTTTCTGTGTGATTAAATTATCAGGTCAACGTACAGTTAGGTTCAGTTGTTTCCCTTTGCTTTTGAGTTATTTTAAACTTTTTCCCCATTTTGATTTAATTTTGCTTTTAAATTGTTAAATATATACAGAGTTAAAGGTCATAACCCTAAAACAGGGTATCTTTAGAAAAGTCTAGTTATCATTCCTGTTCCCACTCTTGCTTCCCTTTCTCTATAATAATATATTTTGGGGGGTTTTGATTTGCCTTCAATTTTTTTATATAAGAAAACATGTATCTGAATATATATGAGTGTATATTTTTTCATTCTTTGGCCTCTTAGAGGAAATGTAACCTATTACATATATTTTCTGCACCTCAGCTGCACCGAAAAATACCTCCCAGTCCTTTTCAGTACATAAAGAACTGCTTCATTCTTTTATAGCTACACAGTATTCTAATATGTGACGTGCTTTAGTTTACTCAACTGTTTCCCTATTGATGGACATTTGGGCTATTTCTAGTCTTTTGCTTTTACAAATCGTGTTATAGTGAAAAGTCTTGTGCATATGCATTTCTTATTTTTTAGAGCAGATCTTTGGAATAGATTCCTACAAGTAGGATTGCTAAGTCAAAAGGTAAATGCATGTAGTTTTGCCAGCTATTGCCAAATCCTCATCTATAGGAACTGCATCCCTTAGCATTTCCACCAGCAATGAGTATGTTCTCCCCTTTTGGATTTTTGTCAAAGGGAGTGGCAAAATAATCTATCAGTGAAGCTGAGTTTGTATTTCTTTTTCTATGATCTGTATACTAAGAATTTAATTCCAAAGAAGCAGGACTCCTTTTGGACAGTAACACCTTTGAGGTTGTCAAAGTAGAAAAATTTGGCTACATTATATGGTATTGAATAAAGAAGTTTTTCCTATAGCTGGGCTTGAATCGCCAAGCTCTCATTCAGAGTAGCTCAGCCACGGGGAGTTTATACAAAAGGAATGGCCAAAATTCACGGAATAAGAAGCCTCAAAGAGCTCTTTTGAGCAGCATGTGCCATTGGATATCTTTGGAGGCATTTATACCCATCAAATAATCCATGGGCACTTTTTGAGAATATTGAACCTGCTCTGGAGTTAGAAGTTCTTGGCACAATAAAGAAAACAATGGTTGATACTGAAGGATTAACCGGGTAAACAACATGGTGCTTTCAGTCAAAACTTTATGAAATTCTTACTCTTAAAAGCTCCATCTCATCCTGTGTATGCAAAAGAACCCCAGAAGGAATATTCACAGAATATTATATATATTACCTGTTTGGATTTCAATACTGTATAAATGCTTGCAAAAATATAGATTTACCTTTCCCTTTCTCTTTGTTTATTTTTGATCAATTTGGCACTCAGTGCTATACCGTGGATCTTTTAAGTGGGGGACTGACTTTACAGAAAGGGTCAATATCACATGTTTACAAAGAAGCACTCACTGAGGATTTGTTTCTGTTGCACTTAATTTTACCAAGTTGCCAGTTAGCATGCTACCAATTTACTGAGCATTCAACATTTAGTGATGATCTTCTGTGGCGTAGAACTGTGCTAGAAGCTGGGCACACGAAGATGACTAATGCCTGGTTCCTTCCCTAGAGGAATTTACCATGTGGTCTGACAGACTGACAGGTAAACACATAAGTTAGAAGAACCTCTGACATGGGACCGTTCAGAATGTATGGTAATTGTTTACATATATTTCTGCTAATAGAGTTTACTCTTTCTTAGACACAGCTTTATTGAGTTAAAATTCACATACCATGTAATGCACCCATTTGAAGTGTACAGTTCAGGTGTTTTGTGTGTTTCTGCGCATTCACAGAGTTGTGCAATCATCACCACATTGATTTTAGAACGTTTTCATCATCACAAAATGAGGAGAAACTCCTCATTTTCCTCCAACCCACTCCCCAGCCCTAGGCAACCACTAATTTTATGTCTCTACAGATTTGCCTTTTATGGATATTTCAGACAAGGAAATGAAAATGAAGCCACACAATATGTAGTCTTTTGTGACTGTCTTCTTTCACGTAGCATATTTTCAAGGTTCGTCAGTGTTGTAGTATGTATCAGTACTTCATTCTTTTTTGGGGGGGCAAATAATATTCCATTGATGGATATGCCACATTTTTTGTAGTTGTTTACTGTTCTTTTATGGAGGTGACATTTGTATACAATGAAATGCGCAAATCTTAAATGTGGCTATACCACATTTTGTTTATTAACTTAACAGCTGATGAACATTTAGGTTGTTTCCACTTTTTGGCTACATATAAAGTTGTTAAGAATCTTCACGTGCAAGTTTCTGAGTGGACACTTAGTGAAATTACTGGGTTTAACCTTTTGAGAAACAAGCTCACTTAGGGAAGGAGTGTATCTTAATATTCCCAGTATCAAGAGCAGTAGTAGAAATGTATAGTAAGTTCTCAACTCTGTGCTCAAAATTGGCATCCCATTGATTTTCCTGTGTTTTGAAATTGGGAGGGACCTTTGCTGTCAGAAGGCTTATGCTCTGGGTCAGGTGATCATCCAGCCCATGGTTGTGATGTGATATTATACAGTTCACAGTTCTCCATCTTGTTTATATGGTACCGTGAGAACCTTTGCCAAAATCCACATACCTGAGCTCTGTGACTGCCCTGATTTGCTAATCTACTAGTAATCCTATGAAACGGGAAACTGTGGTTAGTTTGACCATGCCTAGAGCTGAAAACTGACCACTTAATGATAGAATCTAATCTTTAGCCTGGAATGAACACTTCCTTGTCCATCCTTCCCAGATTCCACCTTTCCCCTTTTTCTTAAATGATGACATCGTACTTGTCATTGGGATTTGTCTTTTCTCTCTCATCCACCTGGTTCTTCAGACACCACCCTGCACTCACTTCCAGCACCCCCGAACATGGTTCATCTGAGCTTGGTGGCCTGTCTGCTCTCACTGTCTCAGGAACTCAAGATGTTAAAGCTGGAGGGCCCCTCCCTCTCTGGGTTTCACATCTCGAAGCTTATTTTTATTTTGCACTTCCCAGTAGAAAGATCATTTTCCATGATACAGAAACAAAAGCACTATTGAGTAGTTGAGTTGAAGTTCTGAGTAGTTCTGTATTCCTTTGCCAGGTATTTACACTGTCCCTCAAGCGGGGGAGTGGTCTTCCTTGTTCCTTGGCTCTGATTGGTCAACAAAGCCCTCAGGATTGGCCACAGTATTTTTCACCAGCCCTGATCGCTGGAGTCTTTAGAACTTCCTGACTTGGTTCTTAAAGGTCCAGGCTCCTCTTGGGTGGCTGGCCAGAGGGAAGTCACCCGAGGACTATTTGCCTGTGGGCGCTGTCTTAGAATAATTTCTTTGGTGGGGATGCCCCCTTGTTTCTCTTTTCAGTGGGTCCTAGGGCTGCTCTCCTTCTTAGCTGCCACCAGCCCCTTTTCCCCAGGCTTCCTTCTCCCACTTGGGCACTGAAAGAAGGAGCCCAACTGTACATCTTTCTTGCTCCCCTCCAACTCTAAATAGGCTTAGAAAATATTTTTGAAGCCATCCAATGCAATTTAGTGCCCGTAAGGGCAGGAAAACAGTCAGAGGAGGGGATTAAAAATAACAGAAAAATTATAAGAACACTTTAACATCTATAATAGTCATCCTGGGAACCTATTGTGACGAGATTAAATCTGGATCTGCTCTTTCTTAGTCCCCTCATGGGATCAGCAAGTCAGCTCTCCCCAGCCCCTCTATCCCTGTGTTCATTTGTAGGGACCCCTGTGAGTCTTTCTTCTTATTTATACCTTCCTGCCTTAAATGAAAGATACAGATATTAGGCTATTTGGTTTACAAATCAGAAGTCCTCTCCAAATCTAATAACTTTTTTTTCATCTAGTTTAATTACCTTAATCAATATGTTCCCCTCCCATCTGAGGGCTGGCTGAGCAGCCATGCTGATTTCTGTAGACGCCACGCCTCATCATGTGGAAATCTATGAATACTCCATATAACTATATGTGTGTGTATGATGGATATATACAATTCTTCTTATTCACAGTAGTTTTGGTCTCTAAAGTCACCATGAATGTGAATTGGTGAAACCTGAACCATTGGTCCTAGGGAAAATACGAGCTGAGTTTCCTTCAAGCCTTTGGCCACGTTTTCTTTCATCAATGGGTCAATACATTGCTTTGTGTGTGTTTCTGTTTGAAGACACCTTACTTAATATATGTTGTTAATTAATTACATTGAACTCACAACAGCAGCGCTGTAACTCGTGCCTGAAGGAAGCTTACCCAGCACACGTATTTTCTCCTTAAGGCACATCACAGCCTTCTTGCACTGAGAGGAACACGCAACAGCGCACTTCAGCACTACACTGGGGGGCATTTTAAACCGTGAAATCCACAAAAAGCACAAAGGTGTAAAACATGTGACACTAAATAGATGGTGAAAAGGACACTTGTTTACAGTGTGAGAGCAGAAACAAGAAGGCAGAGCCATTGTCTTGTTTCCCCTCAGCTGGGAAGGTGTCACATCAAGTGATGCAATTTTTTGACCACTCTGCACATCTGGGCAAATAACCGCAACTATTAATTTGGAGTTTACAAATAAATTTTAGTGAGCGTGCCAGTTTGGAGATACAGTCAGTCCTTCATATCGTCTGATTCTGATCTGAAGTGGGTTGAATCCATAGATGCAGAACCTGTGTGGATAAGGAGGGCAAACTGTACTCCACCATTTCATGTAAAGGACTTGAACATCCATACATTTTGGTAAATCCACGGGGTCCTGTAACCAATCCCTTAGCAGATACTGAGGGATGACTGTACAGAATCCGCGAATAATGAGGTTCAACTCTATACACACATGCACACACATACATATACATACACACATATACGCACTCATACACACATATATACGCTCATACACACACACACACACACACACACACAACTCCGAGGGCAGATTTCATCTGTCTGTGTTGCACCTACCATGGCACAGGCCATGGGGTTATGTCATTTGGTTATCAGTGTATACACTATACCTTGCCCAGCGCCTGGCACATTGTCCAGTGAGGTCAATCACACACCCACAGAGAGACTACACTCCATCTACCATCTACTCCAGGTCCATAAAGATTAGATGTAATTTTATAAAAAGCTACCAAGGCTATTTAAAGTTGCCCGTCACATCTTCAGCTTCATTAGATATATAATTTTTATTATTACAATTTTTACATTGATGTAGCTCTTTATGGATGAAAAACACATTCACGTAGTTTCCAAGCTTGTAGTGTCTATTGTACATAAATGGATTGCTGATGTCAATTCCACGTGGCATCACTGTGGAATTTTATTTTCACTTTTAATAAAGCTTAGAGAAACACTGTGGTGAACAAGGTGCTCCATAGGCCCAGTTTTGTGTGTTTTGACTCATTAGTAGTCTGGTTCTGGTTCTATAGCCATTTGGATTTCTAGCACCCAAAGTGGGGAGATGTGTTCACTAAGGGATTGGGTAAAGAGTTCAAGATCTTTCGGAGGAGAGAAAATAGGCATGTCTCCACCTAGCGGTCAAAAGTAAAATGTGGGAATGTTGAGATGGGTTTAGACCATTAGGTGTCAGTGTACGCACCTAAACTGGGGCTGCTTTTCTTGTGAGTCAAATGCTGGGGAGAGGGAAAAAAAAAACTAGATTAGTCAAGGAAAATCCACCAGGATTACTGTGAAAAATATAAAGGTAGTCCAGTATGAGCTTTGGAATCATAAATTTGAATCTAAATTCCAGCTTCACCACTAAAGAGCTATGTGATTTGGGGCAAGATCTTAGTTACTCAAGTCTCAGCTTCTTCATCTGTAAAATGGGAATGACAACACCGACAGCATGATTAGTTTAAGAATTAAACAAAATAATGCATATAAACCAATCAGCACAGCGTCTGGAGCATAGAAGACAGTCAGTCAGTGACAGGTATCATTATTATGTCTGTTTGAAAGGAGAGATAAAGTATTTCCCTAACACTTAAGTGTTGCATACATGCATGTGTTATCAGTAACAAGGCAATACGGACTGTAAAAAAATATAAGTAATGAGTGCTATATGCTTTTGTGCAGTAGGATCTATTGAATTACCTGTCAAATAGATAATGTATTAAATAAGAAGGAATCCTAGATAAAAAGACTGAGAGGAAAGTTTCTACATATTTCACATTGACTCTCCATTTCAATGGAAATGCACAGATTGTGTTAAATGGGTCATATTTATTTTCTTTACACCCACTAAAAATAAAGGGCAGTAAGCTAGTGACAGATATAAACTGGAAGGGTGTTCCCAATAAATAGTGGACGCTTATTTCCTTTCTAAGGAAACAGCATGTCTTTAAAATATATTTCTGGGACTTCCCTGGTGGTCCAATGGTTAAGACTCTGCTTCCACCTCAGGGAGCATAGGTTTGATCCCTGGTCGGGGAACTAAGATCCCGCATGCCGCACAGCACGGCCAAAAAATTTTTTTAAATATATATTTCTAATCCTATCGAAATAATAGTGCATATCATGGTCTTATCTGATGTTGCAAACATAGCCTCATATTACAGAGGTCTGGATGGATGAGAATGTGGGAATTCAGGGAAAGAACCACCAGCAGCACCGAGGTGTCCCTGTGTCCATCACCTCTCCCTCACCCTTGTAACTGGCGTTGGCCTTGTGGTTTTCTGCCTGCCATTGTCCCTTACTATTTCTTGTGGGTTAAATGTACCCCCAAAAAGATATGTTGAAGTCCTAACCCCCGTGTCTGTGAATGTAACCTTATCTGGAAATAGGATTTTGCAGATGTAATCAAGAGTGAGTTAAGATGAGGTCACACTGGAGGAGGGTGAGCCCCAAATCCGATAGGACTGGTGTCCTCATTAGAAGAGCAGAAGAGGCCACACAGAGCAGAATGCCATGTGAAGACACCAGTGAGCACAGAGGGAAGACGACGTGAGGACACAGCGCGGGCACCGTGTGATGCTGAGGGAGAGACTGGAGTGATGTGTCTACAAGCTAAGGAACGACAGGGATGGTCGGCAACACCGGAAGCTGGGAAGAAGGCACCTTTCAGAATGAGCATGGCCCTGCTGACACCTTGATCTTGGACTTGGAGCCTCCAGAATTGGGAGAGAATACATTTCTGTTGTTTCAAGCCGCCAGTTCATGGTACTTTATTAAGGCAGCCCTAGGAAATGAATACACTACTTCTAGCAGAGAGAAGCTCCAGAGTAGCTGGGTGGTGGGTGTTTATCTGAACAGTTTTTAATCCCCTGAAATTCTTTTTTTTAATTAATTTATTTATTTATGGCTGCGTTGGGTTTTTGTTGCTGCGCAAGGGCTTTCTCTAGTTGCGGCGATCAGGGGCTTCTCATCGCGGTGGCTTCTCTTGTTGCGGAGCACAGGCTCTAGGCGTGAGGGCTTCAGTAGATGTGGCACGCGGGCTCAGTAGTTGTGGCTTGTGGGCTCTAGAGCCCAGGTTCAGTAGTTGTGGCACCCGGGCCTAGTTGCTCTGCGGCATGTGGGACCTTCCCGGACCAGGGATCAAACCATGTCCCCTGCATTGGCAGGTGGATTCTTAACCACTGCGCCACCAGGGAAGCCCCTCCCCGCTGAAATTCTAACCTTATAAAAGTATAGTGAGCTGCCGCTAAACAAGAGAGATGAGAGGATTGAAATCATTTGTGTTCAGACCACATTAAGCAACAGGTGATGTGCAAAGAATCTAAACATTTAGGATCTTTGAACAACGCCAGCCCACCTGTGTGGGGAAGAGACAGGGATTTTCCTCTCTTGATGGCTGAGAGCCAGCTTCTGAAGCCTGGGATGCCGGGTCACCTGTCTGCTTCTGTTTTCATGAGGATAATGCTCACTTAATCTTCCCATGCCTGATCTTTTACGAAAATTTCCAGGACATTGCCTTGTTCTCTCCTCTCCTTCCCTGCTACTTTCCCAGCTGCCTGGGACTCCATCCCAGTGTAAACAGGTCCACTCTGCTCCCCTAGTCAAGGGTAAATGGAACTCAAGCTACTAGGCTGTGAAGAGCCTCGCTCAATTAACGTCCAACTTGTTTAAATCCATAATATGTTAATTCAGCTTATTTGGATTTAGGAAGTGCCCAATCATCCTGCTGACACAGCGCCTGAAATAAGCAAACGCCAAGCCCCTTACACAAAAGGGACTCCCTTGGCAGCATACTGCTGGTATTTGAAAGCAGTTCCGCTAGGTGGCGCTCCATTAAAGGTTGGGCCCAGGATCCTGGTGCTTCCCTCTCGGTGTCGGCAGGTAATGGAAGCAATCCTGGAATGAATGAGGACGTCCAGAAGGCAGTCCTAAATTGCTCTGACAGATGTAGAAGACGACGTTACTTACCCTTAATCTTCAGATTAGATAGAACCTCTGACTGCTTCCCTCATTGATAGCCTCCTCTGTGATCAAGTTCCTTCTACCTCCGTCCCTTGAAGGGCTCCGGATCAACACACAACCAAAGCATAAGGGCAGGTGGAAACAAGTGAATGGGGCTGCGGGGCTAACATAGGAGGTGATTCTCCATTCGGCTTAGCCTGGTGCCCGGTGGAAGTGGTTGGGTGGGCAGAGAAGGCTAATGTCAGAATCTCATGGATGGATGCCCCCCGGTGCTGGCGAGCCGGCGAGAACCCTTTGTGCCCATTAACACCCTCTGGATCCTTCAGAGAGGGACCAACTGAGAAAGCTGGGATGTGTTCATATGACGGGATTAAGTGCATTTCCTGTTGGCTCTGAGCCAAGTTCTTGCATCCGAAGTATTTAAACATAGAAGTCAGATGGGGTCAGGCTAAAAATAAAAAGGACTAAAAAGTTTAACAAAACAAAACAAAGCAAAAAACTCTGAGTTCTCTGGCTAACACCACCGTGTACCTTGAAAGAGGCTTCCCCTTGTATCGACTATAGAAGAGTTTGCATTTCCTAAGCGACAGAGGTTCTGTCGGACACCAGCTTCCTGACATCCTTCTGATCCCCAATTTCCGAGGCTGTGAGTTGCCAAAAATAGTTCTTTTCTTGTGGTGCTGTGATGAGGCCAGGAAGTAAAACATGAAACTCCCTAGGAGGTCCTCAAGAAATAACTCGCTCCTTCTCTCCCTGCTGCTCTTCTGAGAAGTTTGGAGGCTTTATAAACACAAGAGGTTGACATAATCAGTACACACCAATCACCAAAGCAAAGCCGCCAATACTCCGGTACAGATTTTTTCCCTACTTACAACTAGAGCAAATCCTGTCATCCCCACCTTCACCAGCTTCAGTGTTGGTTGTTGGTTTATGAACAGTGGAGAGGGACGCAGGGGGCTCCCTCTTGCCTTCCAATTTGCCCGCAGAATGGCTCTGGGGACAGAGCCAAAGAGACAAAGCAGGTGTGCTGACTTCCTTAGAATCATCTGAGCACTGGAGGCTCATGCCAAGTGCTCAATCTGCACCATCCCAGGGACATGGTGAAATAGACAAATCTGATACTGGGTACCTTCAATTTCTTTTTATGTACCCCTTTCTTTACTCTCTCATTGAAATTGCAGGCCCCCATCCCCTTCCCTTTTCTCCTCTATTAACACTTGGTCTCAGGAAAAAAATTGATTATCAGTAACCTTATGTCAATGGACATTTGTACACTGCTCTTCACTAGATGAGGTTTTCCTCATTTATTCACCACCAAGAAGGTGGTAGGAGTATTTTGGAAGACAGGGACCTTCTGGTGTCCCTGAAATCACCCCCGAAGGACATGTCTGCCCTTCACTCTACGTAGGCTGTTCAGAAGCCCTTCCCCAGTAACAGGTGGAGGTTTGGAATAGTTGGATAATTGCTACTAGAATTCCTGAAAACTAGCAGCAATTATCCATAAATAAACATTAGAAACGAAACACACGTGCTTGGCATTTAGCATATTTTAAAAACACTGTTTACCAATTTCTTTCCTCTTTGCCAGTCGTTAGAGTTGCCAAGTGGCTCTTTAAGATTTGACCTGGCCCCGCCTCTGCAATGATGAGACCAGGGCAAGGAAGACACCACCTGAATTCAAACAAGCCAAATGCATATTTGTGCTTGCTTAAATCTCCAGATTTTATTCCACTGCCATGTTGAGCCCGTCAGGAAAGGGTAGCCTTAGGATGAAGGACACATGCTTGGCTTTGACAGCTGAGAAGCAAGGACAGGAATGGCAAGTATGGAGCTCCATGTGCCCGCATTCTCTGCTTCCTTTTCCATAGCAGGGGTTACTAATCCATCTCAGCCTTCCAATTAGAGCTTCAGGTGGTCCCTAGTGAGAGGGCCAAAGCCGTATTCCAATTGTTAAATTCTCTAAGACAGTGCAGAGCGGGTCTCTCAAAAGAAACTACTGGTTGCCTCTAAAATTCCTCCCAACTCCATGTTGTCTTGATGCCTAAAATTTTTTACAGATTAAAACAAATCGAGGCTCAGAGAATGAATTGCCCAAGGTCATACAGCCAGTAAGGGACAGAGCCAGGATATCAAAACTAGGTCTTTTTTTTTTTTAATAAAAAAATAAACAAATTAGCTTTAAAAATAAACAAATTAACTTTATTAAATTACACTTCAGTCCTTACATTGATTTGTTTATGAAAATATCAAAAACTAGGTCTACACACTAGTAGATATAAAATAGATAACTAATAAGAACCTACTGTATAGAACAGGGAACTCTATTCAATACTCTTTAATAGCCTATATGGAAAAGAATCTAAAAAAATAGTGGATATATGTATATGTATAACTGATTCACTTTGCTGTACCCCTGAAACTAATACAACATTGTAAATCAACGATACTGCAATAAAAATTTTAAAAAACAACAAACTAGGTATATTTTATCCCTTAAGACCCTCGCTTTCTCCACTGTATCCATCACACAGCCTTCAGTAGGTGAGGATTTGAGAAGGCAGGTGAAGAAAGCATACGAGGCAGAGGAATTAAATTCCTGAGACAGAAGAGAACAGAAGGCAGGCTGCAGGGCCAGAGATAAACCACCCAGATTTCACAGTCCTACCTTGGGCTGGTCTTGGTTTGAAATAAGAGAACCTCAGAGTGGAAGCTGACATTCCCCCCAGAATCAAGGCACCTGCATCCAACAGGATTCAGCAGACTTTTCCTTTAGGCAGCCCAGAAGAGAAGCAGATGGCAAATATCTGCTGTGTGATAAAGGGTAACCATAGAAATGTGCTGTTGTTATTACAAAATTATATATTATTATTATTCTCTTGGTACGAGTGAATGTCACATTTAATGGGCAGAAACTCCTAGAATGTTATGCTTGTGCCAGTGGTGGACCTCATGTATTTCACACCTGGAGTGGATTCTTTTTAACAACTCCCCTATCATACAACAAAGTTAGTTTTAGTAATAATCATGAAATTAAAGTATCTATAACAGCAGAGAAAGAAATGCAGGCAATGACATTTTTCTTTTGTTAAACTTCACATAAATAATCATGGTAGTTAAATAAATAAATGAATAAATAAGTAAATAAATAGTACATTACCCCCAAAAGGGAAAAAGTAAATACTTTAAAATTAGTCTCTTTTTTCTTTAAATGCCAACTACTTTATTCTTTTTTTTTTAAGATTTTTTTTCTTTTTGATGGGGACCATTTTTTAAAGTCTTTATTGAATTTGTACAACATTGCTTCTGTTTGATGTTTTGGTTTTTTGGCCACGAGGCATGTGGGATATAGCTCCCCGACCAGGGGGTTGAACCCGCACCCCCTGCATTGGAAGGCAAAGTCTCAACCACTGGACCACCAGGGAAATCCCTTTTTTTTTTCAAAGAAAAGGTGAAAAACCCTTTGCCTCCATGCTGGTAACAAACAGAACATTACAGTTTTTGTTTTTGAGACTTCCGCAGATTTGTCAACGATTTCATCAAAATTAATCGTGAATATTCACATTCAGTACACAACATAGCCAGACTTGTCAATCTAGTTCATAGTTGATTGAGGAATATTTTTCACTCATTTTAATTCCTGAAGTTTTCTCTCACCTGTAACAAGGGACATATAAGTAGTTGGGGAAAGTCTGAAGCATAAAGATAATTTTGACAAAGACCCAGCTCAATCTCATGTCACAGCAAATTCCAGAACTGACAATACAACCTCCTTCTTCAGGATCGATTCTAGCAGCTTTCAAAGGTCTCTGCAGTTGAAAGTTTTTCACTAAAACCCATCACCAGGAAACATCACAAATTTCTGTTGTATTTGGTTCTCAAGTTTCTCTTCTGCAAAAATCAGGGAAAGTGTCAGAATGACAGCAAACTGGATTTATTTGAACCACCAAGTACTTGTCCAGTTTCTGCCCACAGTGACTCGGGCTTCAAATGCTGCCCTTTCATCTGGCAAATGTAAGATTGACATCTTCAGTCATTTCTCCTAACATTTCTTCTTTATGATTTTCTTTGAATTTGATTTTCTTTTCTATATAAACAACATATATAGTTTTCTATATAACTGTCCATTTCTTCACCTTTTTTTTTTTTTTTTTTTTTGGCAGAAGTAGCAGCCTCTTTCCAGTTTCTTCACATTGATCTCCAGGAACAATTTTGAAGCATTGTATACCTTGTTCAAAGTGGATTCTGACAGTTTGCAAATATTTTTGTATGCTTACATAGAACAGCAGAATTAAAGCCACTCAAGTTCGCACCTCTGTCTTCCATCACCCCCACTGTTAACGTCTCATGACCTGTTTGGGAACAAACGCATGTAGCTGAGTCCTCTCCAGGTGACAGCCAAATTAACTTCCACGTGGAATATTTATTAAAGGATAAACAACACAAATGTGCTAATTGAGGCTTAAGTATATAATATTAAACTCCACAGTAACCACAGTTGTTTAGAACATAGACCAACAAAAGATGATTTGGGGAGGAATCTGTATCATTAACATTTAGAATTGCCAGTGCATGGTGGTAATGAAAGGCAGACCAACTTTTAGATGGTTTTACCAGCGTTTTAAAATTCTCTACAGCAGGGGTCCCCAACCTTTTTGGCACAAGAGACAGGTTTCATGGAAGACAGTTTTTCCACGGGGGCTGGGGGATGGTTCAGGCGGAATGGGAGTGATGGGGAGCGATGGGGAACAGCAGATGAAGCTCTGCTCGCTCAATCACCCTCGCCTCCTGTTGCGCGGCCGGTTCCTAACAGGCCAAGGGCTGATACTGGTCCACGGCCTGGGGGTTGGGAACCCCTGTTCTACAGACAGTGCTCCGTCCCCTTCCCCCCGCACCAGGCAGGCTCTTCCCACTTGCCTGCCTTTAACTGACAACCTTTCACCAGAAAATTCAGTGGCCTCACCCCTGGGGTTTGGATCTCAGGACCAACCCCTTCTGCTCCCACAACCCCATGACTTCTTACCGTCAAGCTAGTTTCATTGCACAGGATTCAACAGACTTAAACAATGGAAATCCTACACGTGGATTTTTTTTTTTTTTTTTTTTTTTTTGCGGTACACGGGCCTCTCACTGTTGTGGCCTCTCCCGTTGCGGAGCACAGGCTCTGGACGCGCAGGCTCAGCGGCCATGGCTCACGGGCCTAGCTGCTCCGCGGCATGTGGGATCTTCCCGGACCAGGGCACGAACCCGCGTCCACTGCATCAGCAGGCGGACTCGCTACCACTGCGCCACCAGGGAAGCCCTCACACGTGGATTTTTTCCGGCTCAAGCTACCACCCTTTCCCTGGGAAGGAACCCATGGGTATCAAAGTCCAGCTGGCAACCCTCTCGTCTCAAGGCTCATCTCCCAAAGCCAGCTCTTCACAGGGAAGATGGGCTTTCCCTCCAGCTCCCTGGACATTCTCTTTTTTCCTGGCATCTGGAAAGTAAGGTTCTTGTCCCCTTTTAGCCACTCATTTGGGAACCTGGCAAAAACGACTTTTTCTACTTCTTCCTCACATGCAGACGTTTAACTGAGTAATTTCTAAAGCCCCTGATAGTGTCCTCTGGGGCTGGCCGTGAGGTCAGATGACCTTGGCCCCCTGTCCAGGGCGCCTGCAGACGGTGCCCACGTGGGGAAAGGTCAGCTCCCGGCACCGTCTCTCTCGGAGTGTTCCCCGTCCCGGGGGCACTGCTGACTTTTCAGATTATTGCGTTTCCTTGTTTGGCATCCTCAGAACGGTTGGGCCCTGGAGACTTCCAGATGTCTCTCTTGAACAATCAGAGCCGGATTTCCTGGGCAGTGCCCTCCTCATGCAAACATTCTTATTTGTCACGGCACTGCCCTCAGGTTGTGCAGGAATGATTTCTAAAAGATAACTCCCACTCTGTTCCTAGGCTACACGACTGCTCCATATATGCCTCACACCAACCCTTGTCGGAAGATAGGGGTTTATTTGCATTTTAGAGATGGGGAAACTGAGATGCCAAGGGTTGAAATTACCCATGGGGGTGCATGCAGCTGCCCTTAGGGACAGAACTGGGACTAAAACACTCCTGTCCCCAATTTCTTATTCATTCATCCACCCCCACTTCAACAAGCTTAGCTCAGGCCTGGCCTAAGCCCAGTAATCCTGGTCACACGTGATACCTAGCATGCACTCAGCTGGAGAGTATAAACAGACACAGTGCCTTGCCTCTAAGAATTTACGATTCAAAAGTCAACTTGTACATTGAGTATCAAGATGTCTTTAGAAATAAGAAAAAGTAGCGATAGCATAGAAATAACTTGTTTCTATGACTTTGTATGTTTTTATATCAGGACATAAAAATCTGTTACCTATGTATGGCAACAACATATTTAGGAAATGGTCCAAACAAAGCTATACACCAGGGATGACAGATTTGCGGCACGTGCCCCGAGAGTCCCTGGGGATGTTTGTGGCAGATGGTGACTTTATCGTGACTCTCTTCCCACTTAGCACACAGATGCAGCCTCAGAATCTTTCCGAACACAGCACTCTGCTCAGTCACACGTTTTCTCACCACATTTCAACTGGATTTGCCATCCCTGCTACAAATTTTAGGTTTATTATTCTAGGAAATATGAAATGAGTGAAGTGTGGATGGTTGGCCCTTTCAGGCAGCTACTCCCTAGTCTACCTTACCTTCTCTTTTCCCACTCACACCTCCTCCCATGCCCCAGACAAGTGCTGGAGTCAACGGATTGCAAGGAAGTGCATAATCATGGTTTGAAACAGAAGTTACACACCTGAGATGTAGAAAAAATTTGCAGGAGTGCCAGCATTTCACTATGGAAATGATTAATTTGCAAGGTACTCCTTCCTCCCACCCCAGGCCCCGGGCCAGATAAGACTCCCTGTCACATGATTCTAATTGCCCCATCCCTTTGAGAATAGTAGCTTGAGAAATTATTTCTCAGAGGTATCTGCCATTTCTCAGAGGACTGCATCTTGAATACTGAGTCAAGTTGCTTAGAAATTGTTCATGGGAATATTTCAGCCATAGGAGTAAGCGGTGAGGGAGGTACCAGCTATGTATCCCCTTCCACGACATCCTCTCTCCCTACCCTTTCAGCTTAGTCTCACTGTCAACATTAGGTAATTCCAGAGTTAAGGATCCTTGAGCCCTGTGCTGGGTTGAAATTTCACATTCCCCCAGAACCTCAGAATGTAATTAAGGTAAGGATGGAGATGATTGGGTTCAGGTGGGCCCTAAATCCAACGAGTGTGTCCTTATAAGAAAAACACAGCGCAAGGCCACGTGATGCGGTTACAAGCCAGGGAATGCCAAGGGTTGTGAGCAACTGCTGGGAGCCTGGAAGAGGCGAGGAAGTATTTTCCCCTAGAACCTTCAGAGGGAGTGTGGCCCTGCAAACATCTTGAGTTTGGACTTCTGGCCTCTAAAACTGTGAGAAAATACATTTGTGTTATTTTAAGCCACCCAGTTTGTACTAATTTGTTTCAGCAGCCTTAGGAAGTGATTACGTTTTCCAAATGCTCTATCTGCTCCCAATTCTTTACTCGGGCTCTGCTCTTGGGAAAGAGGAAATCCAAACCAAGACAGTAGGTATAAATATCCTGAGATTACAGACTGGGGCACAGTTCTGCTCACGAAGCAGCTGTGGGTGCCAGCACCTAGCCGTTTCGCTGTAGCCTTCCAGAGCTATAGCCCATCCCCTAAGCGGCCTGCTCTAGAGCATCAGGGAGGCTGGATGTAAGCTGAAGGCCCACAGCAGCTTTAGGAGCTCGGCCAATGACTTGAGAAAGATGGGGGCAACCGTGGGCTACTGGGTGCTGGAAATAGGGTTATAGAAACGTAAAAACATAGGATCTTTGGGCTTCCCTGGTGGGGCAGTGGTTGAGAGTCTGCCTGCCGATGCAGGGGACGCGGGTTCGTGCCCCGGTCCGGGAAGATCCCACATGCCGCAGAGCGGCTGGGCCTGTGAGCCATGGCCGCTGAGCCTGCCCGTCTGGAGCCTGTGCTCCACAACGGGAGAGGCCACAACAGTGAGAGGCCCGCGTACTGCAAAAACAAAAACAAAAACAAAAACGTAGGATCCTTCTTGTAAGCAATGGTTGCAGTGAGAAGGACCGTGGGGAAGTGGGGCTTAATATCTTACACCTTGCCTAAACAGATCTTTAACAGGCTTAATCACCAGGTGCTCTATTTCACGTGTATGGTCGTTGGTTGTGAGGATACAGTTAATCAGAGCGTTTTGTCCGAGAAAACTGCTATAACAATTAATAGCTCAGAAGGCAACACGAGGTACTTTTCTTTCTCTTGTTTGATATATTTTTCAAGGTAACATTTCTTACTATTGTTTGAGAGCTCCTGGATGCAACCAATATTTTATCTTTAGGGGGAAAAATCCTCAAGCCGTCTTGCCTTTTCCTTAATTTACAATTATCACTGAAAATAATTGGAAAACATTAGCGACTTATGCTGTATGTTTCCATAAGCTCAAATAACCAGTTGGCCAATACTCCTTCATCCCCTTTGGAAAAGAAAAATACCTTTTCCAATAAAGCAGTGTCCCCATGAATGATGATTTACATCTCCATGGCACTGTTTATTCCCCTCTGGTGGATGGGAGAGAGGCCATTTTCAGAGTACTGGTAGATTCTAGACAGGACAGTCACCTGGTGTCCTGTGCTCCCAGCCAGCCGGGACTGGTGTCTGAGGACATCAGGAATGGAGGGATCAACAGAAGCACATGAAAAGGAGAACAGGACATCTGCCAGCAGAGCCTCTGTGTCCTTGGGTTGCTGCATTTTCATCCACCTTCTTCCCTGGAACAAAGCCTACCTATATCTGCTCATCTGCCTATTTGCTCCTAGTGCCTCTGTAAGGATGACTCAGAGGCACTGGTGAGCTGAGGACTTTCTGCAGGCTGGCATGGCAGCCATTCGAACTCTGTAGCCATGATATGCAGGTAGAGGAAGGCCTGACTGAGTGGGAAGAGAAGGCAGTGAGGCCTCTGGCCTTTCCAAGAAAGACAGATTGAAATCTTGGGGCTGCTTGCACTTCCTTTCCAGCAGGATCCACTGCCCATCCCACTAACAGAAGAGCTACAGGAAAGCACAGAAAATGGCTGAATTATTGCCACCCGCTAAAGTGGTTTCAGGAAGGGCCATTGTGTATTCTCAAGATATGCACCAAACATATGCTTTATTTTCATGATTTCTTTATTTTTTAATTAATTTATTAATTTATTTTTGTCTGTGTTGGGTCTTCATTGCTGCATGCAGGCTTTCTCTAGTTGAGGTGAGCGGGGGCTACCCTTTGTTGCGGCGCGCGGGCTTCTCATCGCAGTGGCTTTCCTCTGTTGCAGAGCACAGGCTCTAGGCATGCGGGCTTCAGTAGTTGTGGCACGTGGGCTCAGTAGTTGTGGCTCACAGGCTCTAGGGCACAGGCTCAGTAGTTGTGGTGCACGGGCTTAGTTGCTCTGCGGCATGTGGGATCTTCCTGGACCAGGTCTCGAACCCGTGTCCCCTGCATTGGCAGGTGGATTCTTAACCACTGTGCCACCAGGGAAGTCCTTTATTTTCATGATTTCTGAACCATATTTTGATGAACTGGAGTGATTTATTGGTTACATTCCAAATAGAGGTTAATTTGCCCCACCCTGGGTTTCATATTGCCTAGGATGCAGAGTGGAAATTCAGTCACTCCAGAAGGATGGTATCTCCCAAAAAGTCAAGAGAGACTCCCAGAGCTGCCCAGGAAACTGCCATCCTATAGGGTGGGGGGAGGGGACAGGAGCCCTATGGGGGAGTGACCATGACCTAGTCTGAATCTTGACCCGGCTCTCCTACTAACTAGCTATTAACTACTAACTAGCTGTCAGCTGCAGAAACATCCCTCCCTTGGGCTCTGGTTAGCTCGCCTGCTGGATGGGCAAGCCGTCCTGTGAGTCCCCAGGTGCCAGCTATTCCTAATATTTCCTGATCTTGAAACCCTTTAAGTATCCAGGTTACCCTCAGACCACTTGATAGAGGCCCAGTGGTTCTCTTGGATGGTTCAAAACCTTCCTAGCCCTGGAAAGCTCATACATGAGAAAGAAAAGAACTGTATAGCTGGCTGGCCGCCCCCTCCTAAATATTAAGCCTGAATAGCCACCTTCCTGAGGAGTGGAGAAAACAAATCAGTTAGAAATAAGGGGTGACAGTTCAGGTCAGGAAAGAATTTGCAAGGACAGCTTCAGCAGGGCTGTGAAAGAAGATGAGGCCTGTGGATTTCCTCTTCATAAACTGTCACAAAACTAGAGCAGCAAACTAATAATCATGTTGTCTATGGCATGATTCTGTCAACTGCAGCTGGGAAGGGGAGGGAAGAGAAAAATGCTACCCTCGGCTTCCAATTATGCTATGATAACTGTTTAAATTTTATTGAGTAAATAATTATCTCTGTGGGTTGAACAAAAAAACACAACACAGCATAACACCCATTAGTCATCTGTCTGAGGTAAGGCTTAAATATATATTTAACATATGCGTTTTTCTATTCAGCGCCTTGATGCAGAGCAAGGCCTGAGCTATTCATACCTCCAGTGGGTAAATGACTAGTCCTTTTGATACATTAGGTTTTTGTTTTCATCTCTTATTAGAATTTTTGTTTGGGGTTTTTAATTTATTTTGAACCAAAGGCCACAATGGAGGGGAACATACAGGTTTCTCAATGTGACCTAGGTGAGAACTGGGTGTGTTTTGTAGACGAGATGCAAACCCAGTGGGGTTTCCCTGGGTCCAGCTCACAAGGAACCAGGGAAGTACATGAATGTGCCTGGAACAAGAAGGGAGGCAGACAATAGAGCTTCAGACACACTGGTTTGTTATTTAAAGAGTAGTTCGAAGCCCTTTTATAATGTCTCTGCTGGGCTGAAAACGAAGGCTTTGTGGACAATAATAGCAGATGCAATGTCAAGAGGAAGTGGAGAGGTGAGCAGTATTTTTCCCTTTCGATTATAAGTCAAATCAAAGCCTGTGTGTGTGGTTGATGTCGATTCAGCTGTTGGTTTAAACCACAGCTCTCTCTAATTAAAAAATGAAGGAATTGATTGTCCTCTGGGGGCGCTGGCCTCCAATGTAAGGTTTCCTACTCTGGAGTTGCTCTTGGTCATGACCACATCTGGGTCTTCTTGCCCAGCTGGTACAGGTTTAGAGAATTTAAATTGCCATGGCTGGAAATGGGGCTGATAATGGGGACTTGGGGCTAAAAAATAGTAGAGACCTGTCTGTCCTAGCCCAGTGGGGGGCTGCGGAGACTCTGGCAGAGAGATGCTGGAGAATGCAGAGACGGGGTCCCTTGGTGAAGATGGAAAAGTATATGTTGTCATGCTCTAGACAAGTTTAGATAAAGCTGAGCCATTTGATGGTGACAGGGAAGAACTTTCATGGAAATCTTGAGCTACGGGAGGATTACCTCATCATAGGACAACACTCCTTAAAGAACCCCTTCCTCCTGGTTTGTTACTAAGCTTAGTTCCTCATGGGAGAAGAAGGAAAAATATATAGGTTTTTGTGCTTTCTTCACCTTTGTTGACGAAGCCATCTAGTCCCAGTTTGAATCTTCTGAAAGTGTGCATTGGTGGCTGTGGATGCCCACCCAGGTGTTCTTTACCTGGCCCGCGCACCTGTCCCCCAACTGCTCAGGGCAGGCGGGAGCCACCTTGCCTCAGAGGCTACCCCCTACTCCCAGGATCATGCTGCCCTTGCCAGCAGCAGCCTGATGAACTGCCAGGGCACAGTGGCAGGGGTACAAAAAGCCGGTCCCCTTCCATCAAGATGGCACAACTCTGCCCTGTGGCTTGTGTTCCAGAGCCTTCTTCAAGTTGAATGAACTTTGAGCCCAATCATTCCTTGGAGAGCTTTGTGCAGGAGGTCATGGTGGCCTGGACAAAACATCCCAGCCTTCAGGACTAGAGGCCTGATTCTCTCCTTGGTGAGGGAGCTGCTTAAGATTTACTCCGACTGTGCTGGGAAAGTAGTATCTGCCCCGTATAACCAGCTGACCCCAACGTGCAGCTTTCTAGGAGAATGGTCCTGGGAGTCGAGGGAAGCAGCTGACGCAGGGAGAACAGCACGGTCTCCAAGAAAAGACTTGTTACCAAAGCCAGAGCTTAAGACAGTAATAACAACTTTGATTTATAACAAGAACTATTTGTACATAATTACTAAAATCTTGATTGCACATTCAACAGTACACTTAAATTAGAGGCAAACCAAATCTGGTAACAGAATCTTATTGCAAACAGTCACCATTTAGCCCTTTCCTGCAATAATCTGGGATTTTGTAGAGCACATTTCAATATACTGAGCATTGCCTTTGACGGCCATGGTTCATCCTCATCCTTAAGGAGCTCCTGGTTGAAGGCAGAAAACAGTAAACATGATATAATGGCCGTTCTTTAAGTACAGACTGAGATAGAAACAGGGACGGGGTTGCAAATAAATCAGACAGAAAAAGTCAGGGAAAACATCAAAGACGAAGGACTAGGGGAAGGAGAGGATTCCAGATACAAGAGAAGGAATGCCAGACAAGCCGGGATGGAAGGAGCTTTAGGGTCACTTGCGAGCTGCATTTTACAGTTAAATTCAAATTTAAATTCATAAGCACTGACTGCATATGGACATTTAAGGTGTGATTGCCACCTGGCATCATCCCTTGCTATCCTGCAAGGCCCCAGGACCCGCCCCCTGCTACCTCTTGGACCCCCGCCCCGTCTTTCCACCCATACTGACCTCTTTTCCAGGAGGTCAGATTTATCCAGTGCATCCCCACCCCTACCTCTGGGCCATGATACTCACTGTTCCTTTGGCCTGAAATGCCTCTCCCCAACCCCAGTATCTTCATGGGCTGTTCCTTCATCTCTTTCAAATCTTTACACAAATGTCAATTTCTTGGCGGGAACTTTTCTGTCCTTCCTATTTAAAATACAGCTCTACTCACACCTGGCATTCTCTATCCTTTTCCCCTGATTTATGGTTTTCAAAGTATTATGCTATGTATTTTATTTGTTATCTATTTTGTAACCTGTGTGTGGGCAAGGACTTTTGTCTGTTTTGTTCACTGCTATACTCCCCTGGCCTAGAACAGTAATTGACTTGTGGTAAAGATTCAATAAATATTCAAGGATTAAATAAAAATCTCTTCAGTTATATACTAATTTTCTCTTTTACCTACTCAATTGAGGTGTGTTTTGTTAACTTTTATATTTTTTCAATTTTCAAATTTACTTTTTTTCCCATAATCTTCCTGGTCATTTTATAGTCTCTTATTGCTTACTTATTTTGTGATTCCTTTGTTCCACCTTTAAACATTGATACATCGTTATTTTATATTTTTGTGTCCGATTAATTCATTAACCTGAAGGAAGGGAGTTTGATTCTGTGGTTCATAGTTTCTGCTGATTCTCATGCATGGTGGCCTGTTTGCTTGTATTTTTCGTGTTGGTTGATTCTGAGCTCATTGGTTGATCTTAATCTGGGGGACTCCCGAGGGCCTAAGATGGGGATGCTTTTATCCAGAGGGGACTCAAGCATCCCAAACTAACTCGAATCTCCGTTTCCCTTCCCCCCATCCCCTTTCACTGCGGCCTTGGCTTAGCCTGATCATGACGGGGCTAACCCTGGTGGCCGAGCTCAAGACAACTCTGCCTTCCTTATTGGCTTGTTCCCCAGTGTTCCCACTCCGGGTTCGTCTCACTTTTATTCCCCCTTAACATGAGCCCCACAATGCAATAAAAACTCTGTTGTATACAGGAGTTAGGTGTTGGATAGGATACAATACTGCTAGACTACATCTCGTTTGTCCTTCTCCCAGGCACTTCCATTGAATTCTAAGCTCTAGTTGGGGTGGTGCTGAGACTGTCTCACGCCTCTTGGTTACCTCTCAACACAGTGCTTCATAAATAGGAAGTGTCCCATTTATAACTCCTGGTGTGTCGGCTAACGTTAAACATCAAATCGAGCAAATCAGCACGCTTCAGTTGTGCTCCTTTATGTCAGTGCTCTAGTTCCATGTGGCATGGCCTTCCCTAATTGTTTGAGCTTGAATTATTCTAAAGAGCTTCCTCCCTTCACTCACAAGGATTAATGCAATATGGTTGGTACAATCTCACCCACCACCTCCGAGCCTGCTGCCAGCCGTGGTTTGGAGTGGCTGGGCCTGCATCCCGGAGGCCTGTTTGTTTGTCCTAGTATTCATTACTACTTGGCTCTCCTCCCACTGGCTGCCAGTGCAGAGTTATTTATATCAAATCAGGGAAGCCTTGGTGAGCTTTGCCGTGGTAACTCACATCCTCAGAATGCCTTGCCTCCCCGAGGACTTCACACGTGGTATCCTCGCAGGAAACCCCTACCCCCTGGCCCAGGGGGATCTCCTGGCTTCCCTGGGAAGTGGCAGCTGCTTCGCCCATCTGCTTGGCCGATAGGGCCTTTGCATTGAGATTAAGAGCTCTGGCCCACAAAACATACAGTGGAACTTATCCAAAGAGGTTGTGTCAGCTGAGTCACGGAGAATAAAATAGCATTTAAACTGCCGTCCTGGGGAAAGGAGAGTGTCTCCCAGGAGTGGAGCTAGAGTGCTGAGTCACGCCTCTCAGCCCAGTGTTACCTGCTCTGTGTCAAACTGTCAAAGCTTCCAGAAGGAGACACTGTTTAGAAGCCACCAGTCTCCCCCATCCCAGGCCTGCTCCATGAGCTCTGCAGTTCTGAGACCCACGTGCATCCCCTCCCCGCTCCCCCCCTCCCCCCTCACCACCCGGAATGATCGAGGCTCATCAATGTCACATTCTGGCTTTAATTCATCAGCCCTCATTTTCTCCCAACCAGTACAGCTTCATTACAGTCAGCGTTTCACAGTTAGACACAGGATAAACCCAAGCGAAGGTCCTCGGATGTCTGGCAGCAATCGAACTCAATTAACAAATTAACACGAGTCTACAGGCACAGATCGCTCAAGAAATTAGATCAGCTCTGAAAGAAACCAGGCTGGGGGGAGGGGAGGGTCGATAATCATTTTAAACGAAACGGAACAGACCATTGACGGTCAAATCCATACTCTTGTTGGTGCCCGCAGCAAGCAGCATCAGAGGTATGACACTGGGGAAAGGACCAGTAGAGAGAATGCATGGCTTGACAAAATTCTGTGCTGAAAATAAAATTTAAAATCAAATTAATTTGCAAGTCTGCCCCACACTATCAAATCACAATGCAGGGACGCTGCTACGAGGAGAGCTGCTTCATCCTCTAGCCTCTGGGAAGGAGTTTCTGCCAGGGGAATATTGACATTGCTCCACTAGCCCAGTGTTGAAATTCAGAGGGTGCAGAGAGGTGGCCAGTGTGGGCGGCAAGTTTCAAAACATTCGTTTTGAAACACCCACGGTGCCTAGCATCACAGGCTCTGTGGCAGACAGAATCATCGGTGCTGTTTAACACCCATGGAAGATTGTTCGGATTCTCCCACTAGGAGAAGACTATTCCAGTTCTAGAAGAGCAAAACTGTCTTCTTTTTCTCTTCAGTGCAGCACTTGTCTCGGTGCATTGTAATTGGTCAGTTTTCCCTTTGCTCTGAAAGATTCCCTCCTCGTTCTCACAAGATTAGTCAGAATAAATATTACAATTTGGACTTTAAGCTTAGAACAACCAGAGGTTAACTATCCCATCATTTTCCTTTCTGGAGAAAAGTAAATAGGTTGTGGTTTGTGAGAGGTTCTCCAGAACTTAACGACGTTCTTTGATAGAAAAACTGTTCTTGTAGACCAGCAGCTCATTCCAAAGGTGAAACCTGATACGTAATTTTTATTCATTGGTGAACCATTTTAAGGGATGTATTTCATTTGATTTTTATCATAGAATATGAAAAAATCAGGAATAAAAAACCAAAACCTTTGAAATTTGATTAACATTACCTGTTTCTCTCCTGTTCCCAAGCCTTCAATATTCTGCTCCCCCTTTTAATTATCGGCAATTGATCTTACTGCTCCACCTAGAAAACAGAAGTTCGTTTCTGATTCCTTCTATGTCCGCCTCCCCTAATCTATTAGGCTGCCTGCATTGGTCCCCTCTTGCTTCAGTTTCCTTCCATTACTCTGATGACCTGTCCTTTCTCCCCATACAAGGTATCCCATCCTCTCCTATCTACTCAAATCTTTGCTTCCATGAGTCTCTGCTCTCTTTTGAGCACTGGGTCCTTCCCACGAGCATACAAATGTGCTGTCATATTTCCTCTTTCAAAAAACCCTCCTGACCCCACGTCCCCTTCCAGCCACAGTCTCACTACTCTGCTTGCCCTTCACCTCCTTTCTTCCCATTTTCTGCTAAACCCACTTAAACCAGCCTTTTGTTCTCATTACAACAGTCAACCACTCTTGTCTAAGTCACAGTATGGTCCCCAACGCCAAAGTCCATGCAGTATCCAGTGTCTGAGTTGAGCGTGGTATCTCTACCAGGCCAGTTCTGGGAAATGTTTTGGGGCATCTTTCCTGTTTCAGAAGCCATTGTCCAGGCCTGGTTCTCTAACCTTCTGAAAGATGTCGGCATCCTTTTAATAAATTCCATTTGGGATTACATTAGCTAGAGCTGGTTTCTGATGTTTGTAGTAAAGAGCCCTGAACTGATTCATTGGGGGAGCTAGACTGACTTGGTTCTGTGGAGTCATTCCTGGAATACAATGATTTGGGGGATTCCTCCAGGCTCCGCACCACCCGGAGGGGTGGAGTAGTATTGTAGTTCCATCTGCTGAGGGCTGAAGAATGGCCTGTTACCACCATCAAGACAAACCAGCCTCTCTTCCCAATGGTGCCTCTCTTCCTCCATTTCAGGATTGACCATGTTCGTTCTGTCTAGATTTGGCCATTCAAAAATGGGGCAAACAACCTAAAAATTAAAGTGAGCAAATGATACGAACAAGAAGGGGTTCATAGAAGCAGCACCAATGGCCAATAAACACATGCAAAGATAGTAAAATTAGTAATTAGGGACATGCATATTAAAACCCATCAGATTAACAAAACTAAGTCTGGTACTACTGAGCTGATGAGGTGTGGGGCAAGGGGAGCTAGAAGATACAGCTCTCTTGAACAGCAAATGGGCAGTAATTAGAAAAGTTAATGCTGTGCAGACCTTTTGACCGCAGCTGTATAGAAACCCGAAGGAACTTGCGCAAGAATATATGTAGCATCGTTGTTTTTAATGATGATAAACTAGAAACCACCTAAATATTCATCCTTAGAGAGAGGATGAATGGTATATACATACAAAGGAGTATTAACAGCAGCAAAAATCAATGAACTTGAGCTACGTGTTCAACATGAATAAGTTTCACAGACAGTATGTGGAACAAAACAAGATACAGAAAGAAGCATTCAGTATCCTTGTAAAAGTTAAAAAAAAAAGGGAAGAAATGCTACATTTTGTTTAGGGATACAAACGTGCATAGTAAAGTATAAGATACATGGGCATGATGGACGCTAAATTATGAATAATTGTTATTTCTGGGTACAGGGGTGTGAAGGTGGAAAGAGGAGGTATAGTAATGAGGAGGTAATGAGTAATGGGCTTTCATGTTGAACAAGTTGGGTTGTGGGTTCACCTTTTTCACATATCTGAACTATTTCATAGTAAAAACTTAATGAAACAAAGGGATTAGGAAGAAAGGGTCAGCCAGAGAGGGTTTCTCAGGTCATTCAGGGGCAGCTACGGGTTTTGCAAACAGTGATTTTTCTAGAAGTTGCCTCGGGATTAATTTGGCCAACATTTCCAACAACATCACCCCGTTACCTGTTTCATGAACTAATGATTCTATTGATACGAAATCTGCCTCCTGCAGCTTAAATTACATGATTTGTTGAGAGGAAATGTGAGCAGCTAACAATCACTTTGGTTCATTTCATCTTCTCCTTTCCATCTCTTTCCTGTTATGGATTGGATTTGTTTTGGAGAAAAAAATAGGTAACTGATTTCTGGCAATGTTTTCTTCTTTCTGAGTTCTTGGTCTTGTGCTCACTAGCCTTCTCCAGCAGCAGTGGAAGAAACAAAGCATTTGAATAAAAGAGGAGGTAGGCTGCTATTGTGGGCTTATCGACATCATTGTCCTGTAACAAAAATGATGGGGGGCTTCCCTGGTGGCGCAGTGGTTGGGAGTCCGCCTGCTGATGCAGAGGACACGGGTTCGTGCCCCGGTCCGGGAAGATCCCACATGCTGCGGAGCGGCTGGGCCCGTGAGCCATGGCCGCTGAGCCTGCGCGTCCGGAGCCTGTGCTCTGCAACGGGAGAGGCCACAGCAGTGAGAGGCCCGCGTACCGCAAAAAAAAAAAAAAAAAGATGGGAAAGTTCCATAGCCCATCCATATCAGGACAATGGCCTCTTTCTCCATGAAGAGTCCATCCATAGGTTGGGCAGTTGTAACTTAAGGGTAAGACAACACTAGGATGTGGAAAGGACACAAGTACAAACTCTCTGGAAGTGAATTGCTCTTTATCAAATCCTTTCAAATGCCCATGCCCTTTAACCCAGCAATTCCACTTTTAGAACACTAACCAAAGGAAACAGTCAAATGTTATCAAATATTTGTGCCCCCAAATTACAAAACAAACCTAAAGTTCCCAAACAAGGGCCAGTTAATAAAATTATAGAAAATCCAAGTAATGTACAATTAAGCAGCCATTGAATATGATATGCATAAGAGTGACAGGAGATATAACAACAGTTTAATTGGAAGAAGCAGGATATGAAACTATAACTACAATATCAACTCTATTCTATACATTTATCTACCATCTGTCTGTCTACGCAGATACATAGGAGAAAATCAGAAATAAAATATATAGGACTGTTAGCAGTAGTGATCTCTGGGTAAAGAAAGGGATCATAGAAATTTAAAAATATACTGTAATGGTTTTGCCAAAGTTTTATACAATGCCTATGTATTACTTTAAAAATTAGGGGAAAAGTTATTAAAAGAAAAGCACATTGGATTGAGAAACAGGTAAACGGGGTGCATTAGAGAATGCTCTTCCACAATTCTCTTCTGGATCTCCTTGTTCCAGGCTGTAAGCAGAGACCTTAATATCCCTTCCTTGCCCTGGTAGGGAAGCCTGAACTGTATTTGAAAAGATGCTGGAGACTCAGTGTGGGCAACTTTGAGAGTATAAACCCCAGAGAGATCAATTCATGGTTGGGGCGGCCGGGGGGGGGTCCCCAAAATACTACCTCCAGGAGCTTAATCAGCTTCCTCCTGCTTCCAACCCCCGGGGAGGGAAAAAGGGACCATTGTGAAACACACCAGAGTGTTCTGTTCTTAACAGAGCTTCTGCCTTCAGGGGAAACTAGTTAACCAGAGCCTAACCAACTGACCTGGGGAAGGGAAATACCCAACTCCAGGCCACTCTAGTCATCCTATCCCACTTAAGGGGGGAGAAAAAAAAAGTGAGATACACTTGTGAAGTTCACAGTCCAGAGGCACAGGCCCCTGAAGACTGAGACCTAATTGTAGGACCATTGACCATAGCCTCCCCTCCCCCTGCACCTCACCACCACATTACGAAAGGCCTGTTCGGGGACTTCCATGGCGGCCAGTGGTTAGGACTCATCGCTCTCACTGCTGGGGCCCCAGGTTCCATCCCGGGTTGAGGGGCTAAGATCCCACAAGCTGTGCAGTGCGGCCCCCAAAAAAACCAAAGGCCTGTTTACATCAATTCCTTTGACCCAGTATATCATGTCCGGCTATCAAGAAAAAACTGTAAGGTATGCCAAAAGGCAAAAAAAAAACCCACACAATTTGAAGAGACAGAACAAGTATCAGAACCAGACATGATAGGTATGTTGGGGTAATCAGACTGGAAATTGTTAACAGCTATGATGAATGTGCTAAGGGTTCTAGCGGATAAAGTGGACAGCACATAAGAGCAGGTGGGCAATGTCCACAGAGAGATGGAAATCCTAAGAAAGAGCCAAAAAGAAATGCTAGAGATTAAAAAATCACTAACAGAAATGAATGCTTTTGGTGATCTTATTAGTAAACTGGATATGGCTGAGGAAAGAATCTCTGAGCTGGAGGATATGTCAATAGAATCCTCTAAAACTGAAAAGAAAACAAAGACTTTAAAAAAAGAAACAATATTCAAGGACTGTAGGACAACTACAAAAGGTATAGCATAATGAGAATATCAGAAGGGGAGGAAAAAAGGTAGAGGAGAAATATTTGAAACAACGACTTTCTTTACCAAATATATTGACATTGTTTCCTCAAATTAATATCAGACACCAAACCATAGATTTAGGAAGGTCAGAAAACCAAGGAGGGTAAATGCCACCCCCAAACTACATCTAGGCATATCATTTTCAAATTACAGAAAGTCAGAAATTAAGGAAAAATTCCCGGACTTCCCTGGTGGCACAGTGGTTAAGAATCCGCCTGCCAATGCGGGGGACACGGGTTCGAGCCCTGGTCCGGGAAGGTCCCACATGCCGTGTAGCAACTAAGCCCGTGCGCCACAACTACTAAGCCTACATTCTAGAGCCTGTGAGCCACAACTATGGAGCCTTTGCGCCACAACTACTGAAGCCTGCACGCCTAGAGCCCGTGCTCCGCAACAAGAGAAGCCACTGCAATGAGAAGACTGCTCACCGCAACTAGAGAAAGCCCGCATGCAGCAAGAAAGACCCAACACAGCCAAAAATAAATAAATTTATTTTTAAAAAAAAAGTGAAGGAGAAACAAATACCTTCTCAGACAAACAAAAACTGAGAATTTGTTCCTAGTAAACGTACTGTGCAAGAAATGTTGAAAGAAGTTCTTTAGAGAGAGGGAAAATAATCCAGGTCAGAAACTTGGATCTGCATAAAGAAAGGACAAACATCAACATTGAAGGAAGAATAAGTGAAGATAACATAAACTTTTATTCTTCTTATTTTTAATTGCTCTAACAGTTAACATTTTGTTCAAAAAAATAATAGCAACAATGTATTCAATTATATATGCTTGTGTGCATGTGTGTATATATATATTTATATACATATATACTTATATATAAGTAGAATGAATGACACCAATGATACAAGGGACAGGAGGAAAGAATTAGGATTATTTTGTTCTTATAAGGTACTCGTGATACCTGTGAAGTGGTATAGTGTTACTTGAAAGTGAACTTGGATTCGTTGTAAAAGTATATTGCAAGTTCTATACCACACGTCCAGCCTTCTGCAGGGGCATAGTTTATTTAACTGTCTGGTCCATCTTTATTACTCATGACACACCATCATACAAGTGACTCATAAAAATTGGATGCAAAGGAGGGTAGTGTCATTTTTAATCCCTTTAATGTAATGTAATGGGGAAATGAATCATTTATCACAGCAGACAATTGAAAACCACTCAGAAAGAGTGTTCTCTCCTTCCTGAAACTTGGCAGCGGAAGGCTCATTCCCACAGTTTTCTGAAATCTTTGCATCTTTTAAATCTTTGGCCAAGGAAACATCAGATAATTTAAATAACAAAGTTTTGGGGTTCTTTTGTCTGTTTTTCGTTTTCAAGCTTCCTCATCAAGGGTCCTAAGAAACAAACTGAAAACGGGATGCAGGTGAGTTGGTCGTTTTGCAGCTGTCAGCATTTCGGGACTTCACTGCAGTGTGAAAAGAGAATAAATTACCTTCTGCTAGCTACCCAGAAGAGAAGGCCCAAGTCTAATTCATTACCCATATTTAACAAATACTCTTCTCATCTCTAATGAGGACCTCAGAATATTTTGCAAAGGGAATCGAAACTTCACAGTGACCCAAGGGATAGACATAGTTCAGCTAAATTTGCAACAAAGTAGGGCAAAAAGCATAGGAGACAGGGCCAGGTCAGCCAGTTGGGCTATCCAGATTGGCCGGGCCCCTGCTCCAGCACCTTCCCAAGGCAGCTCGGCCTGAACAATCACACCACGGTCGCTCCGTGCAAGTATATCAAATATCACTGCCCTGAGAATACGCTGTCTCTTTGAGGCTTGTCCTGGTCCCCGACAAACCCATGCTGGTCCTTGCACCGCTCAGGCTCAGCACAGGGAAGCAGCCCAACAGACGCCACTGTCAAGAGCCACCACACTGTCTTCAGGAGCACAGCCAAGGGGACATTGTGGCAAAGCGGCCACTGGCTGCAGAGACTGATGCCACCGGTATTACGTGGAAGGCTCCTGCTGCTATGATAAGTCGCCAGCTTACCAAGTGAGGAGGCTGGATCTGCTCCAGGCAAACCTAAAACCCCCAAACTAACCAACCAACAACAAGCGGAGTCGTTAAAGCTACTGAAAGCAAACGTCTCCAGCCTTGTTGGTGTATTATGGATTCAAATGGCAAAGCACAAGAGTGTTTCCAAAGGGTTTTTGATTCAAGGATAAATAGTGGTTCCAGGAGTCTGTCCCTTCAGCGTCCAGGCCCGGGAGAGCTTCCAATAAAGAATCTAATAGGCTGACATGAGTTACACGAATCCAGCCGCTCTTTGCTAACTTTCATTGGCCAACTTCTTCCACCTTTTGTCAACGGGGTGTCAAAATGGGTGGACAGGCCCCAGAACATTGCATGTCACCTCCATCAACGCTGGGGCCACTTTTGCTCACTGGTTTCTCCAAAAGATCTGTGTGGAGATGGCATGATGAGCTGTGCTCTCCGCGGGGCTCCTACGCCTCCCTATTGGCCTTCCTGCCTCCCACTTTGGGATGCCTGCTGCCCTGGAAGACACAGTCCGTCCCTCCCTCCCTCAGGTTTGGGGTGCGTGATAGAATTTCTTCTCCTTTGCATTCTGTCAGCAGTTTGTTGGGTGTCTGCTGTGTGTCCAGTCCAAAGCAAAAGGAAAGACTTAGGTATACTCAGTTCTGGAAAATGTCTTATATTACGTAGGTCCATGTATTTCATATAGAAGCATCCCTCAGTATTCAACTCTATTCACTTCCTGAGTTTTGGAAAGTGATAGCAAGAAATTAGTTCTCAGAAGGTGTTCTGTCTCCAAACAGCCCTATTTCCAAAAAGTTTTATCTAAATCATTCAATTCCTGAGTAATGAAAAATAAGAACATATCAGAAAAAGGAATTGATAAGATGCTTCCAGAAGAGCTAGCAAACCAACATCACAGCACAATATTAGTTATCTCCCTAAGGCTTTATTTCCAGCTTTTAAAAACATTAATTTGATACAGGGTCCCTCCCAGGAATGGATTTTATGTATTTGTTAAAAGTGCTTTATTGTGTCAAATATTAAAAATAACCGTAACCGAAATATTTAATCTTTAAAAATAATACAAAATTCCCATGACCTAACAAACCAACCATTTCATTTGCCATATTTCCTACTAGTCTTTTTTTAATGTATTTCTATTTTATACATAACTGCACAACATAGATGGAATTTTATTGTCTTTCTCCCATTTTTACCTTAAATTGTAAGCATAAATCACAAATTTCCCATTTTTACCTTAAATCATAAGCATCTATATAAATTTCATGCTTATGAATGTTTACTGATTCATGATATTCAATCTAGTAAATATGCCATAATTTACGTACCATTATTTGCTGTTATAAGTATCTGCAATCAAGATCTTAACGTGTGTATCATTTCTTCCTTTGGTGGAATATTTCCTTAGGAAAATTTCTACAATTAGGATTATTGGTCTAAAGGGTCTTTGCAATATTATTTTATTATTTTTGGTAAATTAAAACGTGTTTTGTTTGGAAATTGCACGACAGCTTTTGAGGTCACGGGGGCACGAGGGTGTTGCAAAACCCAAGGCTGGTGATCCTAGTGGCTGGCGTTGAGTCTGCTCAAGCTGTATCACTGGCATAAGGACATACCAGGCTGACCTTGACACACAAAGGAGGGTTTTTAGGAGGCAGACAGAAAAAGAGACTCACATCTAAAACAATACAGACATGGCATACAAATGACTAGACTAGCAAAATGATCTTTTGCTTTCATTGATTTTTGTTTTCTGCTATTGTACAACATGTTATGAAAATAGAGTTCCCAGCTTTCATTTACCTGTGACTCATAAGAAAATCTTTTCAACTATGTTCAGAGCCAGCAGTGGGCCTTATAAAAACAGGCACTCAACAAATATTTGTTGAATTGAATTGAAGGGAACTGAATTTTTATAATTTAAAACTTTTCTGATTTTTGCAGTGGACATATAGCGTGAGCAAGAAATAGACCACTGTTGTTGTAAGCACAGAGATCTGGGGGGTTTTTGTTACTGAGCATAACCAAGACACTCTGGGCTGATATACCACTTGTCGTGTGCTTTCTATGAAAAATGGCTAAATGTACAAAGGTATTGCATCATTGTTTATAGTTGCAAAATAAAAGAAACTGGAAATTATTAAGTAAAGGATGCAATTCCACTCAATTTATTATATAATCATTAAAATGAATGTTTATATAGACCTTGAAATTACATGGAGAATTCTTATAGTGTAAGATTAACTTTAAAGGGAAGACAATATAGATATAGATACATAAAAACATGGTTAACATTACATTAAAATTTATACATATGGAAAAGAAATAAAAGCAATGCAACAAAATAACGATAGCTTTAAATCTGAGAGAACAGAGTTGAGTTTTGTCCTTTTTTCTACTTTTCTTAATTTTTTAAGTGTCTTTTTTGTTTGTTTTTTATAAATTTAGTTTATTTTTTATTTATTTTTGGCTGTGTTGGGTCTTCGTTGCTGCATGCGGACTTTCTCTAGTTGCGGTGAGCAAGGACTAGTCTTCATTGCGGTGTGCGGGCTTCTCATTGCGATGGCTTGTTGCAGAGCACGGGGTAGGCGCACGGGCTTCCGTAGTTGTGGCACGTGGGCTCAGTAGTTGTGGCTCATGGGCTCTAGAGCACAGGCTCAGTAGTTGTGGCACACGGGCTTAGTTGCTCCACGGCATGTGGGATCTTCCCGGACCAGGGATGGAACCCATGTCCCCTGCATTGGCAGACGGATTCTTAACCACAGTGCCACCAGGGAAGTCCCTTTTTAGGTGTTTTTAAAGTGCGTGTCATTCTTTTTTTTGGAGATTATCTTATTTTATTTATTGGAGTATAGTTGCTTTACAATGTTGTGGGTGCATCATTCTTACAATTAACAAAACTTTTGCAAAAGACCACTTTCCTTGGGAACCCATTTTTTTCTTATCTACTTCTTTTATAGTTATTTCTTCAAGAAATGTTTATTATTGAGCACTTTCTATGTGCTTCTTATGGTTCTACACACCAGAACACAGTTGTGAACAATACAGACAATAATGTTCCTGTTCTCATAGAGCTTACATCTAATGGAAAATTATAAGCAGAAAATTTCCATAATAATCACTTACGTCAATCATTTTGAGACTTCTTGGAAGGAAAGGAAGGAGAGTGGTATCTATATAAATGGGAAATTGGACCGTGTTTTTTCACCAGATCTTTAAAGATCTGGGTTATTCGTTTTCTGTTTTAATTAAAGTCATTTGCTAGCGCTTTTAAAAAACTGCAGTCACTCTTAAGAGTTGTGTCTATGTTTTGCAGTTTTACTTAATAATTGTTACTAAAATATACAAAATAAGTTCCAATCAGAATATTGCCAGAGAGTAACCAGTGCTCTCATCAAGATACCGACCATGGACATGTACAGTATGTGACAGGTATACATTTACTGGAATCCAAGTTTCACAGAAACGTTCAGCTTGATTCTCTGAACTCAGAATCAAAAGCTAGGCTCAAAATAGCAGAAAGACATTGGCCCACTGCTGTAGGAAATGAGGGTAACAGAGATTTCCTCTAGCTCTTAGGGCTATCTTCCTATGTTCTCCAAAGCCAGCAAGGAAAATTGCTCTGATTAACAAAGTTTTTCCCTGAAAGATGTATAAAACATGTAGGAATTAAAAATTAAAAATAATTAGTGGGGTACTCAATCTGGTTTTTAATAACTTTTATTGTTTTACCGATTATAAAAATAATATATGTTCTTTGTAGAAAATATGAATAATGCAGAAAATTAAGAAAAATATAAAGCTCATCTGTAACCCTGGCACAGGAGTAAAGATAACCACTGTTATTATTATAGTGAGCTTGTATGCAACCTTTCTTCTAGAGCAGGGGTTGGCAAGCTTTTTTGGCATAGGGCCAGATAATAAATATTTTAAGCCGAACAGGCAACGACCCACCTCTGGTTAGTGGGAGAGAAGATGTACACAACACCTAAATGAACGAGCGTGGCTTTGTTCCCACAAAACTGCGTTTACAGAAACAGGCAGCACCCCTGACTTGGTCCCGTCCACAGTTTGCCGACCCCCTATTCTAGAGTGTTCAGCCTGGAGAGGGGCAAGCATGGACTTATAAATTCGTATTTCCCCTCCTGCCCTTGACATTTCCATTGCCATCATCCTAACGGAAGACTCTCATCACTGTTCTACATGTTCACTGGTCAACATTTACTGAGAGCCTATGGCTATACATTTGCGCCTAGAACACGTTAAGGGAGCACCCCCCAGCCCCCATGTTCCTGCCCTCCTAGGGTTACAGGCTGTCAGGAAACCATTACAAATATGTGAATAATGACAAGTGCGCGCAGGAGAGCTGTAGGGTGCTCTGGGAGCGTATAACAGGAGGGCCTAAACCCATCGGAGGTTCAGAGACGGTTTCCATGGGAGGGTCAATGAAGCTGCGATCTGAATGATGAGCAGGGGTGGCCTGGGCCACGTGCTGAGAGAAGGGGGAACAGCAGATGTGAAAGCGGAAATGTGGGACAGCTCACATGGCCAGAGCGCAGAGATACCGGACAGCCAGTGAGAGGAGCAGGTAGGAGCCAAAACGTGCAGGGCTTTTACACCACCTGAAGCATTTGGACTTGATCCCGTGGACAGTGGGAAGCCACAAAAGAGTTTTAAGCAGAAGAATCATGAGATCAGCCTTATTCCAGTGGATGCTGAACTCAGTACCCACACCCCAGACCACCAGGAAATCTCCCTTTCAGTCCTTTCGATGCATCGCTGCAGAGTAATCTTTTAAGTATCCTCATCTTGTCATGGTGCTGCTAAGACACCAGCACCCCATGGATGTGAAATTAAGTCCAGACTCATAGGTCACCTGACACACCTCCTTAGTCTTGCTTTTCTTCAAAGAAAGTCATTTGCTTTTCCCTGTACATATCTCCTATTTCCCCATCTTCATGATTTGGTGCAAGCTGTTTTCTCTGTCCAGAATGTTCCATAGCACCAAAGAGGAACACTAGAACTGGCTAAGAATTTTATTTTTTCTAAAAGATTCAATTTCCAAAATTAAAAAAATGTAAAGCCTAAAAGAATTAATAACAAACATGGCAATTTGTTACATCTTAATGAAAATATTTAAAAAGAATGTAGAAATTTTTAAAAATCAGAAATATATTTATATGAAATATATATATGGAAAATAAAAAACGCCTATAATCTTGCCACCCAGAGGCAATCATTGTTAATATGCGGAGCATTTTCTTACAATTTGTATTTTAGCAGCATTCAACTTGGAAAGTTAAAATGGAACAACCTAAATGCCAGAGTGTTTCTTAGGGAATGAGTACTTTCAACTTACCTGCTTTTTTTTTTTTAATTTGGCTTTTTTAAAAAAATAAATTTATTTTATTTATTTATTTTTGGCCTCGTTGGGTCTTCGTTGGTGCTGGTGGGCTTTTCTAGTTGAGGGGAGCAGGGGCTACTCTTCATTACGATGCACGGGCTTCTCATTGCGGTGGCTTCTCTTGTTGCGGAGCACAGGCTCTAGTCACACGGGCTTCGGTAGTTGTGGCACACAGGCTCAATAATTGTGGCTCGTGGGCTCTAGAGCACAGGCTCAGTAGTTGTGGCGCACAGGCTTAAGTTGCTCTGTGGCATGTGGGATCTTCCTGGACCAGGGCTTGAACCCCTGTCCCCTGCATTGGCAGGCGGATTCTTAATCACTGAACCACCAGGGAAGTCTCAACTTAACTGCTTTTAAACAGAAGAGTATAGAGTGTAAATTTTTCTACAGTGAAAGCAGCAGACTTCCTACCCTGCCCTGCACATACGTCATTTCTGAAGAGAGTGAAGAAGAGAAGAGAAATGGGGAAAGAAGAGAAAGAAAGGGGAGCAGGATGAAGACAAAAAGGCAGGGGAGAGCAGGGCATGAGCAGAAGAGCAGGAAGTAGAGAGGGCAAAGGAGGAGACAGAAGCAGATTGGGAGTTTCCGAAGAGACAGAGACAGAAAGAGACGGAGACATACTGGGAACGAGAAGCTTCCACACATTCTGAAGTGAGAGCTGGACTGTCTGTCTGTCAGCTGCTCAGGGCAAAAGGAAAATAAAGTGGAAACAGATGAAGAGAGATTCAGGTTAGGTAACAGCTAATTTGCCCAGAACTCAGGTCCCGGGAGCCCATGTACAGAGGGCTAAAGTGAAGATTTGTTTGTTTGAATATTTTTTTTATGGTAGCATAACATATGGAAAAGTGAACAGGTCATAAATGCACAACTTGACGAGTTTTCACAAAGTAAACACATTAGTGGAACCGCTACCCAGGACAGGAAATAGGGCATTCTTAGTACCCCCAAATCTCCCAGTTCGTTTCCTATCCTCCACCCAGTAATGACACCTCAAAAAATAATTACTAGCCTAGCTTCTACATAATGGATTAGTTTTGCCTGTTTGTTTTTGAACCTGGTATTACATTTACATGTAAATTAACTGAGATGGTACCATAAATACTTTTTACGATCTGGCTTCTTTGGCTCAATATTATGCTTGTGAGATATGTCAGTGTTACTTTGGGTGCAATAGTTCATTGTCATGGACATCACAATGTTCTGTTGCATGAGTATAGAACTATCCCTCTTACTGTTGATGGATATTTGGGATTGTTTCCAATTTATGGCCATTATGAAAAATGCTACTATGACCATTCTGGAACATGTCTTTTAGTGCACACATATTATCTTAGAATTATAATATCTCTTTTTTTAAATATTTATTTATTTGGCTGTGCTGGGTCTCAGTTGCGACTCGCGGGATCCTCACTGCAGCATGCAGGATCCTTCAGCTGCGGCATGTGGGATCCAGCTCCCGTACCAGGAACCAAACCCCAGCCCCCTGCATTGGGAGCGCGGAGTCCTAGCCACTGGACCACCAGGGAAGTCCCTATAGTATCTTTTTCAAGTCTGTAAGATCTTTAGCAGTGTCTCCTTTTCATCCCAGATAATAGTGATCTGTGCTAATGGGAGAAAATATTTGTAGTGTATTCCGTAAGTGGCCAAAGACTTGAATAGACATGTCTCCAAAGAAGATATACAGACAACAAGCACCTTAAAATATGCTCAACATCATTAGTCATTATAGAAATGCAAATCAAAACCACAGTGAGATACCACTTCATACCAAACTACGATGGCCATTATAAATAAAGCAGAACAAAAATCGAACCAGAAAATAACAAGTGTTGGTTAGGATAAGGAGAAATTGGGACCCCTGTACATTGCTGGTAGAAGTGTAAGATGGTACAGCCACTGTGAAAAACAGTTTGACAGTTCCTCTAAAATGTAAACATAGAATTACCATATGATCCAGCAATTCCACTCTTAGGTATATACTCAAAAGAACTGAAAACAACTATTTGTACATGAGTGTTCGTAGCAGCAGTATTTACAATAGGCAGAAACACCCAAATGTCTGCCAGTGAGTGAATGGATAAACTAAATGTGGTATAGCCATGCAATGGAATATTATTCAGCCATAAAAAAAGAGTTTGGTTGCACAAATCTGTGAATGTATTAAAATCATTGAAGTATACACTTAAAAAACTTATACTCAGGACCAAACCTGAAGTGCTGAGTGATTCACTAACCTCTAAGTGATCAGTCTATAGATTATTTTGTACTGTCTCTGGGAGGATATGAATAAAAAGTAGTTATAAGAAGGGTGTGTTTTAACAGACAGTAGAGCCGTAAATTAAAATACTAAAGCTCGGGCTTCCCTGGTGGCCCAGTGGTTGAGAATCTGCCTGCTAATGCAGGGGACACAGGTTCGAACCCTGGTCTGGGAAGACCCCACATGCCGCGGAGCAACTAGGCCCGTGAGCCACAACTACTGAGCCTGCGCGTCTGGAGCCTGTGCTCCGCAACAAGAGAGGCCACGATAGTGAGAGGCCCGCGCACCGCGATGAAGAGTGGCCCACGCTCAACGCAACTAGAGAAAGCCCTCGCACAGAAATGAAGACCCAACACAGCCAAAAATAAATAAATAAAACTTAAAAAATAAAATAAAATGCTTTATTAAAAAAAATACTAACGCTCTGGGTTAATTTCCCACCTTAAATCATGAGTCTGAAGTGAGGTTTGGGGTCTCCTGGAATAGCATCTGGCTGTTCCTAAAGGGAAGGCTCATTAGCTTTGCTTAAACCATTATAATTTGCTTTCAAACCTGTTTGACTTCAGTTAGGAAAGTCATGCAGTTAACAAGCCTGATTGTGAAATATTTATAAACCCTAATATAACATTTACACTGCTGTTAAGATATGTTGATAATGTTGAGACTGGCTCAGGGCAACACTGCGTCATAAGGATCATGACAGATTTAATACGTATGGGGTTTTACTCATCTCACCCTTAAATGTTCTTTCTGCCTTTTAAAGGAAATATCCCTCCCAAGGCATTCTTTTATGCTTTTCCCTTCCTTTCATTCCAAAGCTTCTACACTTAATGCTGCTTCTGCTTCACCAGCTCAAGATCATCCCAATGTATCTGACAAGAGCTCAAACTTTTAGAAAAGGGATGTTGGAATGCCATCTGCCTAACCATTAGATGTGTCCAGGCAGACACATTGTGGATTATCTTCAGGAAGGAAGAAAAATAGAAGAGAGTCTCAGAACTATTTATACAACTATACAGCAGGCTTTGGCCTGGAAAATAAGAAACTAGGACTTTAAGGGTTTTGATTGCATTTCCTCTTTCCGGTATTTCATGAAGTTTAAATTATAACCGTCTGTTTCAGAAGATATAAAAATCCTGAATTCCATCTCCTTCCATATTAACAGCATAATAACCCCTTGGGGAATCTTATATCAGTGGAGGTTCTCAGTAATGACTCCCCTAAAATCACAGTGTAAAACAAGCACTAAGCTACATCTCATTACCTCTCTACCTCATTTGCCTCTTGAATGTAGTGATGAAAAGGGCGTCTAACTCTGAAATGCATCTCCTAATGAGGATGTTTGCCTGTGTACTAACAGTGACATTGTTTTCTGCTTGTTTAATGATGGTGTTGAGGACAGTAATCGTGATGGTAATGATGGTAAAAGTTCTCTTTCCTCCAGCTCCTATTAAAGACCATTAAATTACCTACTATTTTGGGCTGACTCTTTTGCGCATCTTAACTTTTCAAAATATCCCCAAATTACTCCTGGTGAATTCAAAGCCATTTTACACTTGGCGATTAATTTAATCCTGAAATTCACGAACTGCAATGAGTCTGATGCCATTCCCCACTCTGTCACCCCTCCCCTCTCAGTTTGGTAGGTAATCCTTGGTGCATTTCCAATAAGCTGGAGGGAAAACATGGCACTGTAGCTGCATAAAATAACCTTTTCTGTGGTGCAGAAAGTCACTGAGTTTCTTTTAGTTAATGTGCTAGACTCCGATTTTCTCTCTCAACAGGCTTTCTCCATTCTTCTCTCAGAAACACTTTCTTTTCTTCTTCCCATTAATAAACCTTAATTGAGCATACACTGTTTTCTAAGCACAGTGCTGGGTACTGGAGACACAGAGATAAACAAAACCTGGTTTTTATCCCTGAGTAACCAAAATCGAACACAGTGAAACAAGAGCCTCATGAGAAAAAAGTTGAATATTACAATATGAGCCTCATGCCCTGCTCTTGTTTTTTTCTTCAACCATGTATGGGTTTCTAGTATTTGATGGTGAATTTATTTTTATTTTATTATTTCATATACCTTTAAAATCTCTGTGTCTTCAAGGCTTATGTTTTTCACCTTTTATTATAACACTCTACTTTTTGTAGATACAGATAAATAGGATTTTTATTTGGGATCTAGAAAGCAGGTAAAGAGAAAGATTTGGAAGGCGTGGTAACGCGGGTAGAAAGTCTTGCTGGCGTTGCTGAGATATGAAACAGAATATGTAGTTGTGTCCCACACCCTCCAATAAACATGCTTCAGGCTCTTAGGGAAAGGCACAACAGAATGAGTCAGAATGCCCGAGAGGGAAACCTCCCCTCTAGCCATAAAGAGAGAAGAGAAAAAGAAAGCTTGGAAGGCTAGAGGGATTCCAGTCATGTGTCTTTCAGGAGAACAACAGGACACACTCCCATATAAACAATTCACTAACTGCATCATTGTCAAGGTGAAGCATTTTTAAGAACTAAGATGAAAAGCAAGTGAAAGCTACTCAATACACTGTTCCTTCCTATCAGGTCCCTAACCCCATGGGGAGGCTAAAACCAGTGTCTTAGAACGAAATGTAAACACATGTGTAAGGCCTTTGTCTGGGCCAGGGGATGGAGCCAGGGAAGAAAATACAGAAGTATATTACCTGAGAAAGATTAGAGAACAGAAAAGCTCTTCTTATCTTGAAAAGGTAATCACATTCTTGCATAACTGGAATCATTAACAGCTTATTGTGAGGGAAAGGCGATGAAATGAAATGAATACTAGAAAGAATTTTCTGGAAAGCATTTAAGGCCTTGACCAACTACATCATCCACCCTCAGAGTGAGATGTAGAGTTCTAGTCGCCCCACTGTACCTGAGGGGGGTCCATCTTGAGAAGGATTCTTTGCACTGACTGGTGTTTAAGGCAACCTGGTGACAAGTCTCAGGGAAAGAGTCAGTAAGCTTCAGTAATTTTTAAAAGTCAGTTGTCAGAGGCAATGGGTGAGTCTGAACACAACAAGCTGTCTGTCCATTGGGGCCAACAGCCCACACTTGGGGGCATGAGTAGGGGGTTAGGGATGCTGGCTAGAGACTGCGGAAGGTCGAGACGCTTTGCCTGTGCCAAGTGGCCGCACAGCTGGCGGGGCTCAGCTGTGTGGTCAGCCCTGGGGCACTCCAGTCTCCCCGCAAGCCCCCAAGGGTACCAGCGGGTGAGGCCCTGTGGGACCGGAAGCCACAAGATCCCGCAGGCTCTGGGAAGCCTTTGTTCTGTGACTGCAACCAGATGTCACTGCTTCAGGGCCAGGCTCAGTGGGGTGGGGTTGGAAGGTGGGGAGGGCAGAAGGTTCAAGGGCCCCGAGCAGTGGAAACAGCAGGGCAGGTACCGCCCTGAAAGCTACAGTGGAGGGCAGTGACTTCAGGTGGACATTCAAGTGAAGCACCAGGAAGTCCTTCAATGCGACAGACAGTCCAGGAGACCTGACAGTAGCTCCCAAGGAGGGACTTTCCATCACTCACTCCACGGCGAAGGCAACACAGGCCCTAAGGGCGGATGGGCAACGTTCTCACACTACACCACCGACTTCACGCTCTTCTGGGCCAGGAAAGGCAAAGTGACCTGCTGCTTGTGTTCTGACATCCACAGGATTTCATCCAGCCTGTTTCAATGAGGTGTTTTTACCGTTCATAATGGTGTCCCCAAACTTTCTTGATTGCGGGCTCCACCAATAAAAAATTTGAGCATGCACCCCAGTGTGCATTTATTTATTTATAAATGAATTATAAACATAAGCTCCTGTATGGTATGTGTGTTATAAGCCATACACAAAAATAGAAGTGGCAAAAGGATGAGATTAAAAATATATAAAAGTAGAAGTTCTGTTATTTCCTTCCAGTACCCCAGTAGGGTTCCTTGTGCATCTATAGGGTACAGGTGCCCACTTTGAAAGTCACAGAAGATGGAATAGAAAGTATGCATAAAGCACTCTGCCGTGTATCCGACCATCATGGTTATCTCCAGAAAAAGCACTTGTACCACCATTTAAGTGGTGAGCTGAACCAACTGCTTTCTTCATGGAATATCCTTTTTACTTGAAAGAACAGCTGGCAACTAGGGTTATTCAGACTTGACTGCTTGGTGGGCATTTTCTTGAAAATGCACCAAGTGAGCTTGTCACACCAAGGAAAAGCAACCGATAATACTTGTTTCTTTGAGCTTTTAAGCAAAAATTCGATTTTTAAAAATCTCGTATCAGGCATCATAAGCTTGACAGCATCCCAATACTTAAAGACTTTTCAGATGAGTTTGGTGTGGATAATAATGAATGTGGTTTTTTGATATTGTGTAATGAAATGGGTCAACATTTGGAAGAAGTCCACAACTCAGGGAACCAATATTTTCCAAATAGTCAATGCATGATGTTATAAAATTATGCAAGGGTATGGACAGAATATCCATTCAAAGTGCATGTGTTCCCCCACCTCCGCAATTCAAACACTGGAGCCTAATCCCCAGTGTGATGGTATTAGGAAGGGGACCTTGGGAGGTGATTTGACAGGTGATCCTGTCCTCATGAATGGGATTAGTGCTCTGATAAAAGAGACCCCAGAGAGTTCCCTCACCCCTTCTGCCACCTGAGGACATGGTAAAAAGTCTGTGTACGAGGCTCTCATCAAACACTGAATCTGACAGGGCCTTGAACTCAGACTTCCCAGCTTCTAGAACTGTAGAAATAAATTTCTGCTGTTCATAAGCCACCCAGTCTATGGTATTTTTGTTATAGCAGCTTAGTGATAATGAAGTGATTGCACTCATTTAACCGCTGGTTATAATTCATCATAAAGTTATAGCAATTTTTTTCAGTTTAATTCCACAAAAATATATTCACTTTGTGTTCTTCCTCCATTTTTGCTTTTCTCTGAAATTGCCTTCTGTTCTTTCACCTACAGTAATATCTAAATCACTAAGAAAGGCCATAGGACAGTCATACATCAAGAAGATGAAGAATTAAGATGAATAGTTAATTTAAAGGAGAACACTTTGCATGAATGTTTTATGAAGGTTTCTGAGGAAGGCAGTGCGGGGGGTGGGGGTTGTTCTTCTGATTGGTTGCCTGAGTTCTACATTCATTTAATTCCTCAATGCTGTTATCTGCTTTGAATGTAGTGTGGGGATTTTTAAGTGAAAGCAAGCAAAAACCTTTATCACTAACATTACCAAAGCAGTATTGTGGAATCATCAACTAATCTAGAGTAAAAATAAGACTTTTCATACAAATTGCACTTTTCATTCTAATGCTGACAGTGTGCACTGCACAGATCTTTGCTCTGGATTTTGTAACTCTTCTAAACCTTATCTTGGATACAAATAAATCTGTGGCATGTCGAGAAGGTAGCAGGACCACTGGAGATTAGGAAGGCTGTGTGGTCAAGACACTTTTTAAATTTATGAAAAATACTCTACTGTCATGCATACTGGTTTCCTGGGGTTATTTCCATCCTCTTCTTTCAGTGCAAGACCCAATCATGTTTATGCACAGTGTCTTGGCAAACACGTGGTATTTACCATGTCACGTACACTAGGATGAGAAGTTCAGTCTTGAACTGTACTGCCCAATATCGCAGCTACCAACCGTCTGTGGCTATTCAAAGTTAAAAGTAAATTAATTAGATTTAAATAAAATGTAAAACTCACCTCCTCATTCTCAACCAGCCACATTTCAAGTGCTCAAGACCTCATATGGCTAGTGGCTACCATGCTGGAGAATGCCGATGTAGAATATTTCTTTTGTCACAGCAAGTTCTATTGAACAGTGGTTATCTAGAACACAACCTGTAGTTCTCATTTTTTAATAGATGGCTGTATGATGATCATACCTGCTTTTTAAAGAACGTTAGTAATTTGAAAAATTAATTACATTCAAAAAATGAGTTTTTGGAATTCTGTTTACAAACTCATGTTTTTAAACTTAAGTAAAGTGAATACAGCAAAAGCATGTATTTGCAGACCAGCTTCTTCCAAGTTGCCTATTTCACTCTGCCGACGTTCACTGACTCATTCGAAAGATATTTACCTAGTGCCTTCTGTGTGCCAGGTACCCTTCTGGGCTCTGAAACAAAATGAACAAAATCCCTGGCCTCATGGAGCTTACGGTGTACCCTGTGGGATGAGAGGCAAATATTATCTCTGTTTCCAGGTCCAGACACAAGTATCTGTATAGAGTATTATGTGCCAAAGCAGGGAACAAAGTGAGAAGATTCCAGTTCTCATGCTGTTGCTCATTAAGAAAGCATAGAAAGAGGCAAATACTAAGAATCTAACTTGTGATTTTAAAGGACATTCTCATCATCAAAAACAAAACAGCCTTGCCAAAAATTTTAAAATACTAGTCCTGAAAAACCCCATTTACCTGACAAAGCGTGCCAGGGACTTAGGCACATTTTCCAATGTCACCGTCTTCCTTCATGGGATCAGCGTAGAGACAGCTAGAAGTGGTTTTAGCCTCTTCTGTTCCAGCTTCCCTCCCAGAACATCCAACCAGGTAACCATTTCAGCCCTAGCTGGGTACTTTGGATAGCAGAAAGTTCACCAATTTAATGAACAGCAGGGACACATTTTCATCAGTCATAACTTTTCTTCTTCTTATTATTACTACAGTATTACATATCTATAGTTAGAAGTTGAGAAACAACAGATAAAAATGAAAATATTAAATTAGTTGTATTCCTCATACCCAGAGAGAGAATCACCAGACGCGTTTTGATATGTATTCTTCAAGAATTTCTCTCTCTCTCTTTCTCACTCTCTTTCCCACATATATATTATATATATAAAATGTATATAATATATATATATTTCTATCAAACCAAAATGGCACCATTTGTATCTCACTTTTTTTTTTACTTAACCATATCGTACAAATGCATTTTCATTCAAATAAATATAACTCTCCATCACCATTTTTTTTTCTTGGTCACGCCACATGGCTTGCAGGATCTTCGTCCCCCAACCAGGGATCAAACCCAGGCCCCTGGCATTGAGAGCGCCGAGTCCTAACCACTGGAGCACCAGGGAATTCCCTCTCCATCATCATTTTAATAGCTGTGTAATATTATATTCACTAACTATATTCAATGAGTTATTTAAGGTCTTGTTGTTGAAAGTTTACATTATTCTAAATGTTTCACCATTATAACCAATACACCATTAAACATCCTTGTACATATATCTTTGTGAAGTTGATTTAATTTCAGCGATCAAAATTTAGAAGTGAAATGCCTGGGTCAAAGGTTTGGTACATATTTAAGGCTTTTCATGTAAATCACCAAATTCTGTCCCAGAAAAACTGAACATCTACCCTAATTCCAGCAGTTAAGAGAATGCGCCTTTCCCCAGGACTTACCCCCAATACTCTTCTTGGGAGAACTTTACCTTTTTTCTAGTTTTCACTCATTTGTGCCCAGCTTGCCCCTGGGACAGCCTTTCTAGTGTTTGAACAAAACCGTCATGTCCCAACAAAGTCTCCACCTTTTTAGACCTCACCTCCCTCCAGTATGGATTAATAAATTATTGTCAGCCTGGCACCCGGAGGATCAATAGTTCTGTTCTTGATCTTTTACTGCTCAACATTCTAATAGATGACTTGGAGGAAGTTATAAAAAGCACGCTTGCAAATTCTGCTCAACGTTTATTTAGTACCTACCAGATGCCAGGCATGATGCCTTGTTCTTAAGACATAAATACAGACGAGCTCTCTTCCCTGCCCTGGAGGAGCGCATGGTACTATCAGAGCGAGGAGAGTATGACGGGGCTGGACCAGGTGATGGATTTCCAGCATGGCTCACATAGGAAATCGTAATCTTTGAGGCAGAGGGCACCGGCCACCCCATCCCTTCCACAGGCTGTAGCACGCTGATTGGGAGACTCTGCTCCATTCAACAAATATTTATTGAGCACTGTCTGTGTGTCAGGCTGTGTTCTCCAGAACGATCCCCTAGAAATTAGTTTTTGAAGTGTGCTGCCCTTTCCCCCAGAACAGACACAGCAGAAACATGTTTCCAGTACACTCATACCCAAGGGTCCTCTGCTTTGACTCTGCCTTTCCCCGTGCCGTTATTTATTTTCTCTGACAATTTCCCAAGAGAATTTCTGGCTGACTAATATAAAACCAAATGCATTTTGTAGAGTTCTAGGATGCAAACACATTAATCTTAAAGGGAGATAAGCTGTTTCGAATCCTTTTGGGAGGGGAATGAGGCAGTGTATAAATACCTAAGATGGTAATTCCAAAACTCCACTGTGAAGTATAAATTAGTCTGGAATAGAAAAAGAAATGCTCCAAACTCTAAAACATTCGGCACTTGGTGATTGACAGATGATTCCGTTACTAATATTAAACCTCCAGAAACTTCTAAACTGTACTCCGAGATCAGCTCTCCCGTATGTCCTACTTCCTTCTGTGCCACGACAGTCAGGTCTCAGATTTGCGTTTTCCTCAGAGAATGGGGTTGTTGTATGCTCCAGGAAATCCTCGTGTCTGACAGGATTTAACATAAGAAACAGCTCTCCACTGTGGGCCTCCTGGTCAAATGTCCTGGCGGGGCCAGAAAGACGTAGAAAGGTTTACTGTGCTTTGAACTGTGGGGCGTTGGATGCCAAAATCAACAGCCCTTCTTTCCAGAGGAGTGCAATCAGCTTGTGATTTGAAGGTTGAAATAATGAAGCATCCCTCGTTCAATTTCAGGTTTCAGTATTTTACTCTTTGCATTGGTGCCTGACATTTTGCTGGATGTCACAATAGTTTGTGGTTGATTGGAGCAGAACAGTTGATCTTTGTCTCTGTGTTTTATGAACCATGTCCCACTCACTAGAGGTCAGAGAGTGTGTGTTAAGGTTGGCTTTGTCTTCTCACTTTCCTTTCCAGAATCTTAAAGGGAAAGAAACCATGTGACTGTCTCCCCTTCCCCTCACTGGTCACGGCCAAGAGTTGTTACTAACATTCTAAGCCTTCATTTTCCAAATCAAGCTTTGTTCATACGCTCCACAAACAGCCACCCCTCAGGCTACCCTTGGGCCTAGAAGTGCAAACACACCGGCAGTGCAGGACAATTCACTCAGGAGGACGGCAAAAGGGAAAGGCCACGCAGGCCCCCGGAAGTGGGCTGGAGGCTATTTCCTCAGGGAATTCCAAGGCCTTGGTTTGGAAGGGGAAGCACCCAGCAGCCCTAGGCAAGATCCCGTAGCCTGTGGGCTTCTTGTCCTCTGAGGAGGGGCCAGGTTGAAAGTGACCAGAGGGGGCTCTTGAGAGCAGACAGCCCAGCACAGGGGCACATCTAGTTTGAGTATATGGGCCATGCTGCAAACGTACACACACACACACTCACACACACTCTCTTTTAATTAAAAGTTTTATTGAGATAATCGTAGATTCAAATGCAGTTGTAAGCAATTAATGCAGAACTTGGACATGTTGGCTGGAGTGTCCACCCACATACATGAAAGGTCCTTCCTGGGGTAAGATGAGAAGAGTGACAGGGTAGGCCCCGGGCAGAGGCAGGGGATTCTAAATTGGAACATGCTTGCCATGTCATTGCGAAATTATATTTGTCAAGGAAGGAGCATATGAATACCATTTAACAGTTTGTTAGCTTGATTTATATCTGGATTTATAGACCTATGGCATGCGGGCCTCCCTTTGTACCTTTCCCCTGCACCCCTGCAAAGGTTAGGGGTGAACCTAGGGCTGGAGGGGAGTTTATTCCTAAGTTAATTACCCCTAGAGATAGTTTGAAGGTTCTGAAACCTATCTAGAGCAGCCTGTTGGGTCCCAGAAAACATCCTATCCCTCCCTTGGAGAGCCTTCTAAGAGCCCGGCAGCCAGGGAAGGAGTTTGCTAGGAGTATTGGGGATGGTGTGTGGAAAACTGGGGTTTGGGGAAAGATTCTCTTGGTAAGACTGAAATGAAGAACTCTTGTTCCCGCAAGATAAGTGATCCATGTCTTTTTCTCTGCTTTGGTTGTTTCTTTTGTTCTTGTTCTTTTGGGATTTCCCTTAGCATCCAAGTAAGATTTCATATGAAAAACTCCTATATGTCTTGGCTAAGCTGAGAGGCTAAGGGGGAGGTGCCCTTGTGGGCTTGAGTAAGTGGTGAGGTCAGCGCCCTGGGACGAGGACAGAGGCAGTAGCCAGGGCAGGTGGAGCCCTGGAAACATTTTGTGACCTCTGCTACCTACAGTAGCTTCAGGAAAGCAGGGTCTGTTCCTGTCCCACCCCCGTGCCCAGGGCGTGTGTGTGCTCAGACAATGTTTGTTCAATGAACGAACAAATGTCCTCATCTAGCCTGCTACACCAAGTAAACACTCAATAAATTGTTGAGTTGAATTATTCTCAAGCATTTTAATTAATTAAATAGTACTAATAACTGTGATTAACAAAAAATATTAATGTTACCTGTAAATATAATATATTATAATTATATAAATAATATGCATACATGGTAATAAAATTAAAATATAATTAATAATTAATTGTTAATTTAGTTAAAATTTAAATAGTAAACAATTTATTTAGACCATTTCATTGAATTTATTTAAACTAAATTCACTCCTAGAAAGCTTCACCACTTCATCTAAGGAGAGAGAAAAGCAAATCATGTTACCAAACTGAAAAGAGGGGGTGATTTAAAATAGCTGCAAGCAAATGCATCATAATTCCTTCCAGGTTTTAGCATACGGAGCACTGTGTTCTGAGTTGTTTGCAGTGTCCTTGATGGATGTGCCCTTCCATAAGATGTTTGCTTGAATTTGTAGAACAAGTTCAACCACCAAGATAAACACCATTGCTTCTAGGCCAGGCCTTCCAAGTAAGGCTCCTCAGGTTGTCTCTTTATATATTTATTTCAGCCTCTTGCAAAGGTCCCTAAATTGCTGTCTCAGTATACGTGTTTGCAGTATTTATGCTTAATGTTAACAGCTCTACTCTTTTTTTTTTTTGCTACAAAACATTTTATTAATAAAGTCCAAGATTGTTAAATAAATATATAATGAGTAATGTGTTTAATGTGTAGCATTTTCTTCCTCCAATAGAGATGATCAACATTATTCACATCATTATTTGATTTTTGAATGAGCACCTTACTGCAATGCATTCTTATTTACGTTCAATAGAGGACCTATCAAGTTTCTCTCCAGCCCTAAAATACATGATGCAATTCTATAAATTGAAACTGAATTATTCCCAAACAGTAGTGGGCATGTACAGCTCTACTATTTTATCAAATTTACCAAGTGCTATGTATCTGATCTTCAGCCAGAATTTATTGATACATTACCATGACTCAGTGCAAGGCATTCTTATGCATATTTATCCACACCAATTAAAAATGGTAAGACGTATAGATCAATGGAATAGAAATGAGAGTCCAGGAATAAACCCATATATCTACAGTTAATTGACAAGGATGTCAAGACAATAAAATGGGGAAAGAACAGTCTTTCAACAAATGGTGTTGGGACAGCTGGATATCCACAAGCAAAAGAATGAGTTGGACCTCTATTTTATAGCATATACAAAAATTAACTAAAAAATACATCAGGGATTCCCTGGTGGCACAGTGGTTAAGAATCTGCCTGCCAATGCAGGGGACACGGGTTCGAGCCCTGGTCTGGGAAGATCCCACGTGCTGCAGAGCGACTAAGCCCGGGCGCCACAACTACTGAGCCTGTGATCTAGAGCCCGTGAGCCACAACTACTGAAGCCCGCGCACCCTAGAGCCCGTGCTCCGCAACAGGAGAAGCCACCCCAATGGGAAGCCCGCCCACCGCAATGGGAAGCCCGCCCACCACAACGAAGAGTAGCCCCCGCTCGCTGCAACTAGAGAAAGCCCGCGTGCAACAACTAAGACCCAACGCAGACAAAAATAAATAAGTAAATTTATTTTAAAAAATAAAAATAGATCAAAGACCTAAATTTAGAAACTAAAATTATAAAATTCTTAGAAGGAAATATAGGGGTAAATCTTCCTGACTTCAGATTTGGCACTGGATTCTTAGAAATTACATTAAAAGTACAAGCAACAAAAGAACAAACAAATTGGGCTTCATAAAAATTAAAAACTTTTGTGTATTAAAGGGCTATCAAGAAAGTGAAAAGACAATGTACACAATGGGAGAAAATATTTGAAAAAACCTGTATCAGATAAGAGACTTGCATCCAGAACATATAAAGAACTCTTGGAACTCAACAACAGAAAGACAAACAACTAAATTTAAAAATGGGCAAAGAGCCTGATATTTCTCCAAAAATATATAAATGACCGACAGGCACATGAAAAGATGCTCAACATCATTAGTCATTAAGGAAATGTAAATCAAAACCACAATGAGATATACTTCACACCCAGGAGGATGGCTACAATTACAAAAATAAAATAAACAAAAAAATAACAAGTGTGGGCAAAGATGTGGAGAAATTGGAACCCTCATTCATTGCTGGTGAGAATGTAAAATGGTTCAGTTGCTGTGGAAAACAGTTGGGCAGTTCCTCAAAAAGTTAAAAATAGAATTACCATATGATCCTAGACTGAAAATAGATACTCCAATAAATACATGTACATGAATGCTCATTACCACACTATGCACAATAGCCAAATGGTGGAAACAACCCGTATGTCCCTCAATGGATAAATGGATAAACAAAATGAGGTATATCCACACAAGGGTATCTAACTCATCCATAATACTACAGTGCTATCTGCTGTATCCTACAATGGGGATGAGCCCCCAAAACATGATGCTAAGTGAATGAAGCCAGACACAAAAGGTCATATCGTGTATGCTTCCATTTATACAATACGTCCAGAATAGGTAAATCCATAGAGACAGAAAAGAAAATTAGTGGTTGCCAGTGGGTATGGGGAGGAGGAATAGGGAGTGACTGCTTAATGGGTACAGGGTTTCCTTTTGAGGTGATGCAACTAGATAGAGGTGATTGTTGCACAACATTGTAAGTGTACGAAATACCACTAAACTCTATACTTTTATTTATTTATTTTTTGGCCACGCTGCGCAGCTTGTGAGATCTTTGTTCCCTCACCGGGGATCAAACTGAGTGCTGGGGCACTCAGCAGTGGAAGCGCAGAGTCCTAACCACTGGCTGCCAGGGAATTCCCTGAATGCTATACTTTAAATGGTTACTTTTATGTTATGTGAATTTTACTTCAACAAAATAAAGGGAAAAAAAGACAACAACCGGACCCTTCCTTGCCCCTCTCCCAGGTACCTCTGTGGAGCTGCTTCTATGGGAACGAGCCTCAGCCTCCACAAACTCCTTCAGGTGCTCAGCCCATCCTCAGGGAGCAGGAAGCACAGTGCAGCCCTGTCCTACCATTTACTGGAGTATAGGGAAAAAAATCACACACACCAGGGCAGTTCCTGGTCTCCCTGTGTCCCCCCTCTTCGTCTCCCCACCAGCCCTCTGCTAAGGAAATCTTGGACGTTGTATCAGGACTGGCTACACAATTTGGGGAACCCAGTGCAAAGTGAAATTGCCAGGCCCTCTGTGAAAAGGTTAAGAATTTCAAGATGGGGATAGCAGAGCATCCAAAGAAGCATAGGGCTCTTCATTTCTGAGCATGCTGTCCTGTCTGCCCAGGTCATGTGCCCTGGTGGTACCCCACCCCTGTCTCCTGTTTCTGGCTCCGTCGTCACTTTATAGCACTATATAGACCCCCTCTCTGACAACAATGAATGTTGTATCCTGTCCAAGCTGCCTGGGACCACTCAGCTGTCCCCCCAGGGCCACCTTCCAAAGCCAGATCAGTTTAATGTCCTCCCAGCCTTTCCCCTCTCACCCCCTCCCTCACATTGCTTGGCATTCAGTTTGCCTGAGAACTTCAGTGGGCCCAACAGAAACCTTGGCTGCCTCTAGAACTCACTATAGGACCAGGAGAGATGGGCCCTGAATGTGAGGGGGCTGGGAGGAAGCATGGCAAGACTGAGGCCCTGAATCAATGGAGGGGGTCAGGCCTGGTGGTCTCTAAGTCCTCTTAAAACCCTGAGAGTCTATATTGAATCTAGGCCGACGTGTACTGTTATCCCTATTTTCACAGATGAGTAAACTGAGACTCAGAGGTTAAGTAACTTCAGCAAGATCACACAGCTGGATACATGTTTCATTTTGAGTCTAAATGTAACTTAGGAAAACTTAAGACATCTTTACTCTTGGTAATACTGGATAATATATAGTTACCTGCTAGAACTCTGTTAAGATCAGGACTTTTTTTTTCAAATAGCTTTGCTGGCTAAGTTTCAGTTTCATTTCATTTTCTTTCTATCATTTAAGTTTCATTTCTGTTCTCAGGATATTCTCTTTCCCTTTTTAGTGGTTTTATCTGATCCTGTTTATTATAATTGTTCATTTGTGCCCTTGAACCTGATTAAGATACACAAGTTATTCTATGGCAGATATTCCTAAACAAGAAGTTTAAACAGATTTAAAGGTTAGCATCATGTGTACTTATTCTAGCATTAAGCCAAATGCATCTACTTTATTATTACCGTAAAGTTTCCCAGTAGCTGCTTCGGTATCTATGCATCCATGGCTTAACTTACCCCATCTATACATTGCTTGATATGAAAAGGCCACCAGGAATCTCTGACACCCTAATCAGCCTATTGTGAATGAACCATATCCAGGATTTCTGCCTTTGCCAGAAAAAGGACTGATTGAGAACTTCCTGAACTTGCTGATATTCTGGCCGTAAAGTGGAGGAAAGGAGCCTGTGAGCCTCGTCATTCACAGCTTATTCTCAAATCTGTCAAAGCCAAACAGGCCAAGGACTCCATGGGACAACATGAACTGGAAAGTGTGAGGAAAGGACTCGAAATAGTGACCAAGTGGTTAGAAAGCTCTTCAGACTTGACAGCACTTAGGGAAAAGAAAGATTGAACTTCTATTTAGATAACCAACACATACTTCAGACACTAAATCATTAAGATATTTAAACTCTAAAAAATTTCTGCTTGAAACTTGAATCGTTGATGACCCTGTATTTTTTAAGTTAATTAATTAATTATTATGTTTTTTGGTTGCGTTGGGTCTTCATTGCTGTGCACGGGCTTTCTCTAGTTGCGACAAGCGGGGGCTACTCTTTGTTATCGTGCACGGGCTTCTCATTGCGGTGGCTTCTCTTGCTGCAGAGCACGAGCTCTAGCCGCGCGGGCTTCAGTAGCTGTGGTTCGCGGGTTCAGGCTCAGTAGTTGTGGTGCTCGGGCTTAGTTGCTCCAAGGCATGTGGGATCTTCCCGGACCAGGGCTTGAACCCGTGTTCCCTGCATTGGCAGGCAGATTCTTAACCACTGTGCGACCTGGGAAATCCGATGACCCTGTAGTTGAAAGTACATGGTTTTCCTTTCCAAAATTAATATATGCCCCATTTTGACAATTTGGTAAACAGATGAAAGTAGAAGGAGAAAAAAATTCAAATTGTAATTTCACCATTAAAGATAACTCCTCTTAACGTTTTCAGGTATTCTTCTCCATTTCTTTTTTCTACTCATATTTTTGGCGTATTATCTTGACCATGCTACTTGTAAAATTTTATACCCTGATTTTTTTCACTTAACATTGTATTATAGCATTTCCCTGTGTTGGTACAAATTTTACCAACCCCATTTTTGTAATGGTTATGTAATATTCTCTCATTTGAATATAATGCATTTGCCATTCACTTATTTTTGGACATTAATATTATAAATTATCCTGTTATGAACATGTTTGCATATAAAGTTTGTATTTTTGTTTGTTTGTTTTTTAGAATTATTTCCTTAGGAATCATTCCCAGAAATAGGTATATAGTCAGGCATTCCGTATCTGTGTGTTCTGCATACACAATTCAACTAACCTCGGATCAAAAATATTTGGAAGAAATAAATTTCAGAAAGTTCCAAAAAGCAGAACTTGAATTTCCCATAGGCTGACAATTATTTACACGGTATTTACATTGCATTAGGTATTATAAGTAATCTAGAGATGACTTAAAGTATACGAGAGGATATGCATGGGTTATAGGCAAATACTGTGCCATTGTATATAAGGGACCTGAGCATCCTCAGATTTAGTATCCAAGGGGGTTCTGGAACCTATACTAAATGGTAGAAAAAGTTTTAAGATTCTTGACACATAGTGTCACGTTGCTTTACGAAATGATTGTAGCAGTTTACACTCTAACCTATTTAGCATCAAGGTTCCTAGCAAAATCAGTTACTTAAAGTTGTTTGAAGCAAATATTCCCTTAAAATAAGTTTCCCACACATCTAATTTATACCAAAATGTCCTTTATTTTATCTATGCCTCTGAAAGGTTTTTAGCAGTTCACTACTGTGACCATATTTGAATTTAAAAATCAAGCTTTAATCAGTTTATTTGTGTGACATGGAGGCCTAAAGAGGAGTATAGAATGTGGTCTGTGTCCCATAGGATAGACAAGAATTACATATAGAAATAATTGGGGGAAAACAGCATTGCTGAACTGGGTGGTAAGGGCCCCCACAGTTCAGAGGGAGATGAGACTCGTGGGGACTGGAATGCCTGGGGAGACAGGTGAGTTCTATTCCTCTGGCAGTGGTGGAATCTGACACTGAAGGATGGTAAGACCTAGATAAACACAGATGAGATAAGGAGGGCCTTCGAGACTGGGAAAACAGGATTTACAAAGAAGGTTTGCCATAAAAGGAAATGAGGAGACAGTAGGCTAAAATTTACAAGTGATGTAACCTACATTTGTACACTAAATTCTGATGTTCCATCTCCTGATTTGTACTCAAAGAAGTCAGTCCACATAAGCTCATCTGATTTTAGAGCTAGAAGAGATCTTAGCTCAGCCCAGTATCTCCCGTATTCTATATGTTTCAAAGGAGGAAGTAGAAAAGAGTGAAGGATTAAAAGCTCTATGTTCTAATTCCTAGGACAGTGCTTTTTCTATGGGGTCCTACACTCCGGCACACCAGATGGGAATCTGACAGAGACCAGGTTTATTTAATGCCTTATATTTATATGTTTAAACACACACACACAACATTCTTACAGAGCCTGGGAAAATAATTGGGGGGAGGGGGGTGCCAGGTAGGAGTGATTATATAGATGTGAAGAGGGGACTGAGTTTTCATCAACTTTAAAGTTTAGTTCCATACCCGTATTAGAATATTTTTTGTGGAATGATTAAATGGTGTAACTAAATATTAGAGCTATTTGTGTCTTGCATACTTAAGTATATTTAAAGAAAGAGTGCAAATATAATCATCATACAAATTAAACTTTTCCTTTAAGTCTTAATAGAAGTCACTCTGCTAAATTTTATGAGGAATGCAATAAATAATAAGATGGAGGGTGTAGCCCCAGGCAACTCACAATTTAACTGAGAAAATAAGATTTAGAAACATATATCTACAATGTGCATACAGATACACAGATAACTTTGATACAGATAACTTTTACCTATCTTCTGTCACATAATCAGTGTCTTACAAAGAGTAGGTACTCAATACATATTTGCTAAACAAATAAATGAAGGAAGGAAAAAAAGACCATTTCCAGGTGGGATAGCAATGGGAGAGTTCCTGAAAGAGTGAAGATTTGACATTGGTCCTTGAGAGTGGTTAAGTTTTAGAAGAATTAGGAGGATGTAAGAAACATTACAGACAAGGAATGAAATGGAAGTCTAATGTGCCTATTTTTGGCAAGTTAGATAAACGTGCTCTCTGATCACTAAAAATTAACTTTCTTGAACAGATAACTGTGGCATACACAGAGGCATGTGAACATACACATAGGATAAAATTAACAGTACACCTCACCAAGAGGTGATTTTTAGAGCTAGGGGAAAAATACATTCTAAAAGATAGAACTGAAAAATAAACTGTTTGTCCTCAAAAAAATAAACACAACAAAGCAAAAAACACACCCTGAAAACTTTTCCTCAATTGTGTTGCTATAAACTAGAATAGTCTGGAATAGAAAATATACCATTTCCTGAACAGCCTAAGGGATATTAATGATTAGTGATCGCATAGTTGCAAAATACTGGTGGATGCTGATTCTCTCCTGGTGTAAAAGGTATGTCAGTTCAGTTCTGTGAGATTGCATGAGGGCAAAGGTGTTACAAATATACACAGATCACTCACTCTGCACACAATACTTTTGCCCCAAATAACCTTCTGCACCTTTTATACAGTGAAAGAATTAGAGCTACTATTCTAGGCACTAGTTCCTAAAATATAAAGGCATTCTTTCCTCTTTGAAGAATTTTAAACTATAGGCAAAGACGTGCTATTTATAGATGCAGGACACATGTAAAGAGTTTTTGTTATAACTTTTTTTCTCTGCTAAAAGCATTTGTCTTATTTTGAGTGAAAGGAGGCTTACTAGTTATTTAATCTAAATCCTGAAAGTTGTTTGTACATGTGTGTAGATATATGATAACACAGTGTAAAGGACGGGAGGTAGGGATGTTTATAGTCTCTAAGTGGTAAATGAACCTACATATTCCACGACAAAGGAACCTATATAGGAACCTAAGCAGTAGTAAATCAACCTATATATAACAAGGTTTCTACATTTTGTATGAAGTAGAAACATTAAATAAAGCGGAATGAAAAGTTAGGGATGTGTATTGTATCCCTATAGAAAGAACTGGGGGGGCAGGGGCAGGATTACCCAAATGACTGAGGGAGAAGCACAGCAAATCTTTTCCCCAAACAGCAACAATAAAATTGGACAAAGTTATCAAAAACAACCATCTCAGTACTCTGTAAATACAAAAAGTTGAGAAGAATTTATCTGAGACAACTATTGAACTTCAGTGAGATCAGTGGAAGTTTGTGGCATTTTAGCCTGGGGCTGCTCCCAGACACCCCTTTCCTCAGCTTCATGGAGAGGCAGAGTAAGTGATGAGAGACAGCTGCCAGAGCAGGCCAGCATCCAGTAACATATAAAAAGAATGATACATTATGACCGAGTGGGGTTTATCCCAGGAATGTAAGGTTGGTTCAACATCTAAATATCATTTAATATAATACACCATATAATAGAATAAAGTGCATACACCGCATGATCACCTCAAAAGACCCAGAAAAAGTATAGGACAAAATCCAATACCTATTCATGATAAAAACTCTCAGCAAACTAGGACTAGAAAGGGACCTCTGCAGTCTATTAAAGGGCATTTATGAAAAATGTACAACTAACATCATACTTAGCAATGAAAGTCTGAATTTTTTCGCCACTAAGTTGGGAATAAGGTAAGGATGTCTACTCTCACCACTTCTATTCAACATTGTGCTAGAAATTCTAGCCAGTGCAGACAGGGAAGAAAAAAAAGGCATACTGATCAGAAAGGAAAAATAAAACTTGTCTTTATTCAGACTCATGATCCTGTACATAAAAAATCTTAAAACACACACATACACAAACACTCACACAACTAGTAGAATGAACAAGTCAGCAAGGTGCAAACTGCAAGATCAACATACAAAAATCAATTGTATTTCCATATACTAGCAATAAGCAATCCAAAATTAAAATTAAGAAATCAACACAGTCTTAAGTTAAAAATGTAGCACCCACAAAACTACAGTGTATAATATATATACCCTGCACAAATATACACACATATATGTGTGCATACTCAAACACATACCATCACAGGAAAATATTGGAAATAAATTGTATAAGTTACCTTTAGGCAGTGGAATTATGGCTTACTTAAAAATTTTAATTTTAATCAAATTTTTTTTATTAATCAAAATTTTAATAGTGACTGTGTGTGGCTTTTATAGTCAGGAAACACGTGGTAAGTTATTCATTATCTAGATGGTATAATGGTTAAAAACAGTGTAGGGTGGCCAATCAGGGTTTGAAACATGGATCCGTCACCTTCTAGCATGAGACCTTGGGAAAATAGCTTAACCTTTTAGTCTCGCTTTTCTCATCTATAAAAATGGCATATACCATTTTATAGAATGTTACGAAGATTAATTGGCAGGTGGATTCTTAACCACTGCACCACCAGGGAAGTCTGATTTTGCACTCTCCTTTAGGAATATTTCCGTCTGAGGATGACCTTGCTTGCTTGCATTTGGCTGTGGCCCAGGTTTCCTTCAGAATGCATTGACAAACTGACTCTTGGGACACCTTATAACTCTGCAAGCCATTTCAAGTTGATTCTAATCAGCTTTACTCTCTAATATTTTGAAAGGTCAATATATTGAGGTAACAAATTCAGAAAACCCATTCTCCATTAGGCTTGTGTTCCTTTTACAAATCTTATTATTCTATTTTATATATAGTTTTAAGGGGACTTTGATTAATGTTTTGTCCCATTGACAAAACCAGTTAATTAAGCAACTTTAGGGACTTCCCTGCTGCTGCAGTGGTTAAGACTCCGAACTCCCAATGCAGGGGGCCCAGGTTCAATCCCTGGTCAGGGAACTAGACCCCGCGTGCCACAACTAAAAGATCCCGCATGTAGCAATGAAGATCCTGCACGCGGCAATGAAGATCCTGTGTGCTACAACTAAGACCTGGCACAGCCAAATAAATAAATAAATAGTTTTTAAAAAGCGACTTTAAATGTGCTAAACTCCATTCATAAATTAACAAATTTTATTTTTTTACTAATCCTGTGGATGTGTATTTGCAATCGCCATTTTTTCCCACTTTATTTTGAAAAAAAAAAAAGCGCACCTAAAGAAAGGTGAAATTGTACAATGTTCACCCATATGCCCTTCATCTAGATTTGTCTACTGTTAATATTTTGTCACATTTGCTTTATTTCTCTCTCTATAATTTTTAAATTAAAAGACAAAATTGTAGATATCATGACATTTCAACGTTCAGTACTTTGGCATGAACCAACTGAAAACATTTTTCTATACAACCATGATGTCATTCTCACCCAAGAAAGTTAGCATTGATACAGTAACCATATCAAATAAGAAGTCCATATTCAGATTTACCTAATTATTCCCAAAATGTCTTTTAGAGTTTTTTAAACCCAGGATCCAATCATGGATCATGAATTGCATTTGGTTGTCATGTCTCTTTAGTTTTCTTTAAGCTACAGCAGTCCCCTGCCTGTGTTTGCTTTTATGACATTGATATTTTGGTTGATTCAGGCCTGTGTCCCGTATAATGTCCCCAATCCAGATTTTGTCTCTTTCCCCATGACTAGATTCAGTGTAGACATTTTGGCAAGAATACTGCAAATAGTGTGTGCTTCCAATGACATCCATGACAGGAGGAGGAATGTTAGACTGTCTCATTATTGGTGATGCTAATCGCGACCACATGGTTAAGGTGGTATCCATCAGATTTATTAATGTAAAAGTACCATCCCTCCCTTTTAACTAAGTGAGGTGTTATTTTGAGGACCTGTGAATGTTTTGCTTCCCAACAACTTTGCACCCAGTGGTGAAAATGCCTGGATCAATTATTGCATTTGGTGGTTGCAAAATGATACTTTCCTTCTAAAATTTTCAGCTGGCATTCTTCTATAAAGAAGCGCTTTCCATGCACCCTTCTCCACCCCTTTTTCTTTGAGAATCCCTATGAACTTGGATTCTTTTTTATTCACTGGCTCCATCTTATTCTTTTTGATATTCAAATTCTGCTAGATTTGGCCAGTGGGAGCCCCTTCACGTACCAATTTTATAGAGTTTCTTGGCTCATATGTCCATTTGATATATCCCAGTCATGCTGGGTTTCTGAACCAATTGGAGAGAAGTATGGGCTTTCCTGATTGGGTTACTGCTCAATCCACGGAGCTGGCAAAGGTATCCCCCAAGCCACACAGGGTCTTTGGGACAAGGCTGGATACTTGAAGAAAAAAAAAATGAGGCTTCTTTTATGAAGATGAAAGGGTAAGAGATGGTGGGTTTAAGGTGGGTTGACAATCAGCAGCTCACCAATAATATGATGTTACCATATGTTTAAAGAAGTACATGAATTCAGCAAATTCTATTCCAGAGACGCTGCTGGAGCAGAGGTTATTTTTCTATCTAGCAAGTCAGCCTTCCAGAGCTTCAATTCTACCTTTCCACAGGTCCCTAGAAGGCAGTGTGATTTTTTTTGGCGGGGGGTGGTGGTGGGGGAGAGACAGCCCTTGCCTTTTTGAGCGATTGGGTACAAGGTCTATTTGCAAAGCTACCAAAGAACCACACAAGTGCCTAAGGTCATCCAGCTCCTTAATTTCTAACACAAATCAGAAGCCTGAGGATTTTGCAAACCAAACCACTTCAGAATCAAGTTTATTTCCGGACAGGGCTCAAAGATTGGTGGATTTCAGGGTTTCTCTAAAAGTTTTGATTTACAAGTGGGAATACTCAGGCAGCCTGGTCAATCTAAGTCCCTAAGAACCTTTCTGACAAGTGGAACCATAACTCCAGGGAGACTCCGAATTTTACCCAATGGTAGTCTTCCAGAAAAGGTGCCATATACCACAGTATTGGGCATGGACTGCCAGCTGATCAATGAGAATACTGTCACAGCATAAATACTGAGGATTTCTTTTTATCTCAAATCTGTCATATTGGGTGTTTTTGTAAACCTTACAAAAACTTATCCTTTTAATTTTAAATATGCAATATTTTTTCCCTTAAGTTGTATGTCAATGAATAATTTACCTGTGTTGTTTGCAAGACCTTTAGACCAGATTTTTAACTGTAATCTCTAAAGACAATTTAATATTTAATCTCTTAAAATAAATATGATGTAACAAAAGGAAAATATGTGACCTAAACAAAAAATTGTTTCTGAGGTACCTTAAACCCATGACAACTTAAGTGATCAAAACTATAGATTGTAAGTACAATGACACTGGACACATGTTGGGTGCTTCCCCAGCATCCAGGTTTCCCTTCCTTCCAAAAGCCCTGGATTTCTTTTGGGGGATCCACACAGTTCTGAAGAAGCTGCCTCCACTTCTCTGGCTCTAGGATTGATCAGGAACAGGCATGTAACCGAAGCCAATTCAGTTAGAATAAATCTCAGAACTAGCCTGGCAAGGTTGGGAGCCGATGTTTTCTCTTCCCTGCTAGAGGTGAAAAGGGTTCAGGTGATCCCAGGAGCTGTTAGCAGTTACTTTTGGTCCCTGGAGCATTATTCATTCATTATTTAACAAACATTTAGTAACAACTACTGTGTTCCAGATGTGAAAATATAAAAGTGAATAAAACATGGTCATTGATGTTAAGATATTTATATTGTAATGGAGGAAACAGGGAGGTATAATGGGGAAGGGGGCAGATAGGTCAACATTCACAAAGACTAAGAGAACAAATTCTTGGTACGGATCAGGTTAGCTGTTGCAGGATATCATCTGAGGTAGACGTGGCTGTATCTAGGCATCCTTTATATGGAGTAGATGTCATTACCAGTCTGCCTTGAACCATCCAATTAATTGTGGTTTCAGTGAAATTTCTTGCAGTAACCCAACTGCAAAAGGCTTACAAAGTCTCCTCAATCTTCAAACACTGGCTGGTTCTTAATCCAAAGTATAATCTTAACTTGAAACCAGTCTTCTTCTGGGTATACCATCTTTCATTGTTAAAGAGGCAAATAAAACAAAGTATATTGAATATGCATAAGTATCATCTAGGGACAAGACACAATAGCACTTTGTGTCCTTAAAGATGTCTTTTACAGGATATATTCCTCTGAAAGATCTGGATACAAACACACACACACCATTACCATAGCAATACTATTTGGCCCATCTGAATGATTATATAGAAAATATATAAAATACCAGGGAATCTAGAGCAGGTGTTCCCAATAGGTAGGTCCGGTGGGAGGAATACCTTGCTAGGATGTCTTATTAGAATCATCTGGATAGTTGTTTTTCCAGTAAACACGCCTACACCTCATCTTGGGATTTCCATCTGGGCCCCTCCCTGTTGTAGTACATTAGTCTTAACTGAAGGTGTTCTCTCTCTCTCACTTAGGGTGGGGTGGAAAAAAACAGAGGCCTGGTCTAATGAGTAGCGGTATGGAGAGGGACCTCTGAAACCATGTACTGGGGCATAAATAGCAAATTATCCAGCTGATGGATGATGACCAGAATCATTAAATCACTGTGTGTCATGTATGTGTAGGAGCTTTGATCACTGCATTTTCTAACATGGATGAAAGATAGAAGGACAAAAGTAATCATCATTGATTACAAATCTGAATTCAGACCCAAAATTTATGGATCAAGTATTGTGGGGAGTTCATACCAAATGGCTTCTTGTTGCCAAGGAAGAGGTGAAGACCATATGCCTGGATCACCTCGATCCTCATCTAGACAGGGTGACTCACTGTGGACCTGTGAGTATCTAGCAAGATTATTATTGGTTGTCTAAAGTATTTCACCCTAAGCTTCAAAAATGTGGGAACAGATGAGATAGGATAGAAGATTCCAGGGCAGGTGAGGTTGACAGCAAACAGGGGCAAGGACTGTAATAATAAAAGTCCTTGTAAAGTTTTCTCCTGATTGTAATGATTTCTACATCACACCAAAAGAACACAAGGAAATAGCAAATTACAGGAAAGAATGGCTTTCATATATTTTACTAATCTCAAGTGTGTTGAAAACAATTGTCTCCCTATTTTATCACTGAAACTGATTTAGGCTTTAGTTCAGCCTTTTACTGAATTATAAATTAGCTTCTTAGGGCATAAAGCTGTGGGGTAAAGAGGGCTCAGCATATGCTCTCCCAACAGATGTCCAAATAGTTTCAGAAAGACTTTTGTAAAAAGTGATTCTTTTTTTACATACTGCCACAATATAGCTAAAATAGGACTTCCTAATTTAAAACATTAAGGATTTTTTTTTAAACCCACCTTTTTAAAGTTAACCCTCAAAAGATCCAGTGGGACCGTAAAAACTTAGGCTCCATTGGTTTTCAAAAAGCAACAAGCAGGGGCTTCCCTAGTGGCGCAGTGGTTGAGAATCTGCCTGCCAAGGCAGGGGACACGGGTTCGAGCCCTGGTCTGGGAGGATCCCACGTGCCGCGGAGCAACTAGGCCCGTGAGCCACAATTACTGAGCCTGCGCGTCTGGAGCCTGTGCTCCGCAACAAGAGAGGCCGCGATAGTGAGAGGCCCGCGCACCGCGATGAAGAGTGGCCCCCACTTGCCGTAAACTAGAGAAAGCCCTCGCACAGAAACGAAGACCCAACACAAACAAAAATAAATAAATTAAAAAAAAAAAAGCAAACAGAGAGAGAGAGAGAGAGAAGAGATTTTGGAGGTCTTTAAACCTTAAAAATGAAAACGTAAAAAAAAAAAGTTGAAAGCCTGTTCCCGGCATGGGAATTCAAAATATTACGTTTTGTAGAAAATAAAATAATCCCCCAAAGATGGGGGCTTTGGAGGGCTTTTGCTAACTGTCGTGGAAATAATTTCCAAAGAGCGTTACAGACCAGAGGCAACTGTTAGGCCAGAGGCGTCCACACCAGAGCGTCCCGCCTCGGTCCAGGGGCCGTGGAACTCCCGTGGGTCGGGTCGCCCCTGCGCCCCCAGCGTCGACCCGTGCCGCCCGCGCCCCGGGTGAGCGCTCGCCCGGGGTCGAGGTGTCCTGGCCCCCCAACCCCCAGCCGCAGCCCAGCTTCCCCACCCTGTTCCCCGATCCGCAATCCGGAGAGCCGACACAGAGATCCCGGTAAAGCTGCGGTGGGAACTGTCCTGTCGCTGACTTCCAGACAGTCGGCCGGGCTGTGAACCGAAGAAGTGCGGGTTAGCGCGCTCCCTCCGGAGGAAGCCCGGTTCCTGGGACGCGTACCACGCGGCCGCGGAGGGAACCCGGCGGCGCTCTGGGGCGGCGGCCCCCGTGAGGAGGTAGGGCAGAGTCGGTAGTCACAAGCCGTGCTCGGGCCCCTGGAAAAGGTGCAGTTCCCCACTTCCCTCCTCACACGTGGGGCTTGCACCCTCCTCGCCGCGCTCCTGCCCATCTATCTAGCCGCCACCCACGGTCCCACAGCGTCCTCCCCCCGACCCGCAGGCAACCACCAGACATTAGGACCGCGCGGAAGCCGTCCAGAGGGAAGGCGCCTAGAGGCCAGTTGGGCGTGGCTTCTCGGAGAGAGGCGGGCCCCGGGGGCGGGGAGATCTACGCAACCATTGGTTCGGGCTGCTGATTGGCTGAAGTGCCTGAGTGGAGTCCGCAAGCGTCTCCGCCCCGACTAGCAGCTCCTCCTCTTCTCCCAGCCGATCGGTCCGCACCGGTTCGCGAGGGAACCGCTCAGGTACCGCCGCCACAGCCCAGTGCGGACGACGGGAGAGGGAGGCAGAAGGAGGACACGCTCGCTCGCTTGCTCGCTCCCACCCGCACCCGGGCTCCTAGAGCCGGCGCGGAGCCCAGGGGGAGGAGCCACTGCGGGCACGCCCCGCCTCCGGCCCGGGAAGACTACGCCAGCGACCCCGCCGGCTGGCCACCGCCCCCCTTGCCGGCCGAGACCCGCCCCCGGCCCTCCCTCGGCGGCATGGAGGGGACCCGCTCCTGACGGCCGTGCCGCCGCCTCGGCCCCCGCCCCTCCTCCTGGCCCCTCCCTCCCGCCCCCGCTCGCATGTCCGCGCCGCCTTAGCCGAGGATGCTGAGGATGAAGCTGCCGCTGAAGCCGACGCACCCCGCGGAGCCGCCGCCCGAGGCGGAGGAGCCTGAGGCGGACGCGCGGCCAGGCGCGAAGGCGCCGCCGCGCCGCCGCCGCGACTGCCGACCCCCGCCGCCGCCGCCGCTCTCGGGCCCGCCGCGGGGCCCCCCGCTGCCGCCGCCGCCGCCGCCGCCGCCACCCGGGGGGCTCGGGCAGCCTGTTGCTGGCGGATCGGCGGCGGGGGCGGGCATGCCGAGCGGCGGCGGCGGGCCCACGGCGGCGCTGCGCGAGCAGGAGCGGGTGTATGAGTGGTTCGGGCTGGTGCTGGGCTCGGCGCAGCGCCTGGAGTTCATGTGCGGGCTGCTGGACCTGTGCAACCCGCTGGAGCTGCGCTTCCTCGGCTCGTGCCTGGAGGACCTGGCGCGCAAGGACTACCACTACCTGCGCGACTCGGAGGCCAAGGCCAACGGTCTCTCGGACCCGGGGCCGCTGGCCGACTTCCGAGAGCCCGCAGTGCGCTCGCGCCTTATCGTCTACCTGGCGCTGCTGGGTTCTGAGAACCGTGAGGCCGCCGGCCGCCTGCACCGCCTCCTGCCCCAGGTGGACTCGGTGCTTAAGAGCCTGCGCGCGGCCCGGGGCGACGGCTCGCGGGGCGGCGCGGAGGACGAGCCCGGCGAGGACGGCGACAACGAGGAGGACGCCGAGAAGGACGGCTCCGGCCCGGAAGGCGGCGGCGCCGAGCCCCAGCCCTGCGGCGGGCTGGGCTTCAGGGCCCAGGAGGAACTGCTGCTGCTCTTCACCATGGCCTCGCTGCACCCGGCGTTCTCCTTCCACCAGCGGGTCACCCTGAGGGAGCACCTGGAGAGGCTCCGCGCCGCGCTCCGCGGGAGCCCCGAAGACGGGGAGGCGGAGCTGTGTAACTTTGCCGGCCCCAGGGCCCAGGTAAGGCGCGCCAGCCTCCCTACGCCCGCGGGGCGGTCACTGCCCCGGCGGCCTCCCCCGCCTGCCTTTCGGACGCCCCTTGACCGAGCCTCACCCCGGCGCAGGTGGCTCGGCATCCCCAGCCCAGGCTCGCAGCCCCAGACCACTAATCTGCGTTTTGCTGGGCCGCTCAGTTGCACTCCCCACTCCCCCGCCCCTACACACACGGGTACCCGCCATAACAGAATGCTCTAGAAGTCTCTTCCGTGCTGGAGTTGCCACGGAAAACATGGAGCTCTCAGCCCCGTCCCCCTCTCGGATGAAGGGTCTCGGGACCTTTCTGGCTTTGAGCATCTCGACGTGCTGGGAAAGGCGAAGCGCTAGGGGAGCCTGTGTATTGGCCGCAGTCAGCCCTGGGCTGAGCTTTGCCTTTCCTGCCTTCTGGCGCTCTGGTCACACGTTGTAAAGCTCTGCCTTGCCCCTCGGTGAAGCGTCCTAAAGGTGCGCTCCCGGCGTGTGGCCCTGTCTTTGATACAGAGGGGCTCTTTTTACTCAGTGTATGCCTGAGTTAGAGGGAGTCGTAGGGTCTTTGGCTCCTGCTCAGAGAACTTGATGTTCCCAGAAAAACGTCAGATGTGGAGACCCGCGAAATGACTCAAATTAGATAAGTCGTAGCGCTGGTTGTCTGGGTAAAGAAACCCCTCCTGGGGCGGTTGGTTATGCTCTTTGCCTCTGGCGTGTCCTAGTTTCTAACGGGTTTGAGTCGTGCTTACACATTTGAGTACGGGGATGTTTGTTGGTCCTTTACTGAGGCATAAGTGTTTTCTAAAAAGTTATAAACGCCAAAGTGTAGAAGACGAGAATTAAGATAAGTCATTTGTTGCAAACATCGAAGAAAATAATTTTATTTGGCCACGAAAGCAATTTAATAATAATCTAGGACCAATATAAAGTCCTTGAGCGTCACAATCTTATGGAGTAGTAGCTTTTATTTAGAGTAAAACCTGTACAGTAAGTTTATTTTCGTGGTTCACAACTATTTAAAAAGTATTTATTTGGATGCCGTGTTAACTTAGGTGATCTCCAGGATGGAAAGGGGGAGTTTTTTCACTCCTTGCTTGAAAGTTAATTAAACTTATATATCTGCTGACGTTCAATACCTTGGAATTTAAACTGGGCATTGTATTTCTCTAATGGCTGTGTGGACCCAGCACCCATAGAATCAAAGGAATTTGGGGGCTGGAAGGGATTTAGGGATAATCTAGGCTGAACCCCTCCTTTTTATAACGAGGCTTCTGTGAAGTGTCTAACTCACATTTTAGGACATACTTTATCAAACTCAGATGTAGTAACGCTAGTATCCAGAATTTTCTTGGTGAGCTTGAAATATTTTCCAATGTCTACTACTAGCATGCAACTGTGTATACTGATGGTATAAGCCCATCAGATGGTATAAGTAGGCTGAAGGTACCACTCTTCAGCCTACTCACTAAAATAATTCCAAAAAAATCCTGCACCCATCATTAAATTTAGAGAAGCAAGTCTGAACTCAGAAGCAGTACTTATATATCTTTAAAAAAATTGTTTTCTTGTAATAGTATATATTGTAAAGATAACCTTAGAGTGTAGATATAATCAAAATGTCCCACAGTGGAGCAGTTTATATTATTCCATTCGTATCATTCCAACAAGGGTAACCGATTTCTGGTTTTAAAGCTGAGTCTTTTTTTTTTTTTTCCCTTTAATATTTGCTTATAATGTGTTGGAACGTGACTAGACAAGGAGAGAGAAGCACGAAAACCACAGTAATGAAATTGTTATCGTGACTGCAGTGTGTGGCCTTTTCTGGCAACCAGTGAGTGCTGGGAAGAGTGGACAGAGTGAGGCTGGGCATCCTGCCATTAATTTCAGCACATCATTACTTCTCAGGCAGTGCCTTGTGCTGTGGCTATCAGTAGAAGTGGGGGAATAAATAATAGGGGATACACACACTACAGGTGACACTGAAAGCTATTTCTAGACGTTGGTGTTGTGATGAACTTTTTTTCTCCAGTAGTTGTTTAGGGTTACCGTAACAAGTCACTTACGTCTCACTAAATTGTTACTGCCCCACACTTTCTGCTTGTTGGCGTGGACTCTGAGGCCCTCAGCTGTGGCTTGTTCTGGCCTTGAAGACATTTCCGCGGATCTTATTGCTCCCGGGCTCTCTCTCTAGAGGCGGCAGATGGGGGTGGATTGATTTCAATCCCTGTTCACTGCAGTCCAACCCAGCTGTACCGCGGTCTTGCACCGTCGATGCACTAGGGGGAGGGAGGGCCCACCTCCGAGTCTGCAGGGAGGTGCCCGAGGCTCGCGCCCGAGGGCCGCGCGGTCACGCGCCGCCGCGGACCGGCGGACGGCGACTGGGGGCCGGTCCTGCGGGGCTCCTCCCCTCGCCCGCCCTGCAAGATGGCGGCCGCGCGCCTCCCACGTGACTGGCGCTGGGCCCGCCCCCGAGGGAGCGGGCTGAGGACGGGCCGCGCTTCCAAGGGGGTGTCCTTTAGGCCTTCGCTGGACGAGGCGGAGTTGCAGGATCAAGCGAAGAACCCTGTGGATTGCATGGTGCACTCTGGGAATGGCAAAGGGGAGTTCTTGTGGCAGCCTTTTTTGGCCCCGGAAGTAACCTTTCAGACCCATACTTGTAACTTCTTCATTGCTTAGGAATAATTGTATTTCTTCACTAGTGTCTTAAGCATCAGATATATTAAATGGATGAAGTAGAGCTAATCGTCTTTTAATTCTCTGTTAGGGTAAGGGTATACTAGCCATGACTTTTACGGGAAGTTTTAGGTTGCTTTGGCTGCAGCAAAGAATACAAACAGCTCACTTAATAAATGCCTTTGGGGAGAGGCTTTTAGAAGATCACAGTTAAGCAGTGATTATTTTAGTAGCAAATGGGAGCTATTGGGTATCCTCCTCCAGTTACTTACATTTTTCTCTGCAGTGGTTTTCTCAGGTAAGGAGAACTCAGGGAAAATCTCACTTATACCGTAAGTTAATATACCATTAATTTTTCTGCAAATTAACTAATGTAATATATATCATTTGTTTTTAATTACCTTTTGTGGGGTTTTTTTATGGGATAGGGGACAGGAAGTGTGTTGTAGAGGCTATCAAAGCCTTGAAGAGTGATAGCCATGTTTAGTATAGCACTAGACTTGGAGGCTTAAATTCCAGCTCTGCCACTTACTTTGTAATATTAACCAGGCCACTTAAATCCGTGAGCCTCACTCTGATCTGTAAAATGGGAATAATAACTTATTTTTAAGGTTATGGTGATTGAATTAAGGAGATATGATGCAAAATAATTCACATTGTCTTGAGCACAAATTCTTTGAGAATGATGTTCAGTGCGTTTTCTTTTCCACTAAGATACAGCCATCCAGATTGTTACATCAGTTGTTTTCAGGAGTAGGTTTTCTTTTCTTTTCTTTTCTTTTTTTTTTAACCTAATAGAAGTCTATACATAGTAGTATTTTCTGTATTCTCTATTACCATACCTCTAAATTGATTGGTGTTCAGGAAGGTTAAGTAATTAAGCTGGTGTATGAGACACATTTGTGGCAGTTTTGTTAATTCTTACATTGTAAAGATCTGGTATGCTACAGATAAGCCCAAAGGAAGCATTTCTCTGGGTCACAAATCATTAAAATATGTATTTTCCCCATATTGGATTTGGGGATGGGAATAGAGAAAATACATATTTTGAATTTGGGTTATCATGAACTCCCGTGCAACCATAATCTGCTTAAATCTTTTTCACATTTAGTTAGGATGATGTAAAGCTATTTTGCAGTTTTGTTAAGTTATGTAATTTTTCGTTTATTTCAGAGTGCAGCCTGGAATCCATGGATAACTAAACATTTTTATGCCTTTTTTTATAGAAGCTATTAAATTGGCTGATGTTTAAGCATATTTACTATTTTTGTTATTCTTGAGAAATATTAAGCTTAATTTTTTTTTTTTTTAAGAAAAGCAGAAAAAGCCTGAACTACCCTCAAAGCAGACTGAGTTTCACTTTTATCAACCGTGTTTTCCATTATGGAGGACTGTGTTGTCACAGCACTCCTTTTCTTCACAGAGAGCGCTTTGTTACACAAGCCGCCTTCATCCAGGCTGTGTAAACAGTCACTCCAGAAGGGAAGTGCCTAATCGGGTGTTTATGTTACAGGTGGCAGAGCTGCTGGGTGCTCGGTAGTCCGTTTCCTTCTGTTCTTCCTATGCTCCAGGGAACATTTGGCTTTAATGCCCTTCTAAATGTCTTAGTTCATTAGGCCTGTTTAATGCTCATTCAAGAAATCATTTGAGGTCAGGTTTAGGTTTTGAAGAGGTCATTTTTGCAAGTTATTTGGCCTTTCAAGTTTCAGACTGCCTAGTATTGAATAGGGATCTCATCACCATTTATTGCATGTAACTGCTGTGAAGATGAACGTGATAACGTACATGAAAATGCTTGGTAAACACGAGTGAGATAGGTCAACCCATCTGTCTGTTGATGGTTCCAAGAGTGGATAGCACAATTTGGTTGCAGTGGATGAACAGAAATACAAAAGCCTGAAGAGATGTTAGGGCTTGGGTTACAGAGGGCCTTGAAGGTCAGATGAAAGAAACTGTTTGCAGAGGGAGCAGGTGGAAATTTGTGTGTCTCCCTGAAATGTTCACTGTCACTTTAAATTCATATGTATGAAAAGAATGCATCACTGATTTGTAAAAAAAAAAAGATCTTCCAGACTCATCCAGTTTTCTCAATGCTACCATCATATTCCTAGTCACTCTGATTTGCTTGATAATCTTAATCCTCTCCACCCCTCATATGCTGAATCCCCCCTTTTCTTATCCTTGCTGACACCATTCTGTTTTGGGACTTTTACCTCTGATTCCCTTGCTTTCAGCCTTCCCACTTCTTACCTGTTGGATACCACTGCCAGATACATCTTCCTAAAGCAATATTTAATCATACCATGTTTTCTTACAGTGACTGATGGGACGTGGTCTCTACTAGGTCTTTGGACTCAAAATCTTTCTTCTGCTCCTTCCTCTCACGTCTGTTCTTTTATTCAAGGCTGACTCATGCCATCACCTCTTGCATGTTGTTCTCTGGAATTGTCCGTGTCGTAATCTTCTCCTAAGACTCTTCGCTGCCTATGCATTCCAGTAGCGTGTATATTCTGTGTTACAATTTCGCTACGTATCCTATGATTCTTTTTTTTTTCTTCTTTTACTTTGAGTTATTTTTAACTTAAAATCCAGGAGGGAAGGTCAATTTTATAAGTTCCCCAAAGACTCAGGCATCACGTCTCATTTCTTTGTCAACATTGCATATATTGTAAGTGTTCAGTCAAAATTTCCTATGCTTAGGATATTTCAAATATAGCTCTGAAAAATACCATTATGATTAATTGCTGTAAGACAAAGTGCATCAGGAAGTGATTTGTTTTGGTGGGGGGGGTTTGGTGAATTATCAGCTACTTTATGGTTACTTGCAGCCATGTAGTATAGGCACAGTTGTTTTGGAAGTAATAGAAGGAATTGTTCCTTTAGGTAGAAAGCATGGAACAGTATAGATTTGAACTGAAGCTTCAATGAGTGAATGCTGAATAGTTGTGCTTATTAATTATTCTTTCAAAATCAGGTCGTGTGTTATGTACAGCACTCCCTAAATTAACTAAGCTTTTGTGTGTAGGGGTGCATATTGGTGCAAACCTATGGGTGATGTTTTGATAGGATGGAGAAAGTCACAACTTACAAACTGTATTATTGTTTGGGTAATCGTAGTTACTGTCGCCCAGTGTTGATCTCTGATCCGTGATTTGCTTGAGGGGTGGTGGGAGCCAGATGTGGAATTGAGATAGTACCTTGCTTATGATCTGAAAGTTAAAAACTTTGGTCACTCAAGTGAGCAGTTTATAATCTAAGAATTGTGGGGTTTTTATGTTTCTTGTTAGGAACGTTTAAATTGGGAGCATTAGGAAGCATAATGTTCCCTCAGTATAACTGATTTTTGTTTTGGGTATCAAATGCTTGAAATTCTCTAGTGGTCCTGGAAGGAACAGCATGGTCGTGTGTCAGCCACAGTGCTGTGGTGTTTGGAGAAGACTTCCTCAGGAAAGAGATCAAACACTTACAGAGAGGGTGATGTTGAGTGGTTTTGTTAGTTTGGGGAAGGTGCCTGTTCTCCCAGTTGGTATTGAACACAAGTCCTAATGCAGCGTTTCCCAACACTAATAATTACCAACCTATAAGTCACTTTCTGTCAAGGATGCTTCATAAGCTTTATAAGCTACAATTTCCACATGGTCCCAGGAACATTTCTCCACTGGGGGTGAAGGCTGTGCTTCAGCTAGAAGTCCGTGCAGTGCCATTTGGCGGTCAGGCTCCTGAGCCCAGGCTCACCTCCTACCAGGATCCTTTGGTGTCTCCTGTGGGGTGGGGCTGTGTAGGAGAGGGCAGTTCGGTCATATACGGGCTAGGGAGGAGAAACACATCCTCGTTAGATCCTTTTGTACCCATGCTCATGGGTGCGTTCTTTTCAACTCACCCAAGAAACATTCTGGCAAAGTGGGGATTTAAAAATCTGGGGGCTGCTAGCCCAGGGATGTAGCAGCTCTTGTTCAGCCTCCTAATTCCAGGGTAAAAGAAGAGATCTTCCCCCTTCTGTGGTAAGAGAGCAGAAGGTTGGTAAAGGAAACAGTCGCTGATGTTAAAGAGGGGGCCACCCAAGCTTTGGTCTAGGCCAGAAGCCATTACCACTACTCCCTGCATTCTATACCTTTGTAGTCCAATACAGTTTATATTTTTTCACCAGTCCACCTATCAGCTGCAGATGGCGCCATTGAGGTTCAAAGAGCAGAAACACAAAGGGAGTTTCGTAAACATCACATCCAGGCTGGTTCTTGGGTAAAAACTGCTGCCCCCACTTCTTTCATTCTATACTCCCCTCATCCCCAGTAGGCTTTTGTATCAGTGTTCTTCTGCTATATCTTCCCTAATTGTGCATCCTACAAGAGTGCATCCTAGAAAAGACGATGACATCGACAATTTTAATGTTTTTTATTTGTAATAAATTCAGAGTTCCCCAGAATACATAGAAAGTTACAGTGAATCAAGTTTCCCACTCCCATCTTTGTTTGATGCACCCAGTTCCAGGCCACTCCTGCTCTACACAGGTAGCCACTGTCAGTTCAGAGATGTCATGTTAGGAAGAATTTAACAGAGCCAGGTCTGGTCTGTGGGCTGTGATGGCAAAGTGTATACACGGATTCAGTACATAGTTTAGCACTTCCTCCCACATTCAATAACTAGAGTGCGCTTACCCGTGCTTTAACATAGTGAATTCTACCACACTCGTCTTGCTGAATCACCTTATTCGCACATTTCTAGTTAAACAGTAAATTACATAGGAAGTGAGTCCATGATCATAGCAGAAATCCGTACTGAAATCCATAGCAGAAATCCAAATGGCATACTGTTTCTAAGCTGCTGATTCATTGCTCCCTCCTTTCTGCACTGTTGGGTCAGTTTTGTTCTTTGCGGCATAATTTTAATACATTTACCATCCATGTTTCTTCTCACACCAGAACTTGCCTTTTTATCAGATGCTATAGATTGATTCAAGGCATTTCTTTGGGTTGGGTTATACTGTTTCATTGAGTAAAAATGAGACAGATACCTGCTTTTCTACCACATCCTCTCAATTAAAGAGACAGACAATAATTCTTAAATTCGCCTCAGCTTCTTCCCTCTTCTTCTACCAAAAGAGATGAAATTTGACATCTCAGTAATGTTTCTAATAATGAATCATTTTCTGACATTCAAAGGAAGACTTTCTATGAATCTTGCTTAAATAATAGCATATGCTTTAGGTACAATCCTGGTTATTTAGAGAAGAGAATCTAAAACCTAGAACTGTAACAGATTACCCCAAAATTTAGTGGCTTAAAGCAACAGCCATTTTATTATTATTTCTCATAATTCTGTGGCCCAGGAATTTAGACAGGTAACTAACAGCAGGGGCGACTTGTCTCTACTCCAGGATGTCTGGAGACACAGCTGGAGACTGGGGGCATCTCTACCCCTCTCCTCTCTCTGCATGGTCTCTGGCATGGCAGCCTCAGGGGAATTGCACTCCTCACAGGCTGGCTCAGGACTCCAAGAGCAAGTGTTCCCAGAGGCCCAGCTGCAAGGCTTCTTATGACCTATCTATAGCCATCCAGGAACATCCCTTCCATCCCATCCTACTGGTCAGTCAGGTCTCTAAAGTCAGCCCAGATCCACGGGTTGGTAATTAGACCCACCTTTCAGTGGGAGGAGTATCAAAAGTATTTTTGGCTATCTTTCATCTACCACAAAAGCTTAATAAGGTGGTGTTGTTATATATACTAGTGTTAAATTCTAAGTCTGATTTGATGAGTGTAAAAACTTCTGAAGTTAGTAAAATTAGTAAAAAAAAAAAAAAACTAAGAAATTCATTTTCTGCTTTTGTTTTTTGTTTCTTTCTTAGAAAGAATGTCTTGGTATTTTAAAATGTACAGTCCGCATCAAAGGACTAGAGGGAATGTGTAGAACATTGGTAGATGAGCTAAAATAAACCTACAGTTTGACCTTTGTTAAAGTAAAATGAGACCAGTGTGATCTTTGTTCTAATGATGTATTTTCAGAGAAGAATCTTTTTAGGACTGTCCAGTCACTTGACTATTTCACAAACTTTCTCCACATTTAAGAGATCTCAAGTATGTAATTGTGATGGCTCTACATGCGTGAAATTGAAATCTGAGCAGTCTCTAGAATGAACGAGATATATTACGTGACATGTGGATTTGAGCTAACCAGGAGCACGCCATAGGTCAGAAAAAGCTTTACACACTCAAATGAGTTATAGAAAGGAGAAGGGCACACACATACCAATGCTCTTTTTGTTCCTGTGCATTCTTTTGCCGGCTTAGAATTTTTAAACTTCGTCTTCTTAATCCAAGCAGAGAAAATTCTCCCACTTTCCACTTGGTCCTGATTCTTTTTGTAAAATGCCAATTCTGGCATGTCATCTATATTGCATTTGCATGGGAATCTGAACTTAATAGAAAAAGTGGGCATAATTACTTCCTGTACAATTCCATTGAACCAGTAGTTCTCAGATTTTATGGCACCTTCCTCTACGCAGAGCAAAGCACACGTGACAAGGAGAGGGGAGACGGCAGAACTGACCACCGTTCACGCTGGGACCAATAAACACCGTGATTCTGATCTCTGTAGCTCATGAGGCATTAAATTTTTGTTAAATTAATAAAATCTAAAATTTTATAGTTTCTAAATTTAGTCTAAATGATTTTATAGCTTTGGTACATGCTGAGACTTGGTGTTGGGAGGGGGCAGAAAACTTAATTAGTAGATATTTCATGGGTTGACGAACTTCAGTCCTTGGTCAAATACCGTTTTTCTGCCTATCTTATTAAACTAGGAGGCTTTTTACTTGGTTGTTAAATTGTGTTCTTTAAAGTAACTTCAGGCTTTAAAAATGTGATTTTGATTGTGAAGCAAACTACTTTCACACAATTGCTTCAATATAAAATTTGTGGAAACAACATGATAAAATTATTCTTCTTAATTTTTTATTGTGGTAAAATATAATAACAAAATTTGCTGTTTTAACCTTTTTTGAGCGTACAGTTCAGTGGCAGTAAGTACGTTCACACCGTTGTGCAACCATCACCACCATCCATCTCCAGAACTTTTCTTTTATCCCGCACTGAACCTCTGTATCCATTAAGCAGCTACCCCTCGTTCCCCTCTCTCTGAAGCCCCTGGTAGCCACCATTCTACCTTCTCCATGCATTTGACTACTCTAAGGTACCCCATATAAGTAGAATCATACAGTATTTGTCTTTTTGTGTTTGGCTTATTTCACTTAGCATAATGCCCTCAAGATTCATCCATGTGTCAATTTTGTTCCTTTTTAAGGCTGAGTAATGTTCAGTTGTATATATACCACATTTTGTTTATCTGTTCATCAGTGGACCTTTGAATTGTTTCCACCTTTTGGCTATTGTTCATAATGCTGCTATGAACATTGGAGTACTGATTATCTGCTTGAGCCTCTGCTTTCAGTTCTTTTGGGTATATACCTAGGAGTGGAATTGCTGGATCATATGATAATTTTATTTTTTTGAGGAACTGCTGTACTGTCTTCCACAGCGGCTGCACTGTTTTACACTCCCACCGGCAATGCACAAGGGCTCCGATTTCTCCACATCTTCACCAGTGCTTGTCCATTTTTTGGATAATAGCCATTCTGATGGGTATGAAGTGGTATCGCATTGTAGTTTTGCTTCGCATTTCCCTAATGAAAACTGTTGTTTCTTTTATATTTTGCATTCATTTATATTTAAAGGTGTTATTTTTAATTCATGAACTACATATGAACAGTGTGGAAAATACTCTCTATAAAATGGTTGACCTATTAAGCTAAACTTCCAGTTTACACAAGTATTTGAGAGGATTACAGTGCTTTATTTATATTGATTTTTGAAGTATTTACAGCAATTTTAGGCCAATGTGGTTGTATTACTTTGTAGTAAATGATTATATGGTTTGGGTTAGGAAATACATGATTTTGTTATTGTTAGAAGAATTCCTGTATCCACTTTTTTTTTATTCAGTAATATTGAAAGTTGGTGAATGCCATTCGAAAGTTGGATGTTGGCTTAAGAGGTCGGTGCTCTCCTTCTTAAGTGTTTCTGTGTAGACAGTCTTTATTTCCTTGGGTTTCTAGAACAAGACATACTATAAGGCTGAAGCTTTGCTCCCAAGAGTATCTATTATGATGCCTTATTCCTAGAAATACGAGGTGTCAACTGGCAACCTACACTCATTGACAGGCCAGAATGAATGATGAGACTATAGAACAAAATATATTTTTTTAACTTCTTTATTGGAGTATAATTGCTTTACAATGGCGTGTTAGTTTCTGCTGTATAACAAAGTGAATCAGCTATACATATACATATATCCCCATATCCCCTCCCTCTTGCGTCTCCCTCCCACCCTCCCTATCCCACCCCTCTAGGTTGTCACAAAGCACCGAGCTGATCTCCCTGTGCTATGTGGCTGCTTCCCACTAGCTATCTGTTTTACATTTGGTAGTGTATATATGTCCATGCCACTCTCTCACTTCGTCCCAGCTTACCCTTCTGCTTCCCCGTGTCCTCAAGTCCATTCTCTATGTCTGTGTCTTTAAATTAGGATTCTTGGAAAGTTTAGGGTCTTCTGTTTACTTCATTTCTCTATACAGTTCAAAAAATTAATGTATATTATTTATTGCAGATTTGCAAAATTGTAATTGGTTCCTGTAACTGAGATAATTTGGGTCTGAGTAGTGTTTTGAGATTCTGAACATAAAGGGGAGGATAAGGTGTGAGTTGTGATAAAGAACTGTGTTAAAGCTGTTTTAATTTTTGGCTTACCCAGTGGGTTAGAGTAACAATATATACAAGACAATACTTGAATTCTGAGAGCTGTGTGTAAGATTAGCATGCTCTTCATTACTCCAAGTAGCAGTTCTGGGGTGAAACTTACCTCTAGTTCACTAATGGTAGCGATTGGCTGAGCAAATTCAGATTTAGAGCACCTGGTTGCTATTAGATGGTTTAAGAAGGTCATTGTCCACACACATTCTTGTTTAGAATTGTGTATTGATGATACTTTTTCCTAACAAAGCGTCTTGTTAGACTGTCACTAAGACCAAGTAATGAATAAAAATTGCACAATTATATAAAAAATACAAATACCCTTACATCTGGCGAATAGCATAAAGGGTACCATCTTTTTATATTTATTTCTTCGATCCTGGTTCACTTAGGTAAAGAATTGACATCATTGGCAGTTCTGAATAGCAGTTTGCAAGGTGTCCCAGGAAACTGGGACAGTAAATAATGGATAGAATATTGCCATTAAATGAAGATAAATATTGATACTTCTTTCCCCACTGCTCTGACACTGTACCTTTCTGCTCTTAATGTGTAATCACCTATTTTATCTCTAAAAATTGCTTTTAAAATTATTGCTATTAAAAGTAGGACTTTAATCTGGTTTATTTTTGTGGCATTCACTATTCTTAGTCTCTGATATAGATTAACATGTGCCCCTCTTTCTCCTCTAGAATGACTCCGCTCATGGTGATTATATGCAAAGTAATGAGGCCAGTTTAATGGAACAAGCCCCAATACCTCATGATGGACTTACTGTGGCACCTCATAGAACCCAGCGAGAAGGTATGCTGTATTTTTCCTAAACTTTAAAACATCTGTACACGAAAAGATTGCAGAGCGCTACTGACATTGGTTAACTCACTCCTCTTTCTCCTTTTTGAAGTAGAGAAATCCTACAGGTCCTGGGTTTAGCTCAAATGCCAGCCCTCCCACTTCTTGACTCTGTGTCTGGGCTCTGGCTCTGCAGCCCCTGGCCTGTCCCAGCCCATGCTTACATGGTTCTGCCTTGTGGTCCCTTGTCTTAAATCTGATTGCATACTTCTGGAGGACAAAGACCTTAACATACTCCCAGAGTATTAGCATAGTGCTTTATCTGTAGAACGTGCTCAGTGTCTATTGAAGAAATTAATTTTACAGAAGTTCACTGCAAGAGAGTGAAGAAATTCCTTACAAGCCCGTCCTTCCTGCAGTAATGCAGTTTTCAAGGGGACTGGGTGGAGGAGTGAAAGGACATTGCCACCTGAAAAGAAATGAGTTCAGATATTCTCTTCTCCTCACATCTGGGGAGTCCGTTAACCTGTATTGAGGGAAATTTGAAATGGCAAATGTAGACTGCCACCTGGGTGGTCTTGGAAAGGTGAAGGATGTACAGTTAGCATCACACTCAGTTATAACAGCTTTGAATTGATGTCGTTTTGCTTCCTTTTAATTCCAGTAATAATCCTTTCGTGTAATGAATTTTTCCTCACGGAGGAAAAATAGGTGTGAATGTTTAATGTTTAGAAAATGTTTACAGAATTACCACTTCTATTCAAGACTATTAAACTACTCGAATCATGAATGAACTGCTTCAGCCAGGCTCAGTGAGCCTACCAGTAACCTAGAGCAGAGTTTGGTTTTGCCGTGAAGGTCCTTTTTTTTAAAAAAGTAAAGATATTAAAAAAAAAAAAACATAAAGACTACATCAAAAAGGTAACAATTAACTGTAATGTACTCATAGATGGTTTTTCCTTTATTCTTAATTTGTAAACAAATGTACACAGTCCATGCTTTTCAGTTTTAATTTATGAGGGTTAGGGGATCTCCCGTTATCAGCCATTCCTCACCACATACTCCTTTGTTTTCCTCATCTTGATTCTGATAGATCACAGCAGGTATAACTTGAAATCAAGGCTGAAGCCATAGCCGTGTTCCCGTACCCACACTGCCCCAGTGGTCCCCTTCCCTAGAAGTAAAGCTGCTTCATATTTTGGAACATTGATTAGTTCAGGTGGTTTTTATTTAATAGCATCATCCTTCACATAATTTAATAGAACAGCTTTTGGAAACAGCAGACTCTCTCACTTCCCCACTTTGGCTTTTATCATACTGCAGCAGTTGTGAGCAGTTGAAGGCTTCTCACCTGGCTTCTGAGATTTTCTTTTGTCCCATTCTCAACATTTCTCACCCACCAAGGGAAATTGGTCCAGAAGCAGGCCACCAAACATTATACATTTGGAAAGTTAACACAAAATACTGGTAATGGTATCTCCTTAGTTTATTATACCTGTTTACCAGCAAATTTCTGTAATCTTATGTTTCCTGCTTTCTCAGTGCCCACCTTCTGTGATCTACAGCAATCTTAATTCTTCCTGTATACTTTTGTTACTTTGTATATTCTACTTCGCCTATTTTAACTTCTTCTTTTAAGGCAGAGTGAGTCCTTCCCTTTTCTTCTCCATCTCCTGTCCCCTGAATCCAACAGTGACCTTCTGTTGAGTCACTTTCCTAACTTCTTCCCTGTGACCTTTATCATCTTCATGACTATTTCTTCTACTTACACTGTGAGCAACAATCTTTTTTTTTTTTTTCCCTTAAGTCCTTATATTATGCTTAGTAGACTGGCTCTTTTCAATTTGTAAAGAGATTTACTTGCTAAGGTGATAACTTTTACTGAAGGATGTATGAAATGAGTAGTTTGGGGATTTGCACTTTTGCTTATTACTTCACGAGTAAGCTGACCATCTTACCTAGTTCAATTCAGAGTAATTGTTCTTAAGCCATTAATGTAATTTATAATCACTATTTTATCTGTATAATAAATTGTGAAAAATGTTGCTACAGTGAACCATCATAGTTTGTTATAATGTTAAGTTTGTGTTACTGTTATATGATATTAAGGGTCACATTCGAGAAAAACAATTTTTAAATTCTCAATTGGAAGGAAATTTTTACCAGTTCATATTACTTTTGAAGGGTTTTTCCCCCCCAATTTAAAAAAAACCAAAAAACATTTTCTAGTTTACAGCTAATATGCATAAATAACTGAACGACTCTAAAGTGCTGTATTTGTGGTAATCTGAATTAACAGTTCTGAAGATTTCATCTAGAAAAATAATCTTCACTGCAGGCGCCTTTTATTATTTGTCTTTGGTGCTTAGCAGAGTGCTTGAAATGACTTCAGCCATTCAGCATGCTTAGTGGGTATAGAAACAAATTACTTCATGGATGGACAGCACACTGCTGTGCTTCTGGGTTTTTTTTGTTTTATTTCATGATTAAGGCTAGTAGTAAAGATGAAGATAAATAGCTTAATCGTTTGGCTTTGTCAGGTTGGGTAACTGAAATATGTATCTAGTCTCTGTAGAACAAGTCAGCATGTTTTCTTTCTTTCAGCTGTACACATTGAGAAGATAATGTTGAAAGGAGTCCAGAGAAAAAGGGCTGACAAATATTGGGAGTACACCTTCAAAGTAAGCTACTCTCATCACCCAAAAAGATATCTCATACTATGTTAAATGATCTTTTGGAAAGAATGAAAATTGATCTTTGGAACAACTTAATGGCAGGTTTGCCAATTTAAGGGAAGCTATACCCATGTCTGTGTTTGTCTGAATTAAGGGAATGTACTGTTTTCAGTATATACTGCATGGTTTGCCAAGTGTTAAAAATTGTGTCACATTAAAGTTACTCTGACAGTTTTATTAAAAAGAAATAAGAGCCTTAGATTTAAGGTGTAAGATATATCTCTAAAAAGTGAAAGTAAACATTCACCAGTATTTTTAAAAATCAAGATCACAGGCATTGTCTTTTCCTGGTATTTTTCTCCTCCTCTTCTTTCTCCAAGGCTTTTATTTTCTGGCCTTTGTTGGCTTTTCTTATCTCTAATTGCTCTGCTGTCATTCTGTCCTTCATACAGCTTTCTGATTAACTGCAGAGCCCAGCTCTGTTAGTCCCCGCGGCTCCTTTTTGCCTGTTGACTGTGATGTGCATTCCGTGTTGGCATCTTCCTTCCTCCCTGCTCGGGCTTTGCTGTCAAGCACTTTCTTCTGACGTGGGACTGCCCACGCCTTGAAGCCACATGGAAGGACGCTGTGTTTCTGTGCATCCTCACCTCACTTCCTACCCAAAGGTGTTGCTTGCCCAACGTTAGCTGTACTTGCCTCACAAAGTCATTTCTGATCCTCCAGCAGAATGTTTTTTCATTCATCCCAGGTGTACCACCATCATCCCTTTCCCAGATTCTTCATTTGGGTTACATGATTTTTCTTTCCAGAAGGCTGTCGTCTCAAAGAGAGCAGGCATCTCCATCCTCTGCATCTCGCCATATCTGACTTGCTTAGTACATTAGTTGGAGTTTCAGGACTCTGGCTTCTGCCTTCTTCTGTGAGAAATATCCTCAGTTTTCAAATTTTAAGTCCTTATCTCCATGTTTCACCTACGTTTTGTAACGTTTAACACAAGTCCCCCTGCTCTCGTCATTCAGTTAGACCAGCTCTCCTTTTGTTGCTGGAGCTCTAAGCGCATTCCTTCCTTAAGGCCTTTGTTGTCCTCTGGCTCTGGAACGATATTCCCCCAGACCCTGGCACAGCTGACGTCCCTTCAGGTCACACACAGGCTCGACGGCCCCTACTCTGAGACTTTTCTTGGCACCCCTCTGACGTGCTTCTCCCAGCTCCTGCTGCATGCCCAGCTCGTTTTCTTTGGAGCACTGATCACTGATGGAACTCCTTGTACATTCATTGGCTCTAATCTGACTCCTGCACTAGACTCTGACCTCAGCCAGCAGAGGCTTCACTGTCTTGTCCACTCCTGTATCCTTTCATAAGAACAGTGTCTGACACAAGTAGCTGCTCAACAAACATTTGAATAATTAAAAATCATTTAAAAGATGTGTCACTTAATAAGGATATTTGTTTGAGGGTTGCTAGATAAAATTTTGTATGTATTCTTAAGTATCTGGTTAATTGTGGCATGATTGGTTGGTAAGGCTTATGTATTAACATAGTTCAAGTATTCACTCAGCTCAAATAATTGTGAAGTAGAAATTATTAGTGGGTTACCATCGAGTCCACTGAGTTAAAGGTATCCAAGAAGTAGGTGGGTAATAGATTTTAGTTCTGGCTCTTCTGCTTACCTAGAGTTGAATCTAAGTAAGTTAACCTTTTTGAGTTTTAGTTTCTCCATCTGAAAACGGAGGTAGTCATGTCTGCCCCATCTACGTTAATAGGATTGTAAAGCATTAAGATAAAGATGAAATCTTTTCATAAACCATAAGTCCCCATAAAAATGCAATACAGTACTACCAAAGAAGGGCAGTAAACTTGGTATTTCTCTTAAGAATGTATATTTAATTAAAGTTCCAGGAGATCGAGTTTTTCTTTTTTCTTGGGGCATAGATCTGTGCTGTCGAAGTGTCATTTTAGAGTCCCTACAATGTCACCAAGAGGAACGTAAGACATTTCCCTTTCTGAAAAATTACTAAAGTATAGTCACATTTTTAGAAGGCAGCTTGTTTTGAAAACCATGCACTTTGAAAGGAGTTATTAAAATTTTTTAAAGTAGAATGTCAATATACAGTTAATTTTAACAGTTTTGAAGAAATTATGACAATACCAGATTTTTATATTTCTAATTGTTAATCTTGATAAAGTTAAAGTAAGGTCATTTGTTTTACACATGGCTTTTTTCCAGTCAGTTCCTGCCTAAGAAATAACTGTATAACGTGTTTTTTTTTTTTAAATCAGGTAAATTGGTCTGATCTTTCAGTCACAACAGTAACAAAAACCCACCAAGAACTACAGGAATTTCTGCTGAAGGTAAAAGTATAGATTTTTTTGTTAAAACGATTTTTATGTGATATACAGCAGGGGTCCCCAACCCCCGGGCAGCGGGCAGGTAGCAGTCCTCGGCCTGTTAGGAGCTGGCCGCACAGCAGGAGGTGAGTGGCGGTGAGCGAAGCTTCCCCTGCTGCTCCCCATTGCGCCCCATCGCTGGCATCACTGCCTGAACCATCCCATCCCACGACCCCCCGCCCCGGTCCGTGGAAGAATTGTCTTCCACGAAACTGGTCCTTGGTGCCAAAAAGGTTGGGGACTGCTGGTATACAGAATCCAAAAACCTTAGTACCAAAACAAACACCAGGAAAATTAAAGCGTGTATATAAAGGCTGGCTTACAACTCTTCATGAACATTGATGTAGAAAATGTCATGTTATTCTAAACATAGATTTTGTTACCTTACATTACCAATATAAGGAATTGATGGTTTTCCACATTAAAAAATAAAAGGGGGTGTTGTTTCTCCTTGCCAGAAAGGAAGCTCCATGAAGGCAGGGTTCTTGTTTCATCCTCACTGCTGTATCCACGTGCCAGAAACAATACTTAGGACAGGGTCGGAGTTTGAACTGTATGTTAACTCAATGAATGAATGGATTAATGAGGAGAGTTGCAAAAACTAAATTGTAATGAGATTTTGTAGATGGTTATCCGTCAGGCCTCAGTGTTTTTAAAGAAAAACTTGTACCGAGGTGTGAATGCCTTCCAGCACGCTGAGCTTGTGCTGTGGCTGAGCCGGGGCCCCGGAGGTGGGGGACTGGGTATGCTGGAACGAAGACCAGGCAGGTGAGAAAGTTCGAGTGACTGGTATAGAAGAGACATGTATTTTTAGCGAATATGCCTTCCTCTAGGACTGAAAGTAGTCCCTGGATATTGAAGACAAAAGCACTTGAAAATAAATCAGTTTGCAAATACTGCTGGCTGCATATCCGCACTCTGCCCAGTCACGTGAGCAGTTACTGACCAGGTGAAAATGAATATATTCTCACCTTCCTGTGTTTAGAAGAGCGATCAGTCACTTGGTAGTTGAAATAAGCTTCTCCACTGAAGCTGGTTTTGGCTGTGTACAGATATTCAGGAGAAATTGTGTTTAAAATGGGTAATGTGATATATGCCTAATGTTCTAAATCTGTATTAAAATGATGACATCAAAGTATAAATACTGAAATGAATGGTCTTTTCCTTGTTTGGAAAAATGTGTAGATCCAGAACGTGTTTCTTCCTGTTAGTGGTCTGAGGATGTGATTTACACAGTGGGTGTGTGGAATGCCAGCAGAGTGTTTGACCTTACCACGTTAATAAAAGGGCCAGGAAGAGCTTCATTCTGTGATAACATCTTGATTCCATAGTCTTACTGTGCCTAAAATAGTAATACTTCCGCTACCTTTGTTAAATTTTCCATTTCTGAATTGTTGACTCAAAATGCTTATTTGTCAGAAGAATACTTACTTTGGGTTCTCCAATTAAACATTAATGTGTAAACTGACAAATTTGTATAGAGTGTTATATTCCTGTGGCACCTTAGATAAATGTGTTAATGGTTCTATTCTTAATTTTAGTGAAAGTGACTGCAGTTCACAAGTTAATTGCAAAGACTAGTTATCAAAAGTCAAATTTAAAACTTTGAGTTCTTGAAAGACTTGGAAAATTAGTTTTATAAGGGATCAATTTATTAGGCATTTTAATAGGTAAACTAGTTAATAAAAACAAAGTTTTAAGTCATTTTATTTAATTAAAAAATTTTCTTGGTCAACTGATGATTTTTTTGTGATTTCTTGTACATGGCTCTGAGGCCACCTCCATCACACTGAGGAAAAGGTTACTAAACCTCCAATTAATCTTTTTATGTAAGATTCTGAGTGTTCACCCCATCTTTCACACCCAGGTCTTTATTTGGTGTGTAGCGTTGACAGTCTGACATGGCCTGAGGTTCACACGTGATACAGAAGGCACAAAAGTGATAACTACAAAGGCGGAGATCGCAGTTTTCAGAATACTATTTGAGGATAAAAATAATACTCCCTGTGCCCTGCGAAAGGCTCCATTTCACTAAAGAACCTTGGTGTGGTGTCCTGGGATGGGAGGGGAGTGCCGGCAGGCCCAGAGCAGGCTTAGCGCTGCTGGCACCCATGGCCCCTCCCCGTCCCTCGGGACCCCGCGGTGCCCTGTGCAGTGCCGCTTTTCGGGAAGATTTAGAAAAGGAACTGCTTTGGGATGATTTCTGAGTAGGAGGCATTCATCTTCCTTTTGTGCCTTTGGTGTGTGACATATTTGTCAGTAAGTGAGAAACTTAACGTTGGTCGTGTGGTTTTTCTTTCCTAGCTTCCAAAGGAGTTGTCCTCGGAGACTTTTGACAAGACCATCTTAAGAGCCCTGAATCAGGGCTCATTGAAGAGGGAAGAATGGCGGCACCCTGACCTGGAGCCCATCCTGAGGTAACGGTTTACTGGCACCTCCCCGGCAGCCTCACAGGCTGGGCCGTGGCCGTCCCGGGGCTGAGGATGGAGTTCTAGGGGAGATCACAGAGATTCCTCCTCTGGAGTACTTGTCAGAATGGACTTTTTATCCTTGTGTTATTTAGATCTAGGCTAGTAGTAGACACCAAACGAATTTCTCATATCCTTGTACTTTTCAGCTGTCTGTTATCATAAAAATCGTTTCTAAAGTATGCAGATATTCAGTGAAACCTCTTATTTTCACCATAAAATATTTATTGGAAGAGGCCCTTGTCCAAGAGCTCAACTTTGGAGATGGTTTTGGATTTAAGTTGCTGAGTAAGATTAGGCTAATGGGTGGGAAAGTGAAGGGCAGCCGAGGTTTCCAGTGTGGTTTGGTCATTGTTGGCACTCATCCCTCTCTGAGGGCCCCCCTTTAGGAGAGGGAAACTAAGGAATAACGGCCAAGGAAACAAATGCTGTTATACTGGAAACTTGCAGTTATTAATAAGTAAAATAAGTGAAAACAGTGTTGGCGCATATGTGGCTTAGAGTCGGGGCTTAGGTGAGACTGATCTGCCCTCTGAAGCTAAGCTGGCCCAGCTTGGGAGGAAGACTTGCTGAGGCAGAGGTGCGAGCCTTTTCATGCAGTGACCCTCCTGCTGCCCCCAGGCCCCCTGAGTATTCTCAGGATGGGGTGGGGCTGGGGACAGAAGCAGAAATCCGGGAGGGAGGGTATTTCCATTGTATGACAAGATTTAGGGTGTGATTTGGAAGCAAATGAGGGAAACGAGAGAGGAGATGGAGGGAGTGACTGGGAAAAGGCAGCGGAGCAGAGAGCTGGAGGGTCCAATTCGAAGCCCCCCTACGAGCACGAGCACGATGGAAGGCGTGGAGGGACTGAAGAGCGACCTGGAGGCTGGAGCCAGACGTGGAGTGGCCGGGGAGCAGCCTCAGGGGAGCGCCCGTCCCGCGCAGCCCGGCGCACGATGGGCTGTGAGGAAAGCGGGCCGGGCCGGCGGGATTTTAGAGTCAGAAGGCACCAGCCCATTCACTGAAGGGCGGGCATCCCAGAGGGCACAGTGGGAGGGTCCAGAGAAGGCCGAGGAGAAGTGGGAGGGGCTGGGTCTCTTGGGGGTGGGCACAGAGAGCATTCCAGGGCTGAGATGGGGTGGGGTTGGGTGAGGAAGAGTTGGCTGAACTCGAGTCCCCTGTGCTGCTGCTCAAGCATCCGTGGGCGTGTGCATCCCTGGGGAGCCTGTTAAAGGGCAGAGTCATGCCGCACAGTACTGGGGTGAGCGCAGTGCTGGGATTCTAGGCTGCTGGAGGCGCGTGGTTCGCAGAGCACGCCTTAGAGGGTGGTGCGCTCTCAGGCCCCCCCACATACAGGTGGCTCAGGAGGGGCTTGTGCAGCTGTGATACGGGGGTGGGGGGTGGCAGCGCGAGCCTGGTGTCTGCGCTGGGTGACAGCCTTTGGGGAGGGAAATCATTCGCCCCCCCGCCCCCCCCCCCCCCCCGTGATGGTGGTGGGAGGCGTGGCCTAATGTTCCAGAGGGTGCACACATGACAGGTGGCCCGGCAGGGTGTGGGGCCCAGACGGGGTCAGGAGGGCGTATGCTCAGGGCTCCGAAGGGAGAAGCAGTGACAGTGGGAGACAGATAAGCTTACTACAGGGGGATGGGCCTAGTTAGGGTATATATTAAGAATCATGAGAACCAAGTTTCTCTGTTGGAGAAGAGAGTTATGGTATGGAAAGGAGAAAACCAGAATGAACCCTGGAGTGTCTCATTGGAATTGAAGATACCGGTGCAGACTCATGATTTGCAGTATATATAGGTAGATACAGAAATAAGTGTGGTTGTGTGTGTACACGTGTGTTCCCTGGCTCTGGTCATTGAAAGGGTCTGGAAGCAGCCACACCCCAGTAGCAGTGGGCATCCCTGGTATCCAGAGCTTGACTTGTAACTCCGTTCTCCACTGAACAGAGCTCGGGCTCCTTGGAGGAGAAGCTGATTGCAGGTCTGGAGGAGGAAAAATACAAGATGAGCCCGTCGTGCCAGAGAGCAAGGAAGCCCTCAGGGAATGTTTGGCTTGGTCACAGGACAAAGGCTAGCTTGAAGGGGCTCCTAGTGGTCAAATCTGGAGCAAATTGAACATCAAAATAAATAAGAACAGTATCATTGAATAAAATAGGAAACCATGGGTCCATGTTGAGATAAATAATAAACGAATAGATTGAACGTTTGAGGACTAGGACATTTACGTTGTCAAAGTCATTCCCCAGAGCTTCTTACTTCTAAAGAAGGGAGAGTAACCCTGGGTGGAGAAGTCTGACAGATGCTACTTGGATCCAGGAGAGTGAACTTGACTCAGGATCGCCTACCACACAGTAGGCAGCAACAAAGGAGCACTGCCTCACTCCTGTGATATTCCTGCTGTGAACCTCATCTCGAGGAAACAGCAGACAAACCCAAATTGTGATCATTCCACAAAATATCTGCGCTGTCCTCTTAAAGCCAGGACAGTCGAGGGAGGGCTGAGAAGATAGCACGGCTAGCTGGATGCAGCACAGCGTCTGAACTGGGTCTCTGTGGTAAAAAGGATACTTTGGGATCAATTGGCAAAATTTAACTGGCATCTGGGGGTTAGGAGGTCACGATTTATCAGTGTTAGCGTCCTGATTTTGATTGTAGGAGAATGTCTTTGTAGGAATACTCATGTTTCACCCGGTGTTGGGGCAGCAGAGGTCAGTTATTTATGGTTTAGAAAGAAAATTCTCTTTATTTGCAACTTCTCTGTAAGTTTGAGGTTTTCAGAGGGAAAAAAAAAACTTCCAGAAGGAGCCACTTTCAGAAATTTGGCTCTTGGCCAACACCACAATTAAGACGTATGTGTTGGACTCCTTGTTATAGCTTTTAGGATTCTCCTCATATGATCTCGTGTGTGTGTGTGTGTGTGTGTGTATAGCCTTTTTACTATAAAGATGTTATTCAAGCTATTTGTGGAGAATGCAAAGGAAGGTGTAATGTGAAAAGTCCCTGATATCCCTTGCTTCAAGTCTACTCACTAGAAGTGGCCTTCATTAAAAACTTACATACCTTTCCAAAAATTCTCTGTGCACGTACACATCCCTGAATTTGTGTATTTGTGTGTATTTCCTTTGCGCAAATGAATCTCCTTTGCACACTTTTTCGCCACTTAGTCTTTTCATTAAATGTATTGGACATGGTAAAGCATCAGTACATGTAAAAAAGATTGCTGCCTCATTTTTTATTTGCTACGTAATGTTCCATTTTTAGTTGTACCATAATTAAACTAATCAGTGTATTTTATGGCTGTTTTGGTTCTTCCTAAATATTTTAAAGCTACAAGAATATTACAGTGACTGTCCACATATATGTTTCTTAACACACTTCTCTGTAAGAGAAATGTCTGGAATTGGAATTTTTGGTCAGAAGTACAGTGTGCATTTTTTAATATGCGGTACTTCCAGATTACTTCTGAGGAGGCAGTAGCACTTTATACCCTCAGAAGCCTTGTTTTTGCATTTCCTCCACACCTCAGCAGACATAAATACTCTCAGCTTCTCATCTTTGCCAGTCTCTCAAAAAGGAAGACTGTATCTCATTTTAATCTGTATTTGAGTGGCCATTTGTACTTTCCTGTGAATGAATTTTTCAGTCCCTTTCACTTTTTTATTGATTACTAATTTATAAGAGTTATTTGTTAGATGAAAGAAAGGAGCACTGTTTGTCATTATTTCTTGACCATGCAGAAGGTTTAAATTTTTATGTAGTTGGATTTATCAGTCTTTTCTCTTACGGGTTCAGGGTTTTGTGTCCAGCTTGAAAAGACATTTTCTCTTCAAAAATTATATTTTTAAAATGTTTTCTTCGTAATACTTCCTTTTAAAAACATCTTTGATTCTTTTGTATGGCTAGCCTGTGGTCCCAACACCATTAATTGGATTTTAGGACACTTATTCTCAGTTTGTGAATTTTAGATTAGTATCGCTATAATTCATTTAAGAAATGTAGCAATTATAAAGGAGGGGGAGAAATGAAAGCGAGAGGTAGGTAATGAATTTATAAGTGAAGTGGAGATTGGATTGGTACAGGACATACTGCATTTACTTCCAAGTACACTGTAAATTAGGAAAATGAAGATATGGCACTGAAATGTACATTTGGGGTTGGATGACTTCTGTTATGTCAAAATGTAATCCTGGGCTTCCCTGGTGGCGCAGTGGTTGAGAGTCCGCCTGCCAATGCAGGGGACACGGGTTTGTGCCCCGGTCCAGGAAGATCCCACATGCCACGGAGCGGCTGGGCCCGTGAGCCATGGCCACTGAGCCTGCGCGTCCGGAGCCTGTGCTCCGCAACGGGAGAGGCCACAACAGTGAGAGGCCCATGTACCACAAAAACAAACAAACAAACAAACAAAAAAATGTAATCCAGTTTTTCTTATTTGATTGCTTGAGTAGTTTATGGCCACTTCGGGTTCTAGTTGGGTATAACTGCCATCTTGTGGTTATGCAGCAATGAACCCTGACTTGAGTCTGTATGCTGATTCCAACCAAGCCCCTGCCTTTATCTCAGGTGTGGTTTTCGTATACTGGATATGCCTGTACTTTTGACCAGTTAATTTGGTTTGTAAATGTAACTGGGCAGTAGATGCCTTTGGATTTTAATCCTCAGCCTTAGGTAATGTGTTCAGACCTGGAAATTTAGACTAGCTCCACACTTTTTATCTCAATTTCTCTTCCATCTCTTCATTTCCTCCCTTTGTCTTCCTATTGAATATTTACCTCCACATTTGAGAACAAAGAAGCAATTTTGTCTAATGCACAAGGCAACTTTGGTCTATAAGGGTCATCTCTTGATATGGTATTTTGATGATTTTATAACTAATCTGAATGATAGATCCAAAACCTTGGGGAGACATTAAGAATTAAATTTTTAAATGAGCATTTAAAATGTTCAAAAGTAATGGAAGGGGGTTTGGATTTTGAGCAGGGTGACAGTTTAATATGGGTATACTATTTGAGTGTCATAATCTTGAAGAATGTTAGTATATTCCCTAAGAAGAAATCGGAACTGAAAGGCCAGATAGCTTGTTTAGGGTGATTCAGCTTTTAAGCGATTGAGCTGGTATTCAGATCCCAAGTAAACTTTGCATTAGACTGTGCTGTAACTATGCCCCTTTTTGCAGAGTCCCTTTTGTAGGGGAGACCTCCAGTTGGAATCTTTTAATGACATTAGTAAAGCATGAGGAAAGCCGTTTTTTAAAGATAACAGCTTAGAATTGTGGTGTGATACATATTGAGGTGCATCATCAGTCATACTTTAGTCTGTAGTAATACTTGTAACTAACTTGGCGGCTGCGTTCCGTTCGTAGTTTCCAGAACTCCTGCATCCCGAACTTCCCAACCTCTTACTTTCAGACTGTGGGAAGGTGCCTTCATGGTACACCCAAATGATGAAAAGTAACACCTATGAAGAAGGGTAAAGAAACTGAAGTTGTTTTTCTGAGCAGAAAGGCGACTATTGGACCACTTGGGTAAAAGGCTGAAGTAATACATAGTTGGTTAGAATTGAAGCGTTACCACTAGATTATATAAAATTAAAAATAAGCCTGTTTATTAGATTCTTGTAAATAAGTCTTTTATTCACTTCCTCCTATGGGAAATACATTAGCAAATAATATTCTTTTCCTTAGGAAAACAGTTTTTTATACCTGAATTAAACTGCCACTGGGTTTGTTTACAATCTAAACTATCTCGTGGATTTATAGTACATGAAATTAATGAATGTCTTTTCTTTTTATATGCAGGCAGCTATTTTCAACTTCATCACGAGCTTTTCTACAGAATCAGAAAGTACACAGCTTTTTTCAGTCCATATCGTCAGACCCTCTACACAGCCTCAGTAAGTGTCCCTCTGCTTCTCTGTAGAAATTTGGCCTTTTCCTTGCTTGGATTTCTTGCTTTACCATGCCATCTTGTATGGGATTGTCACTTTAGTTAAGGTCAAGGAATAGTGGCATACAAAATTAGAAACATTTGTAGTTTTTAGTGAATTTTACACTGCAGTTTTAAAGAAAATAACTTACAACAGCTAATGTGACAAAACAGTAATGACCTATATGCAAAAAGAATATAAAAAAGAGTGTATGTATGTATATATATGACTGATTCACTTTGCTGTACAGCAGAAACTAACACAACACTGTAAATCAGCTATACTCTAGTAAAAAGTAAAAAATTAAAAAAAAAAAAAGCTAATGTCACAAAACAGACTGATTCCAAGGCAAGGGCCAAGTATCTCAAACTCGTGGGCATACTGGATCCTCAAGTTCCTTGGGAGATCTGGCTTACAGGTTGTAGAGATGCTTCAGTGCTGCTTGCATGATGGATAACCTCTCATGATGTGCCCCTGTTCCCATAATGACCTCCCCGGCCTCCTAGGCTGGAAACTCTGGCCTTACTCTTTTCACTTTTCCTCTTTGTATTCAGTCATTTAAAGGCCAAGTCACGCCAGACAAAGGACATCATCCTTTTTACCCCTCCTCACCAATCCCATTGTTAGTTAGGTCTTTTTTTCATGCACAGACTGTGCAAAGCCTCACTTGTCTCAGATTCTAGTTTCTTACTGTACTATAACCTGTCCTGGGCTTGTCTCGGGGATCAATTTGTTAATCCTCTATTTAGAACCTTAAACGTTTGCTGTGCAATTCAAGCCCTGCCGTGAGCCCCTTGAGCCGCCTCTCACCTCTCTCGGGCTCACAGGCTTGGCAGCCACTCAGGACACCCTCCCTGCCTTTTCCTGTCCCAGGGTCTTGGCTCGTTCTGCACCCCATCTTTTGTTACAGTCTGTTAAAATCACACCTGTTTCAGGACCCAACTGAAATAACACCTCGTGAGGATTCCCTAGATTTCTCTTATGTTCCTGTGGTTTGGTTTTGCCCGCGTGTTTCAGCATTCATCATGGTCTGCCTTGAGTTTAGTTTTATACACGTCTATCTTAGCTGCCTTTTTTAACAAATATTTTGCCAGTAACATCGATGTGTGCTTTAGGAGAATTTCTGCTAACTTTAAGCACAGCCACTATGGCAAGTCGCTGTGTATTTTTCTTGTTTTTCGAATCTTTCCTTCTGCTTTCAACAAAGCCATGTCTCCCTGTACCTAGAGGGGAAAGAAAATGCATTTTTCCTCAGTTCGAAGTGGGAGAAAAAAAAGAGGTAAAAAAAAAAATAGTGTGATTGGATATTTATTGTAACATAGGGGTTAACTTTTAGTTTTTCTAATCATTTGTGTGTATGTATATATCCCTTAAACAATTTAAACAAAAAGTAGCAACTAGAATTAATGACTCTTCATGACTAAGACGAGATGAACAACTCCATGTTTAAATTCATGTCTGAATAGTGGCAGTAGCTTTTTGAAAAGAGAGTCCTGATCATTCTAGAGTCATAACAGATTTAACAGTCAGTGCTTTCCACTTGAACCAAGTGTGGTTTTTAATGAATATCTATAAATAGCGTCTGTCTAATTCTAAAAAAGCATTGAAGCATGAACTTAAGCTTTTAATTCGGATTTTAGCAGGCTGCCTAGGAAAATGTACCCAAGTGAGTAGTACACACATAAATAACAGAAAACCCGGCTGGAGAGTTTGGCAGTATCTAAATTACACGAGCAATGCTAAAGAGGCTGGTAGATTTTAAGATATCAGATCGTTGTGAAATCAAAATAGTGTATTAAAGGACATGTTTTGAGGGCTTCCCTGGTGGCGTGGTGGTTGGGAGTCTGCCTGCTGATGCAGGGGACGTGGGTTCGTGCCCTGGTCTGGGAGGATCCCGCGTGCCGCGGAGCGGCTGGGCCCGTGGGCCGTGGCTGCTGGGCCTGCACGTCCAGGGCCTGTGCTCCGCGACAGGAGAGGCCACGGCAGTGAGAGGCCCGCGTGCCGCAAAAAATAAATAAATAAATAAATAAATAAAGTAAAGGACATGTTTTGAGATTGTGGAAAATCTGGTCAGGATGTTCAAATTATTTCTCCAAAGAACACATCATTGGCAAAGTTCATTTGCACTTACTCTTTTAAGAAATGACAGCTCTAACTTCCCCTGCCCCCGCAATAGAGAGCAATATTCCGTATCTGACAGCTGAGAGAACAAATGTTAAACTCCTGAATGACTTAAAATGTTGACCTCCAGAAGCCTACTGGTCTGTATTTTAATGGAGACGTAATCCAGTGCATCAGAGCGGGTTCCATGGGTCAGTGCTGGTCCGTGACCGCTGGTCACTGGTCTATGGTAGAAGAACAGGAACAGAGAGGAGACGCTGGGAGTAATCTGACGTTGCCACGTTATACTGTCTTTCATAAAAGGAGCGATCCACACAAACTGGAAATTCTGCAAAACCTTACACAGCACAGATAGTTGAGAAGCACTAATCTAGTCCATCTCCTCATTTTGCACAAGAGCACGTGGGGGCAGGCAGATGTGAAGCAGCTTGCTTCACTCCTGTGGCTTTTATGGGGAGGGCTGGCTCCATGCTTCAGGGTCCCCACTCCCAGTCCAGGGTTTTGTGCTATGTCCTCTAGCTTTCTTCAAAGTCTTAACTACTAGACATGTTCTCTTTACCATTAACTCTCCACTCTCATCCTCCGAGGGAGAAGAGTCATTATTATATTTGTTTTTCTCACTATTATAATCTTCCCTAAAAGTTAATGGTATTTAATACTTCCCGCAGATAACTTACAATCCTCCCTGAAGACCTCTAAGATATTAGAACACTTAAAAGAAGACAGCTCAGAAGCTTCAAGTCAAGAAGAAGGTAAACGCTGATTCACTGGAATAAAGTCATTCTGCGTGATATTGTCACAGGGATAGGTAAACAAACCGTTAGAACAGGTTAAGGAACTGAGAAACAGACATATGGGAACTTGGAATGTGACAGGTGGCCTTACAGAAAAGTGGGGAAAGAATATGCAATAAATGGTATTGGCTGGCTTTCCAGTCAAAAAAAAAGTTATATAATTAGATCCCTACTTCTTTGGGCACAGAAAATTTCAAATGAATAACAAATTATTTGCAACATATATAAACTTAATGTAATATGTAAAATGTAAAACTTAAATTTTTAAATGTTAATAGTCTGAGATGAGAAGGCTTTCTTGACAGGCCAGAGCATGACCATAGTGGAGATCTTTCTAATCTAAATGAAAGCTTAACAAGTGACAAGAGGTTACCATTCAGAGGACATTTGCAGGATATTTACAGGTGTAAAGACTATACGTCCAAGACTATAGATTCTTCTAAAAATCATTGAGAAAATCAGTCTGGTCAACAATATGGGGAAAGATAAACATAGGCAGTTCTCACAGAAGAAACTTGAATGGTTCAGCCTCACGAGTAGTCCAGAAAATGCAAACTAAAAACAATGAGAAAAAAAGAAAAAAACAACGAGAGGGGCTTCGCTGGTGGCGCAGTGGTTAAGAATCCGCCTGCCAATGCAGGGGACACGGGTTCGAGCCCTGGTCCACGAAGACCCCACATGCCATGGAGCAGCTAATCCCGTGCACCACAACTACTGAGCCTGTGCTCTAGAGCCCGCGAGCCACAACCACTGAGCCTGTGTGCCACAACTACTGAAGCCCGTGTGCCTAGAGCCCGTGCTCTGCAACAAGAGAAGCCACCGCAATGAGAAGCCCGTGCACGCAACGAAGAGTAGCCCCCCGCTCGCTGCAACTAAAGAAAGCCTGCGCGCAGCAACGAAGACCCAAAGCAGCCAAAAATAAATAAATAAAATAATTAAGAAACAAAAAAACAATGAGAGATTAGTTCACACTCATCAGATTGGCAAACCATTTTCAAGTCTGACATTATCAAAGATATGAAGTAATGGGAATCCTCATCTACTGTTGATGGGAATTTAAATTGATACAACTCTTGGTGCAACTATTTTGGACAAAAATTTGACACTCTTGTGAAGTTGGAGGTGATTAATGCTACTACCCAGCAGTTCTGCTTCTATGAAAATTGTCGTCCGTGTGTTCAGGGGACAGGGATTCAGGCTCTCCCAGCAGCTTATGGGTAACAGCAAGTACTTGGATGTTAACCCAAATGTTTCAAATGTTAATAAAGTTATAAATAGATTGTGGTACATTCATGCTAGGTGGCAATTAAAATGAAGCATATTTATAGTATATTCAAACATGTCGCACCACTGTGTGTTTGAATACACACGGGGTAGTTAAAATAAAAACATGCACTAGATTATTTCAACTAGTTAACCTCTGTAGAGGGAGGGAGCTGAATGGAATGGAGGGAGGCCTTCGGTTGTTTCTGGGATATTTCCTTTCCTAATAAAAAGAGGCAAATACAGAGATATCTGGGAGGTGGGTACATGGGTGTTGGTTTTATTAACATGTGGTGTTTTGATATTTGAGACACTTCTTTTTTTTTCTAATGGTTAAAAAAGAGCCTGAAATTGAATGTGTGGTTTTGCAGCGTAATGCTCATGTCAAATTTCGTAGTCTTGGACAGAATTGATTTTGCTATTAGGTGGAACATATTTGACAGGGTATTTAAGGAAATTACTGTGCCTTTGAAAAATTGTTTCTTTAAGGAATTTTCTGTGAAAAATGCTTGGAAGTGCTCTACGTGGTCTGTCAACACTGTTATGGTCACATACATTAGTTGTGTCTTCCTTTTGGATTTTGTAGAAGCATATGGTATAATAAATTGTTTTTTTCCTCCACTCTAGATGTGTTACAGCACACCATAATCCACAAGAAACATACCGGGAAAAATCCCCTTGTGAAGTAGGTATCTAGTTCCTAAAACATGAATGACTTTGTGCGTTTTTAAATCAGCATCACATTTACTTACTGATATATTTGGCTATAATTCTGCCGGTTTACTGTTTGCTTGTTATTTGTCTCACCTTTTCTGTGTTTTCCTTTCTCTCCTTTCTTGCTTTTGGGCGTTTTTTAAAAATTCTGTTTTTCTCTTCTATTAGCCTTGATAGTTTTCCATATGTTGTTTTTCGATTCTTCTGATGGTTACCTAGAGGTTTTATTCTACATCTTTGACTTAGGAAGGTCTGATATTTGTGCTTGTACCATTTCCCACGTGAGGACCTTGGATCACTGTAACTTAACTTACTTCCTCCCAGCTTATAAACTGTAGCTGTCATGCATCTTAATTCTGTTTTAAACCTCATGAAACCTTTTTGCATTAATCATTTAGGTTTCTACCATTCCACTGTTCTTCATTCCTTCCAGTGTGCCTGAGCATCCTGCTAACTGAAGAACACTTGAGAATTCCCTGTCATCATATCTGCCAGTAATGAAATCACTTTGTTTTTATCTGGAAAAAATGTCTATTTTGCCTTCAGTTTTGAAAGACATTTTTGCTCATACGACATAGGGCTCCAGGCTAGTAGTTACTTTCTGTGAGTGCTCGGAAGCTCCAGTGTCGCTGTCTCCGGTCTAGTGCCCTTGGTCCTTCACATCATATCCTCTCAGCCCAGTTTGATTTCTGCTGCAAGCCACATAAAATCATTTATGTGACTTCTAACCCCCCTCACACTGTGACCGTCCCTCCGCAGGCCCTGCCTCGTGACTGTCCGCCCCCTGCCTCAGGGCCCGTGCTGATTCTATGAGCCTGCTTAGCCCTTGAACCAGCCCAGTTCAGAGCTGCACGTTAATTTGCCCCAGGGGTCAGTCCTCAACTGGTGGGGAGCTCCCGCTTCCTGCCCTTTGGGGAGATAATTCTGGGAGGTCCCAGCTGGTTTGAGCCTCTGTCGCTCATAGCGGCAGCCTCACTAATGGACCCACACGCTGGTTTTTCCTCCTTTCCTGTTTCGTTCTCCCCACTCCTTGCTCCCACTTCTGGATCACCTCCCAAATCAACTGTGTCATCCCCAGATTCTGCTTTTAGGGGCAACAGTGGACAGTGGGTATCCATTGCTCTTCAATCTTATTGCTGCTCTTTGAAAGTTAGTGTGCTTTTCCAAACTGACTGTGTTTTTGAATTTTCCCATTGTCTGGTTTTCGGCAGTTTCCTATGATATATTTGTAGCTTTCTTTGAATGAGTTCTGCTTCCTAAGCCTGAAGTTTGATACAGTTCTGTTTTAGAGAAGCCCAGGCCATTCTCTCTTCACATATTGCGTCTGCCTGTTCTCTTGTTCCCTCTTCTGAGGCTCGGGATGCTTACAGGTTAGACTTTTCACCATGTCCTAGGTGTTCTCTCAAATTTTTTTTGTTTTCCACATTTTTTTCCTCTGTGTTCCAGTCTATTTTCTCATGTTCAGATTTCCTCTTCAGTGATTTTTTTCATCTGTTTCCATCCATTGAGTTCTTAATTTCAGTTTATTGTACAGTTCTAGAATTTAAATTTGGTTCTTTTTTTATATATTCCAGTATTCTTCCAAAATTCTGTCGTCTTGTAGTCCTTGACCGATGTGAAACACTGTTAGTTCAGAGTCCGTGTCCAATCACTTCATTCTCTGGATTCTGTCTAAGTCTGTTTCTGTTGTGTGTTTCTTTTGGTTTTCAGTCACATTATCCTGTCCCTTCACTTGCCTTAGACACACACACTACATAGTGCTTCTCTTGAGATTGGGGTTACCCCAGCTGTGAGTGGTGCAGGATGAGTCTAAAGACAGACTGTGCCTCTGTTGTCAACTTCCTCAGAGGCAGGTATTAATTATTAAATAGGTAAGAGATGTATGAACTGGTTTATTCTTATAGTAGACTTTTTTCCTTAGAGCTGTTGCTAGGCATTCTATAAAAAACTAATATACTGAAGAAAGGATTAGTATAGCTTCTTCATTATGAGATGAGAAGGTTAGCTGATTGAAGACAGTGTTTCATACTTGCGTGAACTCTTCTTTTGATAGCACTATTGGTACAAGTTGTTCTCCGTTGGATGGGCTCACCATGCAGTATTCTGAACAGAATGGAATCATGGATTGGAGGAAGCAAACCTGCACCACCATTCAGCACCCGGAGCACTGTGTGGCCTTAGCTGACCAGGTACGGGGGCTTTGTTTTGTCTTCGTGCCATACTGTTCAAGCATTGTCACTGCATGAGAGTCGAGTTCTTTAAGCATTATTATGTCAGATAGTGTATCTGGTAAGAAGAAATGAAGGAATGTTTGAATGTAAGACTTCAAAGTTAATTGGTGTACATGATCTAAGCTCCTCTGTGACCTGAAGAAGTGTATATGTATTACTTTGTTTTTTTTTTTTTTTTTAATTTAATAATTTATTTTTGGCTGCGTTGGGTCTTCGTTGCTGCGCGCGGGCTTTCTCTAGCTGAGGCGAGCGGGAGCTACTCTTCGTTGCGGTGCGCGGGTTTCTCGTTGTGGTGGCTTCTCTTGTTGCAGAGCTCGGGCTCTAGGCGTACGGGCTTCAGTAGTCGTGGCACGCGTGCTCAGTGGTTGTGGCTCGCGGGTTCTAGAGCGCAGATTCAGTAGTTGTGGCACGTGGGCTTAGCTGCTCCATGGCATGTGGGATCTTCCTGGACCAGGGCTCGAACGTGTCCCCTGCACTGGCAGGCAGATTCTCAACCACTGCGCCACGAGGGAAGCCCTGTATTACTTTTATGGCTCAAAAATATTAGTACATTTTATTGTGATGCCTAAAATGTTTCACTAGGGATGCATTGTTATGCCAGGTTTTTTGCTTTTGAATTATTCACATTTCAGTCACTGTCTTGCTATTTATTGGTGATGTGAATTTTGAAACGGACCTTCCCTCATGAGTTGTTGGGCCAGTTTACCAGCAAATCCTGAATGTACTTAGGAAATACTTGGTTTTTAGGAGTTGGTGTAATCAGAGAACAGAATGCTCTCAAGTGTGTTTAGGTAACATGGCACTACAGATACATGAGAGGTACTTACTGGCACAGCTATGGAGAGAACCACCTTCTCTCTGGAAAATTGATTTTGATTACTGGCCAACACTCAGATCCAAATGTTAACCTTTCCTGGAATGTGTTTTTACGAACTAAAGCATTAAAGCATACTTTGAGGAATTGTGTGTTATCGGAGTCATGCTTACTTAATGGCCGAGTTTTAGGTCTATGTGATTATACTTTTTCCCCCTCTACTTCAGCGCTAGCACCTTTTATTCTTAGAGTTGACGCAATTCTGTGTTGCAGTTTTACTAACCTGAACTTTACGAGAATATTAGTAAACGTATAGCAAATACCGGTTACTTGATTGTGCTTTATTTTGTGATGAGAAGAAAAAATACACATCCATTTTAAAAGCAAACTACGAAATAAATATTATACTCATAATTAATATTAAGTATTTGTCAGAATATGCAGATTTTAGTGAGTCAAGTAGGTAACGTCAAAAAAGAGGTTGGAAATAAAAACGTGTTAGAATATACAACTGGGACTGCATTATTTTAATGTTTTTTATCAGAATAAGAGGATACCTACACGAGTATGGTCTCGCTTTAGTCTGATTTTTTTTTTATTCTTTTCCCTAGCATTCAACTGAAAAACGAAGTTTATCTTCAATAAGTAAGAAAAAAGGAAAGTCACAAATAGAAAAGTAGGTGCAATTTAATCTTTCCAGTAATAGAAATTGGTAAGAAGAGACAACATTTGATAATGGGCATGTTTAATTTATGTAGTATAAATAGTATTTTTCCATTAGTTTTCTTCATATTTTTACTCTGGACTTAAATTTTTTCAGTTCTAAATAATCAACACGTGCAGGTGATAAAAATAAAGCTATTGTCAAATATTATATTCAGTTTGGAGGGGCAAAATTCTCAGCCCTGTAAACTAAAGGGTGAATCTTGGATTTACATTGTACCTTACTAAACATTTTTTGTAATTATAAAAAAAATTTGAGGGGAATTTTATTAATACTGTACTTAGTGTTGTTCTCTAGGGACTCATAAACAATGTGGGTAACATGTATACTTTCGGCTTAGGGAGAAAATTAAGAAAACTGACAACAGATTGAATAGTAGAATAAATGGTATTCGAATCTCGGCTCCTCAGCACACCCACGGTGGTTCTGTGAAAGGTAAGGGTGTTTTTCTTTCAAATACACGTCACCTAAATATATTTAGCAGGGTACCTATTGCAGGAGGTATTAGGCTGTTGTGTCAAAGCCTGATAACACTTTTTTTCCTGCGTTGATGTGAATAGTGATTTCTGAATTAACTCCATTAATACTTCAGAATTGTTTAATGCAGGAAATTTGATTCGGCCATGGAGGTAAATTTCTCCTTTGCTACAGTGACACTCTAGCACCTCTTCCTTCCCCTGGTAGCAGCAGTCTCCTCGATTGTTTCCTTCTCAGCCAATCCCTGCTCCAGAGCAGAGGCCGCAGGACCTGCGGGGTCTTTCCACCCTCGTGGAAGCCTGTACCCGTTCTTGTGTAAAGTCACTTATAAAAATCTTGTTGACTTTTTCATGTTTTAATGACTGTCCTTTGTGGAGTTTTATGGGACTTCAGGGGAATTCAGACCCTCAGATTTTCGTTGTACTCAATTTGTGTGGTCTCCATCTACCCACCATTATTTTAAGGTCCTTTTATTTTTAAGTGAAAGATTTTGTGTTCATTTGACTGAGAAATGTCCCTTGTGCTGGTTCATTGGTAACTTTTCTGTGTTACATTTACCTTCACCACTAATAGTAAAGATTTTTAAAAAAAGAATAAAAGCTCACAGACCTCTAGGAAAGTGTTTGTCTGTGTCTGTTTCTAACACATATGTTGACAGCTGACCCTACAAATAAGATTTGTTTAATTTAAATTTTATTCAAGTGTTAGTACCTTCAGTTGTGATGCAACATAAATAACCAGAATATATCCATTTTCTTAATGGAGTACATTTTTAAACTAGCTATTTGTTTAGAGAGATTTAATATTGATAAGGAAATATAGTTGCATTTTGACTCTAAAATCATCTGGCCCACTCATTGAATTAATTAACTGAGCTGTCTTTGGGGGGAAAATGACATGGGAAAAAACCATGTTTATGAGTATATTGTAACACTTCAGTATCTTTGAGGTTTCCTGTGGTGATGGCAGCTAAAAGGAGGGGGAGAAGCTAAAATAAGGAAGACAAGAGTTCTCTGTCAGTGGATGATTAGAAATAGCTTCTGCCAGGCCTCCCTGTCTGTTTCCTCCTTCTGGTTCATTTTCTGCACTGTCTTCTAAAGCACACACTAAATCAGGTCATTCTATAGTTGAAATTCCTGTCAAATATATACCACCCTCATGACATCACTCTCTCGTCTCTCACATGATTTGGGAACTATGCCAAAAAAGCTTGTAACAGTTCTTTCCCTTTTAGCTTCATATTTTCAGAGAAGTGTGTGGACTTTGATCTCAGACAGATGTGGGTTTGAATCCTTACTCCACCATTTTCTTAAGTTTGTAAAAGAAGAAGAATATCTATCTCACCAGACTGTAAAACTTAAATGTGATAACATGAAAAGCATTTAGCTAGTATCAAGCACAGAGGTGTTCAGTAATGTGGTTCCTTTTCCCTATTCTAATAAGTTAGAAGAAAACATATGCTGTATAGGTTATTAAGAACTTTTTTTTTTTAAACATCTTTGTTGGAGTATAATTGCTTTACAGTGGTGTGCTTCTGCTTTATAACAAAGTCAATCAGCTATACATAAAAATATATCCCCATATCCCCTCCCTCTTGCGTCTCCCTCCCACCCTCCCTATCCCACCCCTCTAGGTGGTCACAAAGCACCGAGCTGATCTCCCTGTGCTATGTGGCTGCTTCCTACTAGCTATCTATAAGAACTTTTGATAACATCTCAGGCTCTAATTCCTTTATTTCTTTATTTTCAAATATTATGAAAGTACAATCTCAGGATTTTTGATTCAAGATTAACCTTTTCTGTCTATTTTGTTCTCTATATATGTCACAGATTCATATATATTTACATTTATAGAGTACGACTATAAATATATATATCAATACTTTGTACAACTTGTCTTATTGTCTAGTATAGCTCAGATGTTTGCTGGCTCCAACTTAAAGGGAAAACCCTCTGTTTATTAATTCCCCTTTGAAATACTAAGGAATTACCTTTAAGAAGGTGATTACCTTTAAGCATTCAGTAAACTTAAGATATATTTAAGATTTTTTTAATAGAACAATCACGCATATCATAAATGTAGATACTATATTGAAGCTGAAAATTTTAAATAACTCAGTTAAAGATAAGTATTATTTATTTATTTATTTATTTATTTTATTATTTTATTATTTTTTTTTTTGTGGTACGCGGGCCTCTCACTGTTGTGGCGTCCCCCGTTGCAGAGCACAGGCTCCGGATGCGCAGGCTCAGCGGCCATGGCTCACGGGCCCAGCCGCTCCGCGGCCTGTGGGATCTTCCCGGACCGGGGCGTGAACCCGTGTCCCCTGCATCAGCAGGCGGACTCTCAACCACTGTGCCACCAGGAAAGCCCTTATTTATTTTTAATTTAAAATTTAACTTCTATTTTGAGTAAAATACATTTATGTAGTTCAAAATTCTGAAGGTACAAAAGGGAACAAAATAAATCCCTCACTGCGTCCCTCCATGTTGTCTTCTCCCCAAAGCAGTCAGTGCTGTTCATCATCTGTGTTTTTGCAGTGTGTTTGCTTTTAAAATCTTTTTGAGACATGATAGAGAAAACAGTTTATCTCTCTGTTTAAAAGGGCAATTTGTGGAATAGCCTTTGGCATAGTTATTTCATCCTCACCTTCCAGCCACACCTCTGACTCCAAAGGATCACATATTTTTTTATTATAAAAATTCCAAAGACACTCTACACAATTCTGAAGCACCTGGATTGTCAGAAAGGGAAAATTATGTTCAGCATAGATTTACATTTATGTATTTAGTTCTTTGAAAATTGCAAATTAATATATGACATTTGGTGGTTAGAATATTTGCTAGCTATATAATCTAAACAAAATCATTTCATAAATTCATTTTGAGAAATAGCTGCCTTTTTCTTTTTTCTTTTTACATTTCTGAAACTTACTCTTTAGAGTTTCAAAGTCTTCACTGCATTTTAGTGAGCAAATCTTGGCTCACTCTATCCCAATGGTTTTGTTTTGTTTTGTTTTGTTTTGTTTTGTTTTGTTCCCAGTCCATCATTTCTGGTTAGAACTCAGGGGTTACTCAGTCTACTTGATGGGAAGCAATTTACTCTTTTTAAATATTCAGGCATACAAATTTTAACTGAATAAGCATTTTTGGCAGTCAGTTCTATTTTTGAGTTCTTTTAAAGAAAGAATTTTACAACATGCTCTGAGGAGTTAAAATGTATAGACTTAAAAAGTGGCTCAATGTGCTAATATTGGACAGATCCTGCAGAGAATCTTAATTCTGATTTTTTAAAGTCGGTTATATTGATTTTTTCCTCTGCCTCTGCCTAAGAATGCATTTGTCCCCCGCAAAAAAGTCGTCAATTATTTTCAAATAAAATTGTGCTTCAGTAATGAATTTTTACCTAGGTCAGAGGCCAGCTTTTTTAGGTAATTATAGAAAAACTTGGAAAAAAAAATTAAGGGTGTAACTAATTTCTGATGGTTCAATTCAGAAATTTATTTAACTAAACAATTCTATTTTTTAAAAATCACCTTATTTTTAGATGTGAATTTGGACATTGGATCTGGACATGACACATGTGGAGAAACATCTTCAGAGAGTTACAGTTCTCCGTCTAGCCCAAGACATGATGGAAGAGAAAGTTTTGAAAGTGAAGAAGAAAAAGACAGAGGTTTGCTCTTTGGAGGGATTTGGGGGTGTCAGAGGAAAATGTGTGTTCTTAAAATCAGTCAAACATAAGTATTTTTATGGTACTGTAAATGTCATTATTGACTTTAATTGGTATAAAGGGTGTCGTGTAGACCACTGACTTAGCAGTTCCTAGTGATGTTGATTTTTTTAAACCTATTTCACTGCATATGAAATTAAAGAGAAAGAAGACAGTCACAACAAAATGTAGAGTTAATGTAGAAAGATTGAAAGCTTGCATATTGTTAGATGCACATATATTTATAACGTTTATGTCTTCCTGATGGATTGACCCTTTTTATCATTATAAATATCCTTCTTTGTCTCTAATGACAATTTTTTTCTTAAAATCTATTTTGTCTGATAATAATATAGCTACTTTAGCTCTCTTTTGGGTGTTTGCAGGGTACCTCTTTTTCCATCCTTTTACTTTAAGCCTATTTGTGTCTTTGACTCTAAAGTATCTCTTAAAGACACCTTATAGTTGGATTATGGTTTTTTAGCAATTCTGCCCATCTCTGCCATTTGATTGGAGTGTTTGACCTATTGAAATTTACAATTTACTGTAATTACTGATAAGGTAGGATTTACATCTGCTCTTTTGCCCTTTGTTTTCTGTATGTACTATGTCTTCAATTCCTCCTTAAATGGAGGCTCAGAGTCAGCCAGAAATAAGAGTATAGAGCCTTCTTAGGTCTCTCCTGGGCATGCATATATAGCCCTAGATATGAGCATGGCCTTTTAGGTTCCCAGGAATATATTGAAGCTTTTCAGAGCTCCCTGTGAACATCCGCTTCAGTTTTTCCTTTTAAGTTTTTTGGTCAGACTATTGTTAGCCTCAACTGGTCATGCCAGCCCAGGCAGCCAGATTGTTAAACGGTTGCTGCAGATTGATTGTGACACGTGCCCTGTGGGCAAGCTGCTGTTAACACAGAGTGAACTCAAGTTGCCAGACAGATAGTGACGGTTCCTTAGGAAGGTGCTTTTACAGAGTTCCAAATCCATGTTTCTTAGAGCGGCTGCTAGGCTGCTTGTTTTCGTAGCTACTGTAGTTGCAAGACTATTAGTTTACAAAGCTACTTCAGAGGTGGAGAATGTGAGCAAGAATTCGGGCAAGGTGAAATACCGCAGTGGTTGCTATTCTTACAAGATTCAGCTGTTTTTCTTTAATAAACACTCTTCACATTGCTGCGAGCCTTTAATTGATTTCCAGAGTTCTGAAAAAGTTGATTTTGTTAGTTTTTGCCAGGATTTTTGTTGCTTTTATGGAGGAATGGAGTGTCAGAGGCTCTTACCCTGCCATTCCAGAAATGAGGTATCACAAATGTATATGTTGGGACTTCCCTGGTGGTCCAGTGATTAAGACTCCCCCTTCCAATGCAGGGGGTGCGGGGTTTGATCCCTGATCGGGGAGCTAAGATCCCCCATGCCTCGCAGCCAAAAAAAAAACGGAAACATAAAAAAACGGAAGCAATATTGTAACAAATTCAATAAAGACTTTAAAAGTGGTCCACAGACACACAAAAAAATGTATATGCTGAATGAGGATGTCATTCTTTACAATGATAATGTTATCTGATAACATCTTGGCTATAAACGTCTTAGTAATAGTGTCTTGGTTATAAGGTGTGTCCATGCTGGTGGGCAGTAATAAATGGTTTCTCTTGGGCCACTTAAAGATCATAAAGATCCTTTAACAACAGCATTTCAGACGTGGCTTTTTCCTGCACAGTCCACAGCTCTTCGAGACCTTAGCCTTTGTGTTATACCGTCAGGTCACATCTTAGGGAGCTATGACAGTGATTCTGCTGCATCACATACAGTTAAAGCCAGTTTTTACTTTGAAGTCATAACAAATGTAGCATGCAGTGACTACTGCCAGTTCTACTAATCTGAGGCAACACTGCACTTCTGATCTGCAGTTTGCTCATGAAAGAAGAAAAATGAAAGTAACTGCCCAGAGCTCTTATGAAGGTTAAACGAGATAATTTTTATGCCTTATCCAGAATAGAGAAGCTTTCAATATGCTATGCTCGATTCTGTAGGATGTACCAATAATCCATGGCTCTTAAGCTAACAATGCAGATTTGCCTCTTTGTCAGAATTAAGGGTACATCCGCATGCCTAGATGACTTTGCAGCAGTCCTTTCCTGTCATCAGATAGGGTGAGTTGGTGGGCCTGTATAGAGGAGCTTGCCCTTTTTCAGATAGGCTCTGTTATCGCGTGACTAAATGAGCCTTCCCTAAATGAAGGATCATTAAGGGCTCTCTGAAACCAACCAGGGGGGAAAATGTCCACTGTGATAACAAGTGTTGATCATCTTTAGAATTTCGAGTGCATGAAAAGGTTGCTTTGAAAAGCATGTGGCTTTGTTGTTCTTGTTGGTCATAAAGGGGTTTTGTTGTAAGACTTTATACTTTTCAGAGTCAGCGCAAAAAAGGAGGACCTCTCTCTAAATAGCTGGGTGAGTCCTTATAATGCTTAGAAAACCATTTGGGGTCATGGGGCCATTTGCTGTGACTTAAGAAGATTTAAACAAAGCCCAATTCCTATAGAAATTTAATTGATCATCTGAAAAATATTACAGCTTCTTTTGAACTTAGATGTTTATTTTTAACTCTATACTTGTATGAAGGTACAGATACAAATACAGTGCCTTAAATAAGTTACTAATTTTTGGATACTTTTTGTTTTGCAAAGTTTAACCAGAAACTCCTCAGCTATTAAGGAGAGTATATGTTAGAACCACTTACTCATAAGTTGAATTTCTTCTAATATAAATTATTATTGTTGAATTAATAACATTGTTGACATTCTGTAGGTTGGTTCAGGTTTAACCTTTCTCCAGGAAGGTTCTATTTAACCTTTCTCCAGGAAGACTAGTATGATTTGTTTTTAGTATTGTTTCAAAAAATTTTAGCATCTTAACTGAATATAACTAGTTATTACCTTAACAAATATAAACATTTTAAGTACACAGTGCAATTCTGCTTATATTTATGGGCAGAAAGATGTTAAATTAGGCACTACATTTAACTGAATGGTCTCTATACATAGTACTGCAACATCTGGGTTTACGATATTTAAACATTGTGAGTTAGATTTTGTCTTTTGTCCCCTTTATACCAAAAGTCAAGAAATCCAGGGGAGGTCTAGATTGAAGTTATTTCTGTTTACAAGCAGAAGAGTGATGCAGTAATAAAAACAAATGCAGTACAATTTTGTATATGCCACTTTGCTGTTTTGTTTTAGGAGAAATGGCACTGCTTCTTGTGCTCTAGCACACTTGTTTTATGACCATAATGGTAGCTTTAAATTTTCTTTCCCCCACTGAAATATTTAAAAGTAAGAATATTTATTCCATTCTAAGAAAACTCTCTTCCCTTCCCTATCTCTGGATATTTGAGTTAAATATAGTCTTTTTTTTTTTAAAATAAATTTATTTATTTTCGGCTGTGTTGGGTCTTCGTTGCTGCACGCGGGCTTTCTCTAGTTGTGGTGTGCGGGTTTCTCATTGCGGTGGCTTCTCGTTGCGGAGCATGGGCTCTAGGCATGCGGGATTCAGTAGTTACAGCACGTGGGCTCAATAGTTGTGGTGCATGGGCTTAGCTGCTCCATGGCATGTGGGATCTTCCTGGACCGGGGCTCGAACCTGTGTCCCCATGCATTGGCAGGCAGATTCTTAACCAATGCGCCACCAGGGAAGTCCCGACTTAAATATAGTCTTGATTGAACTCTTTTAAATTGTATTATTTATGTGAGACAAATGTGAAGACCTCGGGTTTAGTAGTACAGAATATAAATCAAGTGAATTGCCTAAAATTGATTAAGGTTAAAAATATCTGATCCCTTTCTCTGTAATAAAGGTCTGTATTTTATACTGTGCTGCATTCAGTCTCCATTAACCTTTTGTTTCTTACCTCTCCATGGATTTTTTTTAATTTAAGATTTAATTTTTTTAGAGCAGTTTTGGGTTTACTATAAAATTGAGAGAAAGATACAGAAATATTCCCTGCTCTCACACATATATAGTCTGCCCTGTTATCAACAATTGCTCCCTAGAATGACACATGTTTTACCAAGGATGAACCAATCTACTTTGATGCATCATTATCACCCAAAGTCCATGGTTTATCTAAGGGTTCACCTTCAGTGGCTTTGGACAAATGTATAATGATACATATCCATCATTACAGCATCACACAGAGTATTTCCACTGCCCTGAAAACACCCCGGGCTCTGCCCGTTCATCCTTCTCTGGGGCCTCCACCCCTGGCAGCCACCAAGCTTTTATTGTTTCCATAGTCTTGCCTCTTTTCCAGAATCTCCATATGTTTACAGTGAAGTCCACAGAAAGTCAAAAATTAAAAGAAGTTCAGCTTGGTAGTCAGGAAGCTTAGGGATACATTTATTAGTCCAAACTTCAGTGTTTATTTTAGATATACTTAAAGTTTATTTCTAGCAAGAAGGTTGGGAGATTATGCTTGTGTTAACATCTATTTATGTTTGTTTCCCTCAGACACAGACAGTAATTCTGAGGATTCTGGAAATCCATCCACAACCAGGTTTACAGGTTATGGTTCTGTCAACCAGACTGTCACTGTCAAGCCACCTGTTCAGATTGCTTCATTAGGAAACGACGATGCAAACCTTTTAGAAGATCCCTTAAGCTCACCCAAGTATCAGCATATTTCTTTTATGCCAACTTTACACTGTGTCATGCACAATGGTGCCCAGAAGTCTGAGGTGGTCGTTCCTCCACCCAAATCTGCTGATGGTAAAACAATAGGGATGCTTGTTCCTAGCCCTGTTGCTCTCTCTGCAATAAGGGAGTCCACGAACTCAACCCCCGTCGGAATACTAGGGTCAACAGCTTCTACTGCAGAATCAGAAAAGCACCTTGAATTACTGGCGTCCCCTTTACCTGTTCCATCAACATTCCTTCCACATAGTAGTACTCCCGCTTTGCACCTCACAATTCAGAGGCTAAAACTGCCGCCGCCGCAGGGATCTTCTGAGAGTTGCACGGTGAACCTCTCCCAGCAACCAACCGGGAGTCTGAGCGTCGGATCACCAAACACTGCCTTTATTCCTGTTCATAATCCAGGTAGTTTTCCAGGATCTCCTGTTGCTACCACAGACCCCATCACAAAATCTGCATCTCAAGTGGTAGGACTAAATCAAATGGTGCCTCAGATTGAGGGAAACACAGGGACAGCCCCTCAGCCTACCAATGTGAAGGTAGTTCTTCCAGCAGCTGGCCTCTCGGCCGTACAGCCACCAGCTTCCTACCCCTTGCCAGGCTCTCCCCTTGCTGCCGGGGTGTTACCCAGCCAGAATTCCACCGTCCTCAGCACGGCGGCACCGTCTGCCCAGTCCGCGGGAGCAGGCATCAGCCAGGCCCAGTCGAGTGTTCCTCCCGCGGTTCCTACCCACACCCCCGGTCCCGCCCCAAGCCCGAGCCCTGCTTTGACACACAGTACTGCGCAGGGCGACAGCACGTCTTACATCAGTGCTGTGGGAAACACGAACACCAACGGGACAGTGTTGCCTCCACAGCAGATGGGCTCAGGTCCTTGTGGTTCTTGTGGGCGAAGGTGCAGCTGTGGGACCAATGGAAACCTTCAGCTAAATAGTTACTATTATCCTAATCCAATGCCTGGACCAATGTACCGAGTCCCATCGTTCTTTACCCTGCCATCCATCTGCAATGGCAGCTACCTCAACCAAGCACACCAGAGCAATGGAAACCAACTTCCTTTTTTTCTGCCTCAGACTCCATATGCAAATGGACTGGTGCATGACCCAGTCCAAGCCAACTATGGCATGCAGCAGATGGCAGGATTCGGGAGGTTCTATCCTGTGTATCCAGCACCTAATGTAGTCGCCAGCACGAGCGGTTCGGGGCCCAAGAAGAATGGGAACGTGTCATGTTACAACTGTGGTGTGAGCGGGCACTATGCACAGGAGTGTAAGCAGTCGTCCATGGAGGCCAGTCAACAAGGTAATCATGAGAGCTCCCAGAGGACTTGTTTTTGAGTGTGCCCGTCCCTCCCTCCCCTGGTGATCACGGTGATCCTGTTGAAGCAGGAAGAGCTGTTGTGTGTTTGTTTACGGATGTTGTGCTTTCAGTGACAAATCATAAAATGCAAACGGCAAAACCTAGTGTGGACACACACAGGACACACACACAGCACAAGGAAGTTCAGAGAAATTCAGTTCCCAATTAAGGAATAAACCATAAAGGCACTTCTTAAGGAATATAATGGGGATTTGCGAATCTCTTGCTAGCAGCACTTTTTTTTTAAAGCTACAATCCTGTGTCATAGAGTAAGCAAAATTTTTAAATGCTGAAAAACTAGGAAGTGATAGTCATCTGACATGGAAGATTTTTAGTTGTTTGGGTCTATCTATGCATAACCAACTGGCCTCATGCTACACCCTTCCTTCCCAGCAGACATTTTTTTTTTTCAGTGCTATTACATTTTAAAAGGCACAAAATATTTAAGCACTGGTTTTTGGAGTAAGGAGATTCAAACTGAGTTTAATATTATTACCACCAGAATAAAGAAATTGTTCTTCAATAAGTACGTGTAAGGTACCCAGTTCAGTGTAGACCTGAAACTGTTACCTTTCACTCACATTAGGCTTTTGTCATTTTGCCAGATCTCACACAGAAAAAAGGCTTGACTTGGGAGTATGTGCTTCACATTTTTAAGGGAAAATTGAGTTTGATAGCTTTAGGTTGAACTTAAAGCACAAACTTCATTATTACTTTTTTAAAGTCATTTTATGGACCATTTTGCGGTCCGAGTATTGCCGAAGGAGCAGCGGCTGAGGAGCGTGCCCATTTGATATCTTGTAGTGGTTTGTGATGCGTTGCATTGTACGCAGTGACTTAGCAGTTCTGTCTTTCCCATTTTAGGCACTTACAGACTGAGATACGCACCTCCCCTCCCCCCTTCTAATGATACGTTGGATTCTGCAGACTGAACAAGTAAAGCCTGCCTACTTAATACACTGAAGTGTGGGGAGTCATGGTTGGGGTGTGGAGGGGAGGAAAGGAAAGGTATTTTGTTTGTGTTTCTTTGTCTATACATTTCCTAGATTTCTATGCAGTTGGGAGTTTTCATTTCTCTTGTACCAAAATGTCCAAAACAAAAAAGAATGCGTTGCTTTTGAGCCTCTGGTCTCCTGGTACAACAACAGGCTTATCTGTATGATACATGTAATTTAAACATCCAAACAGACTACCAAAAGGAAAATGTTGATGCGTGCTTTTTTTTTTTTTTTTTTACACTGAATACTTGCTGTGTGCAATGTTTACTGAATCTTTAAAACTGTGTATTTGATCTTTTTTAATAACAGTGGTGACAGTCCTATGGTTTTGGAAAAAACTTTGCTTCTTCCCCAGTTTTTCTCACTTTCGTCCTACACTCCGCTTTTCTCCCCCACCCTCACTCTTTCCAGTGGCCGCAGGAGTGGTTGGCACTGCATTGTCCACACTTTGTAAACTGCTCTGCATATAAATTGAGGGTAGAATGTTTCACCTTAATCATAAGGGAGAATCACATTCCCAAAATAGTGTGTATATATGTAATAAACAGCACCACGTAAATACATATATGCAGTGCTTGTTGTCCACATAAAAATTAAAACAAGTGGAAGAGAGAGGAGGAAGTAAAATCATATGAAACTGAGAAAATATGACATATGAAGTGGACAAAGAGCTTTTTCTTTAAAAAAAAACAAAACCTTTTTACTTCATCATACTTTTTTAGCCTGTTGCTTCAGAGAGACATAAAGTGAACAAACTAGTGTGAGTGTGGTTCTTCTGTGTGTGTGTTTGTCATGAAAATCAACAGCCAATTTTACCTGTAGTCTACCACTGTGTCATGTAAAAGAGACACTTGAGTCAAGATTTCTTTTCCTACACCAACTGTTACAGTGTTCCATTGTGTTTAAAATGTGTATGCTTTATTGCAATCTGAACAGAAGCTCTGCGTTTCTACAAAAGTCAGGTATTTGTTCCCTAACTTGTCTCGTAGCAAAGTCACTTTTATAACAGTTTACCACTATGCTTGATTATAATGTGAAAGACTGAATTCTGCGTGTGTTAAGATGGTATGAATCATGTCAGTGTCACATCACTAAGTTTAATGCTGCTGTTTAAAAACAAAAGTTTTTTTAAAGCCAATCTATGTACTAAATTGCTTCCAGATAATTTTTGATTTCCTAAAGTGCACTGAGGTTATCTGGAAGAACGGGGTGCAGGTTTGGACTGCTGCATTCAACAGCAGTGAGCAGCTACCACTGTAGAGTCGCAGGTTGAGGGCTTGGGGTTGGGTTTGTTTCCCCATCCTCAGTACAGGGCAGAATCGACAGATGTTTGTTGTGTGGGGTCACGTTGGTGTGCAGCAGAGGAACTTGAATATCTGGTCTCGGTTCAGAAGCCTAACAGATTGCCAGACAAAAGGAAACACTTGAAGAAAGAAGCTTCGTGTAATGCTTCACAGATAGAATTTATATTTATAGCACCAATGTACATTTTGAAACCTTCTTTCCAGGGTGGAAGTTAAAGGGGAAGGAAGGGGAGGGTGTGAAGGGGGGGTAGACGAAAGCTTTAATTTAAAAAGAGAAGAAGTCAGAGTAAAGGAAATTATTTTGATTAAATGTATTTTGTTTGATCTGGGTATTTTTGGACCACATTATTAAATTAATTGTTGAGCTGCAGTTGAGTTGTTCAAGTGAGAGTTTTGATAAGCCCCATCTGGACCGCATTGTGAACCATTGCCAGTTGTACTTTATGGAGCTTATTTTATGATTTAAAAGACTGTACTGTACATAGGAGGTATGTTACCTTCTCCTTATTTGTATGTTTACCATATACTTTGATATTTGAAATGTTATGTACTGGAAAGGCCACTTATATTTCTAGAACAGATTGGATTTTATGCAACCTTTTTTCCTTGAATTAACAGCAATAAAAAAATGAAAAATGGCTTAAGAATTGTGCTTTATTGCAAATTTTGTAAAAGTGAAAGATAGGAGGACATCATACCTCGTGGGTTTGGGGTTTTTTCCCTTTTTAAAGAATCAACCCGTTATTTTCCTGCAATGTGGGCAGTGAATCCCCAAGTTACTTACCGTCTGGAAATGTTTCCCACAAGCAGCCTTACTATATATATGGGGCACCTGTGTGACCGCTGAAAGAAGAGTCTGCACTTCTGTGCTTCCTGAGCACACACTGTGTGCCAGAGGCACCGTGGCGGCTCAGACAGAGTCCTTATCACCCAAGAGCGGTGTTTCTGGTTCAGGCCCTCCCTCACCAAAAGCGTAGAGGACCTAACTTACTTCCTCAAATTTATTAATACCATTTTGTTTTCCAGGAAACTCTCCCAATACAGTACCTTTGAATTACATTGGTTCTATCTTGTGTAACCAAGTCTCAAGTCAGTCTTTACACAATCAGTAATTTTATAAGAGATTGTGGGGAGGTGCTTTCCACATACCCATGCATCAGTCATGTCCTCTGGTGACGACGGATGTCACTCGGCCCAGCCCCTCCGGTTGTCCCCAACGTTCCATGCAGTGATGGACACTAAGAATGATTGTCCTGAGCCACCTAACGCACGTTCCCTCTGTACCCAGTTGGGCAGTGGGTTTGAAAAGATCACAGGACCCCTGATGGCTTTTCTGTTAGCCAGCAAACAGGCACCTACACGTAACACACGGCAGTTATGGACCCGCCTCCAGTTAACTCACACACCTCCAGTGTCATCACCTGTGTCCCTTAACCGACCCTTCTCCTTCCTGCCCCCACTGCGCAACGTCACCACTACTCTCAATTTCACTATTCCTCTTTTCCCCTCACATTTTACATCCTCCTTCCCCAAATATACAGTGTATTTCTACTTTTCTTGAGCTTTTTAGAAAGGGTACCCTTTACCTCATCTTCTGTGACTATCTCTACTCATCTGGTTTTACAGTCCTGATGTTGCATTCCTTCAGTTTGTTCATTTTCACTAACTTTACAATATTCCATTGCATTGGGGGAAAACAATACACACACACACACACACACACACACACATTTATCCATTCTGTCAACAGACATTTGGGTGGTTTTCACTCGTTTGCTCTTGTAACAGGAGCAGTTTTGTACCAGTCTCCTGGCTTGTATGTGCGAGAGTTCCCTGGGATATACATCTAGGAATGCAAGTGCTGGGTTGTAGGACATGCCAAGTATTCAGTTTTCCCAGATTCGCCATGTGGTTTTCCAAGTGGTTTACACTCTCACCAGCAGCATGCATGCCCCTCAGTCCATATCCCGATGCTGTGATAGTGCCCGGGGCGGCTTGGGGAGGGAGAAATAAGTGTAGGCTTGGAGGGATTTGTGTGAGGCTTCATGGAGGAGGTGAGTGTGGAGGAGAGCCTGACATGACAGCACGGGCGGGGTTTGGACCAGTGTGGACCAGGGGGCGCGCTCTAGGCAGAAGGTGTGTGGAAAGGCACAGGACCCGAGGTGATGGGTTGTGAGGTCGGGAGGTGACACAGGCAGCTGTCATAGAGGGAACATCTTGAAAGAGTTATGAGATTTGTGGTTCAGTAGGTAAAATAGAGCCAGACTGGAGAATTTGGAGTTGATTGAGTGAAAAATTGGAAGTTGCCAAGTTTTAAGTAGAGAAAAAATACATTGACGATAGTTTTTGAAAGAAGGCTTGGAAGTTGAGAGACCGGTTAGGATGAGGCGACAGGAAGGAAGAGGATGGAAGGAACCCCGGGCTTCAGAGCCACGTTTTCCCCAGATAGAAGATGAGTTGGTCTAAGTTACGGCTGTGAGGATTACATAATATATGGGAAAGGTCCAGCATGATGAAGTAGCACCAAGGAGGCACCCAAATGTTAGTTGAATTCCGTTTCAACGCACAGGAGAATTGTGATTCTGTTTTCAGAGACGAGGAAAATGTGGATGAGAGTTAAGTCTGTGTGAAGGCAGTGGTTCTCTGGGTGGCAAGGAGCCTGGTAACTGTAGTTCTTCATTATATTAAGCTTAGTTGTTTCAGCTCTGTCCACTTATAAAAGACAAAATATTTCTTGTGCTCAAAAATTAAATCTATGTGGAGGTAGCTATGGGCTCTATATCCATGGGCTGAGTCTTGCAGTACCAAAGTAGAACAAGGTCTTACAAGGCAAGTCCACATTTAATTTTTTATGTAAGTGCTAAACATCTAATTTTTCTGAGAAGTTTCCAAAAAGGTTAAAGCACAGTGTAAAATAATTTCTCTCTCTCTTTTTTTTTTTTTAACAGGTAGCATCTAGTACTTGAGCACCACCAATCCATTTGAGCTTGGAGGACACCTTTTTTCAATTCTACATACTGATTACAAAAACATTTAAGGTTAAGGCAGTGAAACCAAATGGAGGCAAGCTGTGACAGTAGTTAACCCGATAACCCTTCCATCTTTCCTCTCAAAGGATAAAGAAAAATGCTGACTCCCTCCGCCTACCCCACCCATAGAAAGGGCCCGTTTCTGTCCAGAGAAATGAGTTGAGGTCTGGGGGATGAAAGAAGAAAGAGGTGCCCTGACCATAAACATGGTGGCTGCACCTCTGGACCTTTCCTCGGGGATGGAAGACAGTCTGCAGTTGGGTTCTATTATGAGAATGAAGGGCTCCGGGGCCCGAGATTGAGAGGCAAGGTGTAAACTCAGATGAGGGCGTGTTCTCACTGCAGTGCCCTAGACCGCCTGCAGAGGGCAGCACCATCCTTTCCCAGAGCACGCCCGTCCGCTTGCACGGTTTGTATACCTAAGGTCAATCGAACATCAGTATTTTAGTATACCACTGCTTGTGAATCACAGCTGTTGTACTCATATGTGCAAAAGTAACTTTTCCACGTTTCAGGAAAAGTTGACCTAATTCTTAAATGCTGTTCTCTTTTAAAAACTGTGAGCCCCTACCTTGGAGCATGGGTACATATGACGTGAACTCTGTGTGTATGCAAATGTCTGTCCATCTTGGAAGCAAGATGGCTTTAGGCTCCCTCGTTCCTGCTCTGGAAAGTGGGGTACATCACAAGTGTAGGCATCAAAAATCCTGCCTGCCTGCAGTCACACCTCTTCTTCAGTGACTGCTGGCCTCAAGTCTCCAGAGCTCTTAATTCTAAGATCCTGATTTGCTACTTGAACTTTGGGGGTGGGGCGAGGTGGGGGGCTGGGTGGTTCTTCATTGTCTTTCTTTTTCCTCTTGCAGCTCCGACTTGATCCACTGTAAAAGGTCTCGCTCGGCCAGCCTCTCACCAAAAGAAATTGCTAATTGGGAAGCAGCGCCGCCTGGTGGGGGACGAGGACAATGCAAGCAAGCGGACGTCATTGCCCACTTGACCTGATGTAGAGAAAATTGAACGTAAGGCAGAAAACATTTGAGATTGTAAACCTGTGCTCAAAACCTTAAAGAATGCAGGCAACTGGCCATAAAAGTAATTTGAGCGGTCTCCTCTTTCAGACATTGCAATCTCAGTTTGTTATAAACATCTTAAACGCATTGATGGTACTTTAGAGTTTCCTTTGCACTTTTCTCTGTGCTCATTGGCCTGCACAACTGTGAAGGGTATGGGGTCTCCCTCCTCCCTATTTTACAGATTAGGAACTCAGGGTTCAGAGGGGTTAAGTGCCACAGACATGCCACCAGTGATGAAGGCCAGGCCCCAACTTCAGATTAGTGCTTACCTCCTGCCCCACTTCCTGGCCTGCAACTGCTTCTTCACTGACCCCAGGGCAATGACCTTTTAAACCGTATAAAGCGATAGGCACCCATGGTCTTAAGAACCATGGGGCCTCTGGATTCCTGAGAGAGGAGTGGGCTGGGTCCTGGTCAGTCAGAATGTCTTTTTTCTGTATCTCTGTTGAAGGGGTGAGGGAAAGTTTGCAGAGCTGGGAGACCTCAGTACTTTTAGAACTAGGCTTTCAGCGTTTGCCTGTCTCAGATGAATTCAAGGAGCAGCAGCTGTTGCCTACATCCAGGGTTTGAAACATGCAGCAATATGCTCTGTTGGAACACTGAATCTTGCTCTGCAAAGGTTTTTATTGTCCCCAGATGTCTCGGTGACTCTTGAGCATTTGGTGGCTAGTCCATAATTTTAAGACTTCGGAAGTTGAAAAGTGCAGTAGCAGGGCACACAGGAAAGATACTTCACTGCTGCTATTTGAAAAGCTCTGACCGTTATATATAGATTGTCCCAAGCACTCCCTCTACCCGCCACCGCTACTCAAAGACACTCCAAAGACCAAAAATGACAGAGGCAAAGTCACCTTCAAGCAGGAACGGTGACAGTCACACCCGCCCCAAAAGCCTTTCTGGACGTTAAGAATGCCACCAGGTCACCTAGTACTCGGTGCTCATTCTTGCTAGCGTATCGGGGTTGGGTATTTGTGACATGGTAACTCACTTTTGCATTGGAAGCCTCCATCAGGTGAACTTGTACAAAGAGGTGGCGCTGGTAAAGCCTTATTTTCAGCACCCACCCACAGTACGCATGACCTTTCTCAGGCTCATTTACAGAATGGGGATAACATCCACTTTGTTAGAATAGTTATAAGGATTGAATCTGGCAAAATACATAAAGCACTCAGTGTCTGGCACACAGTAGGTGCTCAGGACATTGGTGATGGTGGCGAACGCCTTCATGCCCAGCGGGGGGCAGGCACGTGTCAGCCTCGCCGCAGCCATATGAGGTGGGTACTCCGCTCCATCTTACCGTTGGGGAGGTTGAGGCATGAAGGCCGCCCAAGTGTCTGAGGGCACAGAGCGGTTCAGTGGCAAGGCTGGGGCTGGAACCTGCCGCTCTTAGCCCCCAGGCTCCTCCAATTCTTTGTGCCCGGGTCACAGGATGCTACAGGCATGGTGTGACAGCGCAGGGCACCCTGCACTGGGGTAAGGTAGGCAGAACTCAGGCCAGCTCCGCCGTAAACTCTGTCGTCTTGAACACCTGGCCCTCCTGGACCTTCATTTTTCTTACCCGAAAGCTGAGTGTTGCTTGGAAAAGAGTGGTAGAAACTGAGCTAAATGACCTTAGAATTCTGTGGCTTGAAGCTTACTTTTTCACTTTAAGTGATTTATCAAGTTTTAATAATTCTTTACCTCTACACTTTTGTTTTAACTGATTTGAAGTCCTTTTTGGGTGTGGCCAGGAGCACAAACCCCAGCTGTCACCATGTGCTAACAGGACAGGAAATGTTTCCAGGTCCTTAGGGAGCGGCAAGAGAAAAGACCCCAATTGGGGCTGGCTGGGCACTAGGTGGCAGCACCGGCTTCTGACTGTGTCTGGTCCAGCGGAGGAGCAGGTGCTCTGTCCTGTCCTCAAGATTCTAGTTTCTCCTCTACTTGTACTGATAAAGTTTTCACCTGGGGGGGCCTTCCAGTCAAAAAACGAAGCTAGCGTACCGAGTCCTGTGCTGAAGGACACAGGGTTAGCCGTAGCTCACAGGTCAGCAACACGTAGAGATGGACAAACTACGGTCCACAGCTAAGAATGGTTTTTACATCTTTAAATGGTTGAAAAGAATACGTTTTCATGACGCATAAAAAAATTATATGAAATTCACATTTCAGTGTGCACAAATAAAGTTTCTTGGAACACGGCCACTCGTTTGTCTCGTTGTGGCTGCTTTCGTCAGAAATGGTCAAGTTGAGCAGTTACGACAGAGACCACGTGGCCCTCAGAGCCTGAGGTACTGTCTGTGCCTTTATGGAAAAAGCTTGCTGACCCCTGACACACAGCAACCTTCTCTAAGTAAAGGTGCGCTCTCCGGTGTCTTTCAGGTCCTACGTGCGAGTGCAGGAATTTCACTCTCCTTTTTGCTGCTGGGTCTTCTTAGCAAAATGAGATCACCTCTGGTGCACACATTTCATCAGCTGTTTAGCAAATATCTCTTGGCTGGGAGCTGAGTGTCACGAGGGGCATAACCAGCTACAGCCTGGTCACAAGCCGTGGGGTCCCAGTGGGTGGACAGGTGAACTCTGCCTGCTGAGAACTGGGAAAGGGTTTTCAAAGGACAACATTTCCGCTGGGCCAGAAAGGGAGAAGTGAGATATTCTTAGTGAAGAGGTAAAGAGATGGCAAAGAAAATGTCATCGACTTCAGGAGTGCTGGGTAGGGAGGTGAGAGGGTGGGAGGAACAGGCAAGGGCAGGTGCGGGGCAGCAGGGCATGAAGACGGGAGGGAGCCAGACGGGCAAGGGTTTGGAAGAAAAAAACATGCATTCTTTTGCTCTTGCTGAATTTGTGGTGCTTGAGTGATACCTGGTCATCCAGTGTTTGTCTCACAGTGTGGCCCTGGGTCACCTGCAGCAGAGTCACCTGAAGGGCGTAACTAAAACACACACTCCTCAACTCTCCCTCCCTGCAAACACACACCTAGAGAATGGAAGTTCGCAATGTCTATTTTGGTGGGTGCAGGGGAGGGCAAAGCCGATCCGTCAAAGAAGGCTGAGAAGGAGGATCCAGATAGTGGAGAATGTTCCCTGAAGACCGGAAGATAAACTTTGAGAATGAAATGGTCGTTATTGCCACATACAGTAGAGGTCAGGAGGTATGGCCACGAGCTTGACAGTCACGAGGTCACTGGTAACTTTAAGACGACAGTTACGGGGGATTGAGAGGAGAGCCAGAGGAAGACAGAAGGATGTGAGGATGGACAACTAACCTCACTCTAGTTGCTACTTAATTTTAAAGGCAGTATAATGTAGTGCTTTGAATCCCAAGGCTGTCACTTGAGCCGGGGCCTCTGAGCAAGTTCCCTTACCTGTAAACAAAGATTACAAGAGTGTCAACCTCCTGGGGTTTTTGTGAGGGTTAAAACGTTCCAACGTGGTGCCAGGCATACAGGGAGCACTAACACAACGTTATATTTCCTTTAAAAATACTTTCTTATTCAGAACCTGCCTTCCTATTTTAGGGCCTGTCAGAATTAGGAATGCCTCCCTTTGGATTATGACTGGGCTTTGTTCTTTCCTGTTAGCTATTTTTGTTTTACATAATTGCAGTCATCCTATACACGCATTTTTTTTTTGTTTGTTTACAGCTGATAAGCCAATATCGACACTTTATTACTAACTAAAGTCCACAGTTTACATCAAGGTTCACGCTTGGTCTTGAACATTCGGTGGGTTTTGACAAATGTATGATGACGTGTATCCAGCATTGTAGTATCATACAGAATAGTTTCACTGCCCAAAACATCCCATGCTCTGCCTATTTACCCCTCCCTCCCACCCCTGGCATCCACTGATCTTTCTACTGTCTCTATAGTTCTGCCTTTTCCAGGTGGTCATATAGTTGGAATCACACAGTATGTAGCCTTTTCAAATTGGCTTCTTTCACTTAGTAATATGCATGTAAGTTTGTAAGTTTCCTCTATCTCTTTTCATGGCTCAATTGCTCTTTTTTTTTTTTTTTTCCTCTGAATAATCCACTGTCTGGATGTGCCAGTTTGTTTATCCACTCACCTACTGAAGGACATCTTGTCTGCTTCCAGGTTTTGGCAATTATAAATAAAGCTGCTCTAAACATCCCTGTGCAGGTTTTTGTGTGGATGTAAGTTTTCATCTTACTTGGGTAAATACCAAAGAGTGCAATTGCTGGATCATATGGTAAGCTATGTTTAGTTTTGTAAGAACCTGCCAAACTGTCTTCCAAAGTGGTGCCCCATTTCCGTTCCTATCGGCGGTGAACAGGAGTCCTTGTTGCTCTGCATCCTTACCAACACTTGGTGTTGTCCTTGTTTGGATTTTAGCCGTTATAAGTACGTAGTAGCACCTTATTGTGTGAACTTGAAATTCTCTAATGACATAAGATGTGGAGCATTTTTCACGTGTTTGTCATTTTTGGTGAGGTGTCCAGATCTTTTGCTGATGTTTTTAAATTGGGCTGTTTATTTCCTTATTATTGAGTTTTAAGCATTCTTTGTATATTTTGGACACCAATCCTTTGTGCTTTGCAAATATTTTCTCCTTAAAAGCATTCTTTTAACGCTTTTTTCTTTTTATTGGGATGAAACGGGAATGTGAGGCCACCAAGGGACAGAGCCCAGAGGGCTCTTTACTCTTTACTCTTCTCTTTACTCTTTACTCTTCTCAGACGCAGCGCCAGACATCTCCAGCGGGCGTCCGGCAACATGTCAGAAGCGGGATCCTGTAGTGGTTGCCAGGTCCTCAATGCAGAGCTGGGGGTGCACTTGGCAACTGGGGTGGGACCCTGGAGGCTTCCAAATACCTCCTCTGAAGGGACAACCGGCAAGATTAAGCGGCTGGGCCACCGCTGGCCCTTTTATTACTTGCCCAGAGAACAGAAATTGTGGGTCTACAGCGACATCCCTTCGTAACTTCTTCAACCTTATTTGGGACACAGAGGACCGAGTTCCTCCCCAGTGTGTTTACAGAGACGTGCACGGCAAAGGAAGCAAGCCGTTTGCACGCCGGGCTTCAAGCAGGGCTGCCGGCGTTGCCTGTGCTCCTCGGTGTGGATGAGCTTCCTTTCCGCCAGACACAAACAGACCTTGGTGGGGCCTCGGCGGAACAAGAGACAATAGTGCTTCCCCCAGGATGGAAAGTCGTCACCCCGCAGCAGACGGGAAGTTCAGCTCCACAGAGGGGCTTTGCCTGTGGGTCTTCAGATCTCCCCTCCCACCCACCCATCTCGTGATAAATTGATGCAATGCCTTAATGCTTCCACATAGCTGAGTATCTTCTCTGGAGTTCAGTATCGAAATAGGCATATTTCTGGCTACATTGAAAACCCTGGTGAGGAGGAAGTGAACTACTCTAGAGTGTGTGTGATCCAAGCGGAAATAAATCATTGTGCCCAGCTCGTTCTGAATCCCAGTTTCCTCTTAAGCCAGACTTTCCACCTAATGGAAAGTGGAGGTGTGTTTACTCTAGCAAAGATGGTCTCTTGATTGAAAACAGTTGGAAAAGGCCCGTCACGTGGAGGGAAATTGGTGGAGCGCATTGTTTCTCCCAGTGCCGTCCGGGGAGCCCCTTGGGAGGCCTGTGAAATACAGACTCCAGCACCACCACCACCGCCCCCCGGCCCCCGCTGCACAGGGTGCCTGGCGGAGGGCGCAAGAGCGAGCCCTTCACAAGCTCTCCATTCCGATGCACAAAATTTTGAAAATCATTAAGTTAAAAGCACAAACTTCAGAAGCCTAAAAAGCTGGCTTTAGATCTTGACTCTGTCACCCAGTAGCCGTGTGACTTTGGACAAATATTTAAATGGCTTCGTTCTTACCTGCAAAATGGGAATAATAGCAATGGGGTCGTGGAGACCCCCCAGTGCCTGCACAGCTACCAAAGCTAAAGTGCTTGAAACATGTACTGATACACACAAGAGGTCCTCAGAAGACAAGAAAGGGGGCTTCAGAAAGTGTAGGCTGTCCCCCTCCTCTACTGTGGGGTTTTGTTTTTTTTACACGAAGTAATAATGACTAGCTTTTATTTAAGTCCATATCATGCACCAGGCATTATTCTGAGCACTTCCAGTTATTATTAACCCTCAAGCCTATAAAATAGGTATAATTATGATACCCACTTTATAGATGGAGAAATCGAGTCAAGGACAGGTTAAGGAACTTGCCCACTCAGTTTCGAAGTCTGCATTTGAATGCGGGACCTGGAGCCTGGAGCTCTCTTCTTGGGCCTCTAGCCCTTTAGACCTGACAGTAAACTGATAGAGAAAAATGGAAGTCCACTTCCTGGGAAACAGTGGAAGTTTAACTCCTCTTCAGCAACCACATGGTAAGCATGGAATGTTCAAATAATTATTATTGTGGAGCCCAAGGCAGAACAATGTTTTCTCTGACGAGCCTTACAAACAGTATCCTTTCTGAGATGCTCAGTCTAAACCCGAGCTGTCCAATCTGGTAGCCAGTAGCCACAGATAGTTAAGTCAATCGATCCCTGGAAGAGACTAGAGAGTCCGGATGTAGACCCACACATATGCCCCAAACTGATTTTTGACAAAGGTGCCGCGGCAGGTGCAGCCGGCTGACCTCGGGCGCCCAGGGACTGACCGGCTGCAGGGCTGGGGGCGGCGTTAGGGCGGGCGAGGAGGGGCCTTCTCAGCGACCCCCGCGGCCTCTGCCCCCCTCCCCCCGGCCGCGTGGATGCCCCTCTGCGCTTCTCCTAACCCATTTTAGGACCGAGAGAGCCGCCCAGGGGATCTTCCCCTGGCGCGCCGCCCCCAGGGGTGTTGTCCTGCCAGAGCTGAGGATGCTAAATGCCCTGACAGAGGCCCGCACCACCAAGGACGGTCCCTCCGGAAAGGCGATCGGGCCCCGGAAAAGGCCTCGCCCCGCCCGCCGGCCCTCGGGGTCCACGTGGAAGCCTCACCCCGCCCACGCGCGCTCGGGGTCCACGTGGAGACCTCACCCCGCCCGCCGGCGCTCGTGGTCCAAGTGTAGGCCTCGCCCCTCCCACCCGCGCGCGGGGTCCACGTGGAGGGCTAGCCCCGCCCTCCCGCGCGGCGTCCAGGTGGAGGCCTCGCCTCGCCCCGCCCTCTCGCGCCCCCTCGGCCTGCGCGGCGGCCCGGAAGAGCCGAAGAGCTCGGGAGATGGGCCCCAACCAGGTGGGCCCCAACCCGGCACCACCTGCCCTTCGGAGCATCAGTGTGTGCGGGTCTTGAAGACGGTGAGAAAGGGGCCTTACCAAGAGGCTCAGCACAGTTTCCCCAGGTTGGTCTAGAAAGTGCTCCCCGTCCCTTAAACTGGTTCCCGGCGCCGCAACTGGAACTGTCCTGACCGCGAGGCCAGGACACATTGCCCTTGGATGGGCTTGTCCCTCTGTGCACGCGGCCCGCCCGCAGCCCGGATCCTAATGCTTCAGACTTAGCGTCACAGCCTTTGGTTCTATCCTGAAATGAGCAGGGAGAGATTTGGACCTGGGAATACCTGGAAGACAAGCGGTGTCTGTATCTAACAGACTCTCGGTAAATGTTACAGGAATGAATGAAGTGAGGAACCATCCCCCAGCCGGCACGGTTCCCTTTGTTCTTCCACGAACCAGAAAATGACGAGTGTATTCTGAGTGGGCATTCTAGGACCGCAGCCCTAATGAGAAAGAATCATGAGGACTTTATACTCCTGGGTTTCCCCCCCCCACACCTTGAGACGAGAAAAGGATGTTCAAAGCCATTAACCTCCTTAGAACAAGCAGATAGGAAAGGCGGAAAGCAACGCTTTGAAAACAAAAGCAAATGGCCTTATTTACTTTTAAAAATGATACACGTAAAACATGAAGATATGTTCAAAAAGAATGCATTTCTGAAAAGTGTAAACAGTTAAAATCCCTGGCCCCAGAGCCCCAGTCTTAATTCCCTCCCCAGGTGTAACCTCACCCCACGGCACTCCTTGACCTCTGTGCAGCTCCAGCTGCGGGTTTCTGGCTGTTCTCCACGAGGGACAGTACACCTGCAAGCCTCTTGCTCTTGCTTATTATTCCCTCCACCTGGAAAGCCACCCCCACTTTCGTTTCCCTTTTTGGGGGGAAGGGGTATTTAATTTTATTTGTAGGATAAGTGCACAAACCTTAAAGTGTGCAGCTGGATGAATTTTTACATACTTTTCTGCATATATATTCACCCAGATTCAGATGCAGACCATCTCCAGCACATGAAGCCTGACCCCGTACCTCCCAAAGTCAGTACCCTCCCCAGAGGTAAGCACTGTTCCGACCTCCATCGCGGCAGATTCCTTTTGTCTGTTCCTATAAATGTCCTAACGTCCTTCGGAGTCTCCAGGACTTTCTTTGGGAGCTCATTCCCATCCTCCAGGTCTCAGCTCAGATGTCATCTCCTCTCCTGTTCCTTTCAATAGCGGTATCCATAGCGGTATCCTGTGCCTTTCCTACAGAGCCCTTCAGGGTTTGCAATTTGTTTACTTGTTTGCTGTTTGTCTCCCCAACTGGAAGGTAAGAGTCCTCTTACCTGAACTCTCCTGTTCACTGCTGTCTCCTGAACCCCTAGCCCATTGTCTAGCGTATGTAGACAATCAACAAATATTTATTCAATGAATGCATACATGTGTGAATGAAGGGAAGAAATGCCCCAGGTATCAGTTTGTATGGTCCTGAATCCAAAGCTAATTATAGTCATCCAAACACGCCAGAGGCCTCTGCGCTGTTAGTTACAAAGGCAATATTCACCCAATTCAAATGTGAAGATTTAGAAAGAAATACTGGAGTTGTTCCAGTCTGCCTGGAAGCAAAAAGTGGGCTAATTCTCCCCCTCTATAACAGAATTGCCTTTTCCACCAAGACTGGGCTTTCGCTTTATAGTTTTGAATCAATGTTTTATAAAACAACTCCACTTTGGCTACATAAAAGGACTCTCTCAACAGTGGTAGGCTCTGTTGGAGTGATAGAGGATGATGTTTTTAAAACTTCCTGTATATTTTGTCATGTTTTAAAAATGAGCACATAATACTTAAAAAAATTTTTTTAATTGTGATAAAATACACATAACATGAAATTTACCACCTTAACAAATTATTTTAAGTGTACATACAGTTTAGTGGTTCTAAGTACCTTCACATTGTTGCGTAGCCCATCTCCAGAACTCTTTTCAGCTTGCAAAACTGAAACTCTGTAGCCATTAAACAAGTCCCCCTCTCTCCCCGTCCTTGGCAACCATCATTCTACTTTATGTCTCTATGAATTTGACTACTATGGAACCTTATGTGAGTAGAATCTGTAATACAGTATTTGTCCTAGTGACTGGTTTATTTCACTTAGCATAATGTGTTCAAGGTTCATGCATGTTATAGCACGTGTGAGAACTTCCTTTTTCTGGCTGAGTAATAGCCCACTGTATGTTAAACCACATTCTGTTTATATCCATTCATCCGTCGATGGACACTTGAGTTGCTTCCAACCTTTGGCTATTGTAAATAATGCTGCTGTGAACATGGGTGTGTAGGTATATCTTTGAGAACATGCTTTCAGTTCTTTTGGGTGATAACCAGAAGTGGAATTGTTGGATCATATGATAATTCTGTTTAATTTTTTGAGGAACTGCCGTGCTGTTTTCCACAGCATCTGCCTCATTTTACATTCCCAGCAGCAGTGTACCAGTGTTCCAGTTTCTCCACATTCTCGCCAGCACTTGACATTTTTTGGTTTTTTGCTTGCAACCATCCTATGGATGTGAGGTGGTATCTTTATGGTTTTAATTTGTATTTCCCTAATGAAAAATGATGTCGACAGCATCTTTTCATGTGTTTGTTGGCTATTTATATATTTTCTTTGGAGAAATGTCTAGTCAAGGCCTGTGTCCATTTTTCATCAGCTTGTTTGCTTCTGTTGTTGGTGTTGGGTTCTGGGCACATATTACTTATAAAATCAGGAAAGAATTTTATTTTATGAAGAATAGGGGAAAATGCATATAGAAAGCCAGTTAAAAGAGAGTGTGGTGGTTAAAAGCTTTGGGCTCTGGAATTAGAACGCTCAGTCACCATAATTATTGAGTTCCTGCTGTATACGTTGGGGTAAGGGAACTACTCTAACATACAACCCTAAAAGTGACCTAGTACAATAAAAACGTTGCTCGCTTACTTCAAGTCCATGGTGGTCTGAGGCGGAGGTGGGGGAAGGGCAGGACTTATGGAGGGACACTATGTCCTTTGGGGACTCTGAGTGACATAGTCATTCAGGGACCTCAGCTGCATCCATCCTGTGGCACTTGACATCCTCAGCATGTGGCCTCCAAGGTCACCAAAGGATGGGATAAAAGGGAGGATTACACAAGGGCATCGTTTTAGGGACCAGTCTTTGCCTGTATCGCATCAACCTAAAGTTGTGATTCAGCCTCACCCACTACAGAGGAGACTGGGAAACATCCTCTTCCTGGGTGCCCAGAAGGAAAGGAAATTGCGTTGTCTCTGCCCCAGTACATCCTTTTGGTGACCAGCCATCTCATTCTTCCCCTCCACACAGTCTCATCCCCTTCTCTCAGGAGATAACCCAAAGTTACATCCAGGATCTCCGGGTCACACATTCTTCTCCAGCAGGACTAGGTTCCGATCCTGTGTTCTGGTGACCAGTGAACTAAGGGGAGGGGAGTTGTCTGCCTGCCCTCCTGACATCCAACATACAGAGCTGAAGTAGAAGTGACAGATTCCCATTGAGCAAAGGGAGGGCGCAGTAGCCCCTGGTTCACAGAAGTGACAGATTCTTTCCTGAGAGACAGGTTTTGTGAGGGTTCCCAGCCCTGACAAGGGGAACGTTCCCTTAGGTTTCTGATCTGGCCTCCAAAGGGCACCCCAGCTTCATCTCAAAGGAGTTTCTCCTATTTCATTATCTTCCCTGACTACACCTGAAATTCTCCTTGGGGCGTAAGCCCTTCTCCTTGGCTCCCTCACCTGGTTCTTGGAGCGTTCTTCCTGCTCATGTAACCCAAAGGGATGTTTTAAGTCTATGCATAGTCAAAGACATTTTCAGGGTGACTTTGTGATCTCTCTGACAATAATCTTCTCAGAAAGGTAGTGGGCTGAGTGAAATAGGGAAAACTCTGGGAAGGGTAGATTTGAGATGCCGACCGGAAATCCCTGCACAGATGTAGACTAGCTGGATGTAGGAGCCTGGCATCGGGGAGGAGTCCAGGCTGGAGAGATACGTGGGGAGCCATCACCATCTGGCTGGCATTTATCAGGAGGCTGGCACATGTAGTCAGAAGAGAAGAGGTCCAAAGACTCAGCCTGGGTCCCTCCAGTGGCCAGAGGTGGGGACGAGGGGTGCGTGCCACAAGCCGGGAGATGAAAAGGACGGCCTGGGAGGTAAGTAAAAATCCAGAAGAGTGTGGTGTCTCAGAATAAGAAAGAAGAACACGTCTCAGGGAGGAGGGTGTCCTCAACGAATCCAGTGGTGCTGAGGGATCAGTAGGGTGAGGACTGAGGGTGGACACCTGAGGTGGTCGTCGGTGACCTGGGCGAGAGCTGTTCCTGTGGAGCGCTGGAGTGACGGTCCCACTGAAGTGGGCTCAGCCGACAGCAGGAGGGGAACATGAGTGGACGTGACTGCGGACAGGGTGGTCTTGCTGTGAAGGGGAGCGGGGACGTGGGCAGGGGTCTGGTGCGCAAGGGCAGCAGGGACGCTTCGCCCCTGGTAACCGCCCTGAGACGGGGCAGAGGATGTGGCCGGAGCTGCCGGGAGACGGGGCAGCGAGAGCCCGGGCAAGTGAAATGTGCGGAGTGAAAGTAGAGCCTGGGCAGCAGCTGGGAGTGAGCATGAAGAGGCGTCTTGGGGGTCCGAGGAGAGAGGGAACTGCCGCGCAGGAGTGGCGGGAGAGCGGGGCGCGGGTGGCCTCGGGACCTGTGGCGCCGAGCAGCAGGAAGGCCCCCCTGGCGGCCGTGGTCATGCCTTTAAGGAGGGACGCCCCCGGCCCGTCCCGGTCGTGGCTGTGCCTCCTCGGCAGAGCGCAGCCTCGTGGGCATGGGCGTGGAGCGCGCAGAGCTGGATTTAACCGCGTTTGGGGGTTTTGCCGCCGTCGGCTCCCCTGGTTCTCAGGCCTTAGGTTTGGACTGGAACTACACGCCGGCTTCCCTGGGCCCCCAGCCTGCGGACGGCAGATCGTGGGGCTTCTCAGCCTCCACCATTGCATGAGCCAGGCCCTCATAATGGATCTCTTTGTGTATATCTGCATCCATCCTCTTCGTTCTGTTTCCTGGAGAACACTGACTAATCCAAGGCGTATTGGGGGAGGTGATGGGGGGGGTGTGGCCGGCTTAGGGAGGAGAGGAAAGTCCTGGGCGCCAAGCAGGAGCAAGGAGGCGGGAGGACGAGTGTCACTTGAGAGGCTCCGGAGCCGCAGCGCCTGCTGGGCAGAGCCAGGCTGAGGTTCGCGTGTGCAGGTGAAGAGAACATTCAGAGAAGAGGTTGCAGATGTAGGAACTGGGGAATTGGGGAGGGTGGAGATGGGGTCGCAGGGCCCACGGAAGGCTCCGTGCAGTGGGGAAGAGGTTTGGATCGTAGATGTTTAATGAATCCAGTGTCCTTCCTCAGGGAGGATAAGAAACTCACCCAGGGTCACCAGACTACTCAGTGACAGGGAAGCGGTCCTGATGCCAAAGCCTGGACTCTCTCCTCTGAGTCCAGGCTTTTCTGTGAGAAACACAGAAATCGCTTGTCTGCCTCCTGTTCCAGAAAACCCCAGGACTCCAATCACCTTTCCTTTTCTACTATGGAGAGCCCATGTTGCTCTCTGGGCTCCCAGATCTCTTCAAGATGCTGGATAAAGTCTGTGGCTTTTCCCCAGAAAAGTGTGCAGTGCACAAAGCCTGTGCATTGTAGGGGTCCTGGACCCTTCAGCACCCATTCAGAGCCCTCAGGTTGACACATCCTGCCCTGTGGCCTCTGTCAGGAGGTGGAGCTGAGGTGAGCTGGACGTCGATCCTGAAACGAAACGGTCCAGCCGCCCTGATGTGACCGCGACCAGCACCCAGTTACTAAGGCCAGGTGGCTAAGCTGCCACTTGGGCACCCTGCTGCCCTGTCGGGATCTCCCTGCAGTTGCCTGGACACCGGGACAAAGGAGGAGACGGTGGATGGAAGTGGGAGCCAGCGGTGTGCCACTGCCATCCGCCGCAGCTCGGGGCTCTTCACGGTGTGTCCTGCTGCACCCAAGAGGTGCTGAGCAGGTCCCCTGGCCTGCCCACGAACCCTTCGGGGCTGCGTCAGCACTCATCAGACCAGCCCTGTCTGGGAAGCTTCCAGGGACCCCTCTCTGTGGACACAACTCCAAGAAGCTAGGCCTGGCTGGGGGGTGGCTAGGATTTCTTCATTCCCTGAACCCCGGGGCAGAGCTCCTCCAAGGATGCCTTATGCTCTTGTCTAGTCTCCAAAGTAACAGCCATCTGCACCTGGAAACCACTACTTAACACCTGTGAGGGCAGCAGGAAGGGCAGCCTGTCTGAGGCTTCTGAAGAGGTTTGCAGCAGATACCCTCGGGAATTAGCAGAACCTTGAATTAGCCTGCTGGCCAAAAGTGCCTCATTCTTCGAGATCCCGCAGGAGTCCCTGGATTTCTCTGTCTTTTCATTTAATGTTGGAGAGACCCAGCCATTGTTTCTCACTCTGGATTCTTTCTCTGGAAAGGAAACAATCCTTTTTCTTTCTCCCCGTCCCCTCCTATCCCCCCTTTTCACCTAAGAAAATGTAAAAGCTCTCCATAGAGTAACTACAGTGAAAGCAGCCCTTAATCTTATCAATGATGACAAGAATAAGGAATGCCAAAGTAAAGCAGGTCCTTAGGGTGTGAAAATGTCCTCAGGCTGGATATGCTGAGAAACCAGGGCTCGTGTTCTGACGAGAAAACCAAAGCCTGATTTCTAGGCAGTTACTGTGTCACCAGATTCCTAGCACCCATGTAGAATAGATCATTTCCTAGCCCAGTAGGAAATGTGCTCTAGTTAGGCTCTTTTCATAGCAAGAGTCTTAAGTTACTAAAAATGAAATAAAATATTTATTTACTTATTTATTTTTATAAAAAGGGGTTTATTTTAAGGATATCCATGACCAGCGAGAACTGGCCTGGGTCACTGTCGGGGGTTGTGAGGGCTCTGCGTGGTGGCCGGCAGGACCCCGCTCTCCTGCTGTGAGCCTCTGCTTCTCCCTCTGCTGGGTGTTCCTCTCTCCTCCGCCCCACTGCCTCAACGTCCACAGAGCCACTTCCTCAGGAGGTGGCCCATCACGCTCCCTCCCGACCTCCCAGCATCACACCTCAGATTCCCCTTCCATGGCCAACGGCCTCTTAGCTCCAGTTCCAAAGAGAGAGGCAGGTGGACTGGCCCATGTGATAGTTTTCTGGGGCTGCCCTTGGCGCAGGCCACTTCTGTTCCAGTCAGCTGTGCAGAAGTGTGGCTTATGTGATACAGCATGGTGAGAAGTGGGGACAGCTTGCTGCTCCCAGGAAAGCCGTGGATCTGAGGCCCCATGACACGCCTTCCACTATGTAGTTTCAATATATTCCCTTCTAATATGATCCAGCTGTCAAGACACACCTCATCGAAAGCCACATCTAGTTATTGCCTTAGAATCACTAGGCAGGGCCATTTCAGAAACGACCTGCTCAGCAGAGTCAGTTTCATCCTGGGTTATGTTGAGATCCCTTCTAGATATCCCCCTCCATTCTGTAATCCATGTACTAAATACCTCACGTAACCACAGCCAATACAGATCCCATATGACAGTGGCACAGAAATGAAGCCGTTGCATGGGCAGAAAGGGAGCCACCTCCTCCGCTTGGCTCCTGGACCCACAAATTCCAGTGATGGCAGGGGCAGCACCATCATTGTGACTTGTCCCCAGACTGCCCTGAGCCCTGCAGGCGCCATCCTAGCCTCATGGTGTGGGATCTCCGCTGTCAGACTGAGCACCTGTGGGTGGTGGGAGAATTTGGGAGACGCCACGTGAACTCACTTCTCTGTACTGCAGTGAGTTGCGGTTGCTCAGTGGGACTTCCGGAGCTTCTGCCTGTTGACAGGGTTGTGCCACTACATCACAGGGAGAGCTACCTGGCTTTCCAGCTCTGTTCTGAGGTCTCAGGATAAATTGAGGGACCAAGATTCCCTGCAATGTTTGAGTGAGACCTACCCCTTTTTATTAGGCTGAGGACTTTTATGATGCTACAGCTCCTGCAGAATCCCTGGGGGCTGCCCATCAGTTCCCATTCTGGAATCTCTTGGCTTATAGATGAATGATTTTGCTTCTCCAGGCGTTTGGATCACCACACCCTTTGGAGTCACTAGCTGTCATAGCCGCAACTAGGTCCAAAAGACCACTGCCCTAAGGCCTTTGTTGCTTACCAACAACCTGGGCTGGCCTCCCCATTTTAGTGGAGGTGGGGAAGGGCATAAGAGCCTATCAGTTGAAGTGCTTTTCCTCCTGGATCTGACTTTGACCTTGTTGCATGATTGTAGGCTGGACAGCCTCATCATAGAAGCTGTGGGTGGGGCAGGCACTGGGAACACACACTGCAGACTGTCAACGCCCTTTAAAAATAAACATGTCCCTTTGGCAAGCGGTCAGTGGGGTGCCATTTCCATCCACGGTACCACCCCTCCGCCCCTTCTGAGGGCCCCTGGAGTTGTACTCTCTGCTTCCCCAGCCGTGCTCCAAACCATCCTCGAGTCTACGTTTAGGATTCTGCATCTTATAAATGGGGAAACGGAGACAGAGAACATTTAAGTGATTTGTTCAAGGTAACAGGGCACGAATAAGGACTTTAACTTCCTAACTTCTAACCCTATCCTGGACCTTTAGCTTGGCGGGAGCAACTCTTTACACTTTTATCAGGGAGATGTGTCCACGAGGGCTGGTTCTCAAGAAAGAAAGGATGACATCCTTAGATGCTTAATTAAGAAGGTCACCCCCCTCCTGAATGGCTCTGCTCCCCAGTCTTGGCTTCCTCATTATCTTGGTTAGAAATTCACTTTGCTTTCTTCCATGCTCATGACACATCGTTCGTTATGTTGGCGGCAGAACGAATAATCCACTCCCAGGCTTGGCCTCCCTTTGTTCCCAGCACTCTGCATCCTCCCGGCCTTTTTCCTCCAGAGATCAAACTCTTTTATGCCTTTTTCTAGTTTCCTTTGATGCGAGCCTTGATGGCTGCGAGGCTGTGCTTGTCAGTTGCTGTTTTAACAACTCAGAGGTCATTTCAGTCCCTGCTTCTGTAGAAACGATGAGCCTGGAGGGAGGCAACCCAGCGGCCTCCCCTTCCTCCCCTCCATTTGTTTATGTGTTTGCCTCAGTCTCTCTGCGGCAGTCACTGTCCCGTATATGAAAATGTGAACCTGATTTTGACAGCTGGCAGTGTCTTTGATATTGGAAGATGTCATTTGGAAAAGAGGGGGAATGACAGCAGATGGGCAGCAGCTGGTCTGCACGGCGGTTGCCCCTGGGCGCAGCTGTGGGTGGCTGGGATGGGGTTTGGCGGGTGGGAGTGTGTGTGTGCAGTTGTCTCTGTTTTGTGTGTTGCCAAATTCCCCGGGCTGGATATCATTAGGCCACAGCATCGTGCTCCGTCTCGTTAGAACCAGGAGCTCCCAGCACCAGGGAAGAGGGAAGGAGAAAGAGCCGAGAGACGGGGGACGAGAGGAGAGCAGCAGGGACCACCCCAAAGGCGGAGTCGGAGTGAGGGGGTCGGCGGGGCGGGGGGGAGGAAGGGGAAGACACGGGGGTGGGTAACGGGGAGCTGGGTGCGTGGAGGGGCTGATTGCCGGAGGTGGGCTTTGTCCTGGTCCATTTGTAATAAACCTCCACAGACTGGGTGGTGTGTAAACAAGAGAAGTTTATTTCTCACCATTCTGGGGGCTGGAAGTCCAAGGTCAGGGGGCCAGCCTGGTCGGGCTCCGGTGAAGGCCCTCTGCCATGGACAGCAGGCTCCTGGCTGTGTCCTCGCAGGGAGGAAGGAGGAAACTCTGTGGGGCATCCGTAATGAGGCAGCTGATCCCATCCACGCGGGCTCCACCATCAGGACTAAGCATCTCCCAAAGGCCCCACCCCTTAATAGCATCACCTTGGCGGGTAGGATCTCACTGTGTGAATTTCAGGAGGACAGAAGCATTCAGTGCAGAGCAGGCTCTTTCCCAAGATCCGGCGGCTCTCCAGCCGTTTGTGCTGATCAGCATCATGGGCCAACCACAGCCTTGGCACAGGGAGAGGGGAGGCTTTAGGGCTCAAGGCTGTCCTTGAGGCTGCGGACAGGGCCCACCTGCTGCCGACCACCCGCCCTCATAGCGGCCGGGCCAGGCTCCCATCAGCAAGTGAAGGTGAGAAGCAGGAAGCCATTCGCCAGCTGACCTGCTCTGCGGGCTGCCCGTCTGGTATCCTCAACCTCTAAACATGGGAGAAGTGACTCTCTAGCTCTTTCTCAGGGTCCCAAGGCAGCCGGCGAATGGTCAGAAAGGCTACGATGTTGCCGTTCCCTAGAGACTGTCGGTGCCTGGGGCCACCTGGCACCGGGATCCGCTCAGGGCCCTCCCGCCCCACAGCCCGCTCCTCCCCTCTCCCTCCTTCTGTTTCCGGGTTCCTGTGCTGGGTGGTCCTTGTCACCACCAGCAGCAAGTCCTGCTCTAAGGCCCACGGAGACCAGGGCTGTGCAGGGAAATCTGGCCTAGCTCCATGCCTGGGGTTCAAGGGTCAAAACAGGAATCCCAGAGACAGGTGTCTGCTTTATTACATGCAGAGAGGAGCCTTCAAGTAGAGCCAGACACGGGTGCAGGAGTGGACACCCTCCAGGGTGTGTGCCTGGGCCATCGGCCACAGGACATCAGGAAGGAGGCACCCTCCTTGGCCTCCTGCCCACAGCTGCCGGGGCTTGCCGGTTCAAACCCAGATTTTCCCACTAAGCCAGGGCAGCTGGGAACAAGCCTCTGACCGCAGAGCAGAACCACAGCCCGGGGGTGTTCGTTGCTGGGGAGGCCCTGAGCCAGTCGGGGTCAGCTGCATCCTCCCTGCAGACTGTGAGCTGAGAGCCTGCCGCCCTCCCATGGCTCCCAGAGTCCGGAGTCCCCGCCGCTGTCCTGGCTGCATCCCTCCCTGGCAGCCACTTGCGACTCTGCAGGAGTTGGGGGGGTGAGAGGTGGGTTGTAGGAAGCCTTTCCGTCCGTGTCACACACAGCTGATAGAAGCTGAGCAATTCCAGGGGGAATTTCTAGCGCTTCCTTCAGAAAGTCCTGGCTACCCGGCAGGTACACAGAGCACTGTTCTGAGGCCCAGCTCTCAATCCCATCATCTCGGAGGGAAAAAGGAGCGGGAAGGTGGCAGGGAAACCCGTGGCCGGGGCTGACGCTTCCACAGGCTCCCTGCCCTTGGGTCCTCTTGGTGTCAGAAGTCTCCTGAACTGCTGTCACCTGCCTATGGCCCAGCGGGGATGGGGGTGGGGTCCCGGGGTGGGCTGGCAGGGAAGCAGCCCCCAGGGGACTGAGTCGCTCCTCTGTTCTCAGCCAGCCATGGGGGTGGCTCTGCGGCCTCGCCTGGTGAAGCCCCTCCAGGGAGCCTTTGTCTGGCTGGTCCTCTGGACTAGCTTCTCCCCAGTGCCAGCAAGTCAGGCAGAATCCTGAGCTGGGGAAGGTTTCAGGGAGACTAGTGGTCGCCAGCATTCAACGTTGCAGAGAGCTCAGGGAAGCACTTACCAAATCTCATAACTAGGAAGTCCCCGAGACAGAGACTCTGCAGAGGACAGCTGGCCACGGCTCCTTTGGGGATCTTGGCCGAGAAGGTGTGACGTAGGCAGATGGGAGCAGGGGGAACCCAGTGAAGGCATTTGAATGACAAGGAAGGAGGAAATGTAATTTTTTTAAGACTGAAGCGATCAGGAGGCACTAGATATTAGTATTTTGGGAACAGGGCTGTCATACATATCACGACAGTTCATCAGTTCCAACCTCCCTCGTGTGACAGCTGACATTCACATGTGTGACACACGTCCAGGAGCCAACTCTTAGCTGGGGAGTGACATGTGACTCTGTCCCTTCTGTCCGCGCTAAAGAAAGCATCTCAAAACATACACATCTCAAAACAGTCACATGTGGTAGTGACTTTACTATACAGACAACAGGGTTGAATCACCTCTAAACTTATTATTAAACTATTGGAATAAACCAAAGACCGATACTTTAACTATTAGTAACAAACTACCTGCAACAGCCCTCTCAGTACATGAACCTGTAAGAATCCTAGTGAGGCTGAAAACTGTGATAGTTCAGCCAGTACCCTTGCATACTCACTCTTCCCTTAAAAAAAAAAAAATTAATGCAAGCGATTTACAGAAAGACATGATAAAACAAAACAGCTATTTGTTTCATAAAAATTCTCTTTGGCTACATAGTGATATACACATCAGCTTACAAAGCTATAATCAACATGTACCTATAATTTCAGGTTCCGCTTTTCTTCACTAAATATTTCATTTACACATTTCCATTTATTGGTATATTCTCACAGTATCTAGTGGCTAAAAATATTTTATTGATTAACATTTTCCTATTATTGAGTATGGGCTGTTTCCCATTATTGTTTTATAAATAGGGCTGCAATGGATTTTTTACTAGAATTGTTTCCATTTTGATGTACCGTTTCCCAAAGTGAAACTACTGGGTGAAAAAGTGTGTAAAGCCTTTGACACTGCATCACATATTGTCAGATTCCTCATTTGCAAGAATAAACCTATCCTTAGTACCACTAGCAATTTATAAATTGCCAATTCCTCTTCGGACCTAACAGAGTTCTCTCTTTCTTTCTCTTTTTGTCCCTGTCCAACCCCACTTCTTTCTTCTGCCTCTTCCTTTCCTTTTTTGTTTAATAGATATGCAATATTACATTAAAGAATTGTTTTAGTATTTCTGAAGTTGAAATGAGGGTATAGCCTGCGCTTCTGTTGCCACCTCTCCATCCTGACAGCCTCATGGCATGCATGTGTTGAACCAAAGAGTGAAGTCTCTTCAAGACCCAAGCCCAGGCGTGCTCAGGAACGCATGTGACCGGTCAGAAGGGACGTGTATGGCTGACCCAGGGTGCGTCCACCACAACCCTTAATTCAGGGCATGGCAAAGGGTAGCCAGTCAGGAGGTGGGAGGAGTAAGGAGAGTGCGGTGTCCTGGGCCTTTCCAGCCCGAAGCTACGTAGGCTCTATGTGGGCTCCTAAAGAGCTTTCCTTCCCCTGTCTTCCATTCTAAGTATGGCAACCACGTGTCCTAAATCTGCTAACATTTCAAACATTTGGTCCAGTTGTCCCCGTAAAGGGCACCCCTCTTTTCAGATCATGTGTCCCCAAGTTGAATTTGGAAAGTATGGTTACTACTATTTTGGTATATCTGGCTCACCCACTCCACTAGAACGCGAGCCTATTAAGAGCAAAGACTGTGTCTGATTCATCATTCCAAACCTGTATCATCCGTTTCCTCCTACCTACCCATCCTTTCATTCTAAAATTGGTTCTACTTGCTCTCTCGTCACTTAGGGAGCTGCTGTTCTTTGAAAATACAGATCCTAAAATAGCATTGGTCTCTTCTCTCTCTTCCAAGGGCTGTGCGTGTCAAAATGGGTTCAGAAAATGTAATTTTCCTTAACGTTTTGTATGCGGCACCATAGAAGCTAAAGGCAATAATGTAACCAGTAAGCATTGCCTATCAAATTAATTCTCCTGAATACTTGATGGTGCTGTTGGCAACTGAGTGGTACTTGAAAGTCACAGATTTCACTGCTGTTGCTTAGTATACAAATTAAAGTTGGCATGGCCAGCGAAAGATATTCGCTATAGGTGTCAACCATATAAAGAGCTTTCAGTGCAGTGCTATTAATTCATAGCTTTCAATAAATATTGTAAAGATGAAAATGATAAACACTCTTAGAAATTATGTACTAGTGCAGCATCTACCCATACCGCAAATCGTCTGAGGTATCAGGGGAAGAATTCTGGCAAATGCTTTGAGTCTAAATGCTTTGCATTCCACTGACTTTATTACAGACCCCAGCACTTAACATTTTCTCCCGGATTCCTCCTCCTAGTATAAGTCTCCAGGAGGCAGTCTGGTTCAATTAGCAGAGTCTTCAATATGTCAGGAGACCATGGCCATCCTCCAACCTACAGCTCAAAATCAAGCTTTTGCTAATGGACAGAAACATCTAAAGGGTTGGGTGAATAGGGGTGAAGAAGGTAGCTTAGCATTTATAAAACGGTAAACTTGAACTGGCAGGAATTGTCTTCCACTGTCCACTAGAATTTTTAATTCCCCACCAAAGAACTTGAATCACAAATTCAAGACAAATGAAGAAGCATCCTTTGGAAGATAGACATCATCTGTCCCATTTGTAGGCTCCCCAGACATCAGCTTAAGTGACTGAAGTGAATCTAGGGTCGTACAAAACATCTTCCCCCGTCCCCTGACTCTACTGCACCAGCCCCAGGTGCGACCTTCTAAGTCCAGACAACTTTATATGTCGCGGCTGTCTTCTGCTGCTCAGAAGTCATGCTTGGACCACTGTGGCTTGCCTGCACTAAGGCCAAGGAGCTTCAGGTCAGCCGGCAAGTAGTATCTGTTTTGTTTTTCTCCCAACTTTCTACATGACCTGAGCTCCAGACCTTACACCTAGCAGGATGGAGCAGGTGAGGGACTCAGCCGTGTTGGCTCTGAGTCGCTGCTCCCAGGGGCCGAAGAGATGGCAAGTCAGGAACCCCACCAGTGTCAAAGGATGAGGGGGGGGATGTGCACTCAGAAGTCCCAAGAGCACCCACAGGGCAGCCGTCCACACAGAACCCCAGCTGGCCATCAGGACCAGGGAAGGGGTCTGACATTAGCAAGAAAAGAGTGGGCCTCGAGCAGGAAGGGCTTCTGGAGAGAACCGGCTTCTAGGCTGGGCTGCATTGCCAATCAGCGTCAGCAGAGGAGAGAGATTCTGTGACCCAGAAATCCCTATTGGAGACACTGGCCCTAGTATGGTTCACTCATTCAGCATCTATTCTGAGCTCCTCCCATGGCAGGTCCGTGTCCTGGGAGCTGGGAACACAGCAGTGAGTAAGAAAGGCACAGCTCCTGGCCTTGTGGAAGAAACGTTCTGTGAAGGAGGATTTTCAGGAGGGAGAGTTGGGCTCCACTGCAAAATTTAGCAGCTATAACTGGGCCCCGGAACCGACACCTAAGCTAGTGACTTCATCCTCAACCTGCCAGATTCTTAATCAGTTCCTGCCTTCACCATATTTGGCTCCAGGACAAGATGGGACTGTCTAGGCGGGAGAACGTCTTTGGACTCAGCTGGGGAAACTGGGCAGACGTCTCCAGTGGATTCTGCACACCTGTGTTCATGGCGGCACGATTCACAGTGGCCACAGGTGGAAACAACCCAACTGCACGCTGATGGGGGGAGGAAGGGCTAAACAAAATGTGTCCTATACATACAACGGAATATTAGCCTGAAAGAGGAAGGAAATTCTGACACACGCTGCAGCATGAATGAACCCTGAGGACATTACGCTGATTGAAATCAGCCACAAAAGGAGAAGTACTGTATGATTCCATTCATATGAAGTAACTGGAACAGTCAAATTCATAGAAACAGGAAGTAAGATGGTGGTTGCCAGGGGCTGGGGGAAAGGGCAAGTGGAAAATTGGTGCTTAATGGGGACCAAGTTTCAGTTTAGGGGGTTGAAAGAGTTCTGGAGATGGATGGTGGTGATGGTTACACAACCATGTGAATGTAATTAATGCCACTGAACTGAACACTTAAAAATGGTCAGAATGGTAAACTTTATGTTACGTATATTTTACAATAAAAAAATTTTTTTAAACCCATAATAGAGTAGGTAAAGCTTCCTTCAAACTCAAAATTCTTTCCCAGGCCACCTTCCCTACCTGGCCTGTCAACTCCTTGACGTTTGGGAACCTCCCAAAGAATAAACTAACATGTTCTCTAGTGAAACGGAACAAAACAAAACAAGACTGGGAAGAAGCAGAAGCAGGGGAAGTAGTGAGAGATTGACCCTGTCTGTGAGCTTAGCCTGTGCTCATGGCTCAAACGTTTTGTGCCTCAGAATCCCTTGGAGGGCTTGTTAAAACAAGATGACGTTTGCATCTCTAACAAGTTCCCAGGTCATGCTGACACCGCTGATTCAGCGACCACACACTTTGAGAACCACAGGCCTCAAACCCAAAGCTCTTTAAAGTGTCAAAACCACAGACCAGGGATTCTCAGATTTTAGCAAGAAGATTTCCGTGGAATGTTGGTTGCACTTCCAGAGTCCTGAGCCATATAGATATGTGTATGTTTTGAAGCTTCCCCAGCTGATTCTGATGCAGTAGGTTTTCATTCCATGGCGTGGTAAATGCAGGAATTAGCCCAGTGGTTCTCAAAGTGTGGCCTGTGGGCCAGCAGCAGCAGACCTGGGCACTGGTTAGAGAACCCATTCTCAGGCCGGGCCCCAGACCTGCCGAGTCAAATACAGCTGGGTAGGGCCCAGCAATCTGCTGGAGCCCTTAGGATGCTTTACACTAACACCTCAGAACCAGTGAGCTAGATCTTTCGACAGCTTCTTTTTCATTGATGTGCTGATGACAAAACCAGGGCTCTTGGACAATCGGATACGTAGTTTCCCGGTGCATGTAACCAATTCCTGGAAAATGGGACTGTTTATTTTTATTTATTTATTTATTTTAATGTTGACCTGGAAATGTGATCTGTATACTACCAGGGTTGGAAAAGTTAATGAAGAGAATTAGAAATACTCTGGCATCCAAGGCCGCATGTAGCATGATTCATAGAAACTTCAAGGAGGCAAGTTTTGGCTTGGTAAAAGGAAAAACATTCTTCTGGTTGGAGGGCTCTGGCCGTCCTCTGGGAAGGGTTTTCTTGGGATGCAGTGATTGCCGTCTCACTGAAGGTGTTCCATCTGGATGCCGTGAGGAAATCTAAGAATGAACTAGACTGGGTCAAGGGTTCCCAGGTGCCTGTCTGAACAGTGTCAGTATCAGAATGACCTGGGGTTGTTTACGTTCTGGAGTCCCCTCACAAACCTTGTGGTTTGGCATCGCTGAGGTGGGACTCTGGCATTGCAGGTTAATTGGGAGTTCTAGGTCTGAGAATTGCTAAACCCGACCTATTTGCTGTCCCTTTCCAATTGTACAAAAGAGGATAGAGAAGTTAACTTCTAAAGGTTGGAAAATGAGAAAAAATTAAAGAATTCTCTCCTTCAGATAAGAAATTTACATTAAAAAGTAGTAGGGATGGTGGTGCTTTTAGCTCTAAGGGCACCCATAAGACGCAAGTTTACAGCAGAAAGGATTTGGATTAAAGGAAGAAAAATTTCTTAGCAAAGAGGATTATTAAACATTGGGATGGGCTAAAAGAGACGATCCTGGAAGATTCTTCTCCAGAAATTTCTAAAGCTAGGAGGACTTCTCATCTGTTTGGAACCATGTTGGGAATAGTTTAAACTCTCTTCCAGCCCCGTTGCTGATGTTCTGATTTACACAACAGGATAGTAAACTAATACAGACTGTTGCCCTCAAGCTTCCAGAAGAGCCATAATGAAAGCTCCCCTCATTATTAGATTGTTAATAAAACAGTCAGCAAATGGTGAACAGATAAAATATTCCTGCACTTACAAGACTGGGTTTGAATAGGAGGATAATCCAGTTTCTTGTTGTCCTGTCACTTAATCCCCTGTGCACCCACAGCTTTTGTCCGAGCACTCATTCCGTGGGCACCAAGTCTCCAATGCAGAAAAGTAAGAAACTTCTACCTGACGGTATCTTTCTGTGGTCCTGATTTTGAGGTGCAGCTGGAGTTGGGCATCAAGGCCAGCACAGCTGAAGACGGAAGATCTTAAGGCAAAAAGGGAGGCAGGAAGGAAGGCCCTGAACAAACATAGATATGAATAGCGACTGGCGAGGACAGGCTCCACCCTGGGAGGAAGGTGAGGCGCTGACGTCCAGCCAGGGCAGGGACGTGGGACCAAAGGAGAGGCTGCAGTTGATGCTTTCAAGTCTCTTAAGTAGTTGTGCTTCAGGAAAGATAGCCGTAGGGAGACCCTCGTATTTTTTCACTTGGAGGCATAAGCAAAACTGATGTCGAGCTTCTGAAAACCCTCCAGAGGTGTCCAGAAAGTCCAGAAGGCTCCCTCAGTCAAGGAGCACGTTTACGAAGGGCAGCATCATGGTTTAAAACACTGGCCGTGGAGTCAGGTGACTTGGGTTAAATCCCTCCTCTACCGCTTGACTGTGGACAAGTATCTTAACACTTCCAGGCCGCAGTTTTCTTATTTGGAATATGAGGACCGTAAAGAGAACTGGATCATTGATGCGATTTCACGAGATGACAATGACTGAGGGCAGGGGCTGGCACGTAAGTGCTCGATAAACCTTAGCTCTTAGCACTTTTCTAAACAAGTGCAGGGCTGAACTCAGATTCACTGAAGCAGGGCCTCCCAAATGCCGGGCTGACACCTGACTGGCACCAGCCTGTGACAGAGTTTTCAGCATCCCTTGGCAAAGTGGGAGGGATAAGGACAGTGTCCTATGTGTGCCTGTTGGCACTTGGTTGCTGATGACAGGTTTTTTTCCTCTACTCAGAGAATGTACAGCCCTTTGCTTTTGGAAATAACGAGCATAGTAGGAGGTACTTATAGTTTCATGTTCTTTGCAGCCTTGATTTTTTTTTTTTTTTTTCTGGTCTATGAAATTCCAAGAATGGGAACCATTCTTCTAAAAGGTAAGGTAAACACAGAGAGGGTCGGGTGAGGCTCTCACTTCTCCTACCAACACAGGCTTCTCAGGTTCTTCCTCCTTGTTTATTCATTTTGTGTCCTTGGCCAATTTCTCCCTGCCTTTGAGTATGTTTCTAGCCTTAGTTTCTCCATTGCTTTTGCTCCCGCCCTGGGAGGGTAGCGGAATATGCCGCCCCAGAACATGCCACTTTGGCAGAAGGATTATTTTGAGCTGAAGGCAATTGAGAAGAAGCAGATACAAGAAAAGCACTCCACCCTCCCCGTATTCACCTAAAAGCAGGACATAAATTTGTAAAGATGTCTTCCCTCCCCTCTTTGCCACGAAGGACAGAAGTTCAGCACTGGTGACAACTCTATACTCTTAGTAACCTATGTTACAAACTTCCAAACGAACCCTTATCTTCCGTTATTTCCCCATATACTGAACCTTCGCACAATTTGCCACCCTAGAAACTCAAAGGCCTTTTCCTTTGTCTTGACACTTCCTTAGACGTTTATTTTACTTTCGTTAAGACGCCATACAAGCCCAAGTTCTGACCACCCCGTTAATCACTCATCTCTGAGTGCCCCCTTGTGCATGTGCGATGCACATGTTAATAAACTTGTTTGTTTTTCTCTTGTTAATCTGTCTTTTGTTAGTCTAATTCACAGGGCCCCAGCCAATGAACCTAGGAGGGGAGAGGGAAACAAAGTTAAGTTTTTCCTCTTCTGTACACTTTTGGCCCTTTTCTCCCCCTTCCATGCCCCACGTTTTGTTTTGTTTTCTTTCATTCCCCCTGCTCTGTTTCTCCTCCCCCTCACACACTTCATTTCTGTTCCTGTTTTTGCTCCTGATTCTTTTTTCTAGTCACATGTGCTGCATCCCCATGTGTCCATTCCCCCAGGTGACTGGTGGAGGACACCCAGGTGCTGTGCCCTGCAGGGCAAGCACTCTGCCGTGTCCCCTCCAGACGGAGGTCTGTGCTGAGGACAGAACAACAAAAGAGAACCTTAAGACTGGTCTTTCCGTGTCCAGACAGTGACACGTCATTAATTGAGATGTTCTGTTTTAGCACCAGAGGACGGCTCATTGCCCGTAACCCTTCCAACAAGAGGGACACCTTTTGGGCAATGAATTTGAGCGAGAGAAGTCAGGCTTTCTACGCACTCTGAGGATTTGAGCCAAGGCACAGGTACAAATCTGTGATGTTTGCAGTGTCCTTGAAATTTGGGGGTGAGACATTTCTCCCCCTTAGAGAGCCAACTCAGCCAGCGTGTCCTGGCTTCAGCTCTGAAAGTCCCACGTCCTTGGAAGGCCCTGGCAAACTGGGACAGTTGGTCACCGGAGAGCCAATAGTGACCAACGCTCCACTGGACAACTTGTCCAAGGTTAGGCACAGGTAGGCCTAAATCCACAGAATGAAACCAATGAGAAGATATTAAAGGGGCTGCAGTCATTTAACCCAGAGAAGAGAAGGCTAGGGGCGGGAGTGGGCAGGGGCTGTTTCGGTGACGACCGTCAGATGTGTCCTGGGCTGGACTGTGTGCACAGCTGCTGTCCATCTCCACCGGAGCTCAGAGCTGGAGGAAGTGGGTGTGAGTGGAGCCCAAACTTACAACACCGAACTTCCTGACAGTACGTATTCTTAGACACTAGAATGAGTTTCAAAGACACATGAGGTATTGTCCTTGGAGGTCTTCAGCACAGTAAATTCCTGAGGGCTTTAAGAGTTTAGGTGCGGCACCATATGCTCACCTTATCTTTGATAAAGGAGGCAAGAATATACAGTGGAGAAAAGACAGCCTCTTCAATAAGTGGTGCTGGGAAAACTGGACAGCTACATGTAAAAGAATGAAATTAGAACACTCCCTAACACCGTACACAAAACTAAACTCAAAGTGGATTAAAGACCTGTATGTAAGGCCAGACACTATAAAACTCTTAGAGGAAAACATAGGCAGAACACTCCATGACATAAATTACAGCAAGATCCTTTCTGACCCACCTCCTAGAGAAATGGAAATAAAAACAAAAAGAAACAAATGGGACCTAATGAAACCTAAAAGCTTTTGCACAGCAAAGGAAACCATAAACAAGACCAAAAGACAACCCTCAGAATGGGAGAAAATATTTGCAAAGGAAGCAACTGACAAAGGATTAATCTCCAAAATTTACAAGCAGCTCATGCAGCTCAATATGAAAAAAATAAACAACCCAATCCAAAAATGGGGAGAAGACCTAAACAGACATTTCTCCAAAGAAGATAATACAGATTGCCAAAAATACATGAAAGAATGCTCAACATCATTAATCATTAGAGAAATGCAAATCAAAACTACAGTGAGGTATCACCTTACACTGGTCAGAATGGCCATCATCAAAATATCTACAAACAATAACTGCTGGAGAGGATGTGGAGAAAAGGGAACCCTCTTGCACTGTTGGTGGGAATATAAATTGATAGAGCCCCTATGGAGAACAAACAGTATGGAGGTTCCTTAAAAAACTAAAAGTAGAACTACCATACGACCCAGCAATCCCACTACTGGGCATATACCCCGAGAAAACCAAAATTCAAAAAGAGTCATGTACCACAATGTTCATTGCAGCTCTATTTACAATAGCCAGGACATGGAAGCAACTTAAGTGCCCATCAACAGATGAATGGATAAAGAAGATGTGGCACATATGTACAATGGAATATTACTCAGCCATAAGAAGAAACGAAATTGAGTTATTTGTAGTGAGGTGGATGGACCTAGAGTCTGTCATACAGAGTGAAGTAAGTCAGAAAGAGAAAAACAAATACCGTATGCTAACACATATATATGGAATCTAAAAAACAACAACAAAAAAATGGTCATGAAGAACCTAGGAGCAAGACGGGAATAAAGACGCAGACCTACTAGAGAATGGACTTGAGGATATGGGGAGGGGGAAGGGTAAGCTGTGACAAAGTGAGAGAGTGGCATGGACATATATACACTACCAAACGTAAAATAGATAGCTAGTGGGAAGCAGCTGCATAGCACAGGGAGATCAGCTCGGTGCTCTGTGACCACCTAGAGGGGTGGGATAGGGAGGGTGGGAGGGAGGGAGACGCAAGAGAGAAGAGATATGGGGATGTATGTATATGTATAACTGATTCACTTTGTTATGAAGCAGAAACTAACACACCATTGTAAAGTAGTTATACTCCAATGAAGATGTTAAAAAAAAAAGGTTTAGGTGCAGCCCAAGAGCTGTGGGGATAGACCAAACACTTTTCCAAGTTTCCTTCTGACCCTAGGATTCTGTTTCCGTCCACACGTCTATTATGACTCTGATTAGTGTTCGTGTCCTCTTTTGCCCGTAGTTAAACGTAACGATGACCAGGAAAAAGTGATGTGATTGTGGTCTCGTGGGGAAGTCAGTCGAGCTTCTCCAAAGCACAATGGAGAGGGAAGGTTAGCATGTTTGTTTGTTTCTCCTAAGGAATGCTTAAATCTAGACAAGGTTATTTATTGGTCAAACAATTCCATGATGGCAATATTAGAGATTTACAACAGGGAAGAATTCCCTGTGATCCTATTTCTCTGACAGGCTGAGTGACCCACCTTCCCTTTCCGCTCAGTGGCCTGACATTTCCCTCTGACTTCTTCACGTTTAACCTGGCATCCAACCTGACCCACATAGGACTCGTACGTTACGGCAACTGGATCGTATTGAGTGCTGAGAGTAAAAAGCAAAACAAAACAAATGAAAACAAAATCCTATGTTATTTCCAGTTTTTAAAATCAGCTCATTTTCCTTCATAGAATTGTTTCACATTCTGGGAAATCAAGCTGAGGCATCTGGTGAATCGTTGTGGTTAAAATGGATAGGGTTTTGGGGGTGGTGGGTGCTTGTTGTTTTAGGGATGTTTCCCCCTCTTATGTAAACAGTTCTGTTTGTTGGAAATTGAACACTACCTACACAAAATCTGAGCATCTTTCCACTCTGCTGTTCTGAAATTTTTCCTTATCACTGATCCCAAACCACCAGTCCTGAGGTCAGAAGCTGATGGCACACACTCTTTGTCTTCTTTTGATCAGCTCCTTACAGGAGTTCCTTGGTATATTAGAGTTCTCCAGGGAAACAGAGCAGTAGGATATGTACATATGGAGAGAGAGAGAGAGAGAGAGAGATTATTTTAAAGAATTGTCTGGCAAGTCCAAAATCTGTAGGATGAGCTGTCAGGCTTATATCCAAAGGCCGTCAGGCTGGAGAGAGGTCAGTCTCCATGCTATTCAGGCCTGTGACTGATTGGATGAGACCCACCCACAGTGTGGAGGGCAGTTCAATGAAAGGCCACCGATTTAAATGTTAATCTCCTCTAAAATCACTCACAAAACATCAAAAATAATGTTTTACCAAATATCTGGGCACCATGGCCCAGCCACATTGACACATAATATTAATTATGTGTCATTACATTGGATTTTGTCTGTTCCTCATGCTTAGCACTCTCCCCCATCCTAACCCCACCCAACCCACTACACGAACACCTATGATCTCATCATGGGCTGCTCTCTGGGGAAGAAGGCAAAGGAGGGCGTATTTCACAAATTCAAATGGCTGTGAAAATCTCAACCAGGTATAACCAAAGTAATAAGACCAGAGCCAGGACAAATTCTTAACTAGCCCAAGAAACAACACCTTATTTCTTACATGAGTGGCTGTTCTCAGGTAGGAATATAAAATAATTTTGGTTTCACCTTTGGATGTAAATTCAATGAAATTATACTCAAGAGTGGTATAGCATAGGAGGCCCTGCATAGATATTGAATTCATATTTAAAGAAATAGTTGTTACAAAGCACAGCCGTAGAACAGAATGCACTGTGGAGGCCAGTCTGTGGTGAGAGGGAAGGGGACCACTAGCCCTTTAATATATGATTTCAGCAACAAACCTGGGAGTTAGCTACATGGATTCGTCCTTTAACAAGAGGAAAGATGCCTTTTGGCCTGTTTTGTTTTCCACTGGGCATCCATTTAGAGTTACAGGCTAATGGTGATGCTAGTGGGACCAGCAAAATGTTGCCAGAGTTGGGGAGATCACTCTGCATTTTTTTCTACTTACATAAATGAAGCTCTTTTTTGGTTTAGAAATATATTTTTACTTGGTCTTCCAAATCACAACTTTGTCAGTAAAACTCATGTTGTCATAGCAGTAGGTACACGTATAAAACTAAATTTCTGATTTTATTTTATTATAGTCCCTTAATTGCTCATATTATTCTCCTCTTATAAACATCCATTCTGGGTTTTCTCACGTGTTCTTCTAACTCACCTTGCATAGCTTCATATATATAAAGTAGACTTTCCTTCACATAACCAGTTTTGTGTTATACGTCTCATTGTACTTATTTTTTCACTCGTCATGATGTTTCTGAGATGTAACCATGTTGTTATAAGTCAAATTTATTTACTGCTTATGACTGTTGTCTAGTTTTTCCACCCTGTGCATGTACCACAGATGACATGTCCACTCTTTCACTGAAGGACAGTTAGACTGTTTACAGCCATTTACATTGACAACGCTAGTGCAGACACACTGACATGAGCCTCTTTCGGCACGTCTCAGTTCCTCTGGGCTGTCACCCAGGAACAGTATTTCTGGGTCACATGGAGAATATACATATACATGTTTTCACTAATATTGCCCAACTGACCTCCAAAAATGGCAGCAGCAAGGGACTCCCGCCCATCTGTAGTGCAATAAGGACTTCCATTTCCCCACATCCTTGTCAGCACTTGCTGTTACACAACATTATATTTTTTACCAGTCTAATGGTTATAAGGTAGTATCTCATTTTTTATTGAAGTTTAGTTGATGTACAATATTATGTAAGTTACAAGTGTACAATATAATGATCCACAATTTTTAAAGGTTATACTCCATTTATGGTTATTATAAAATATTGGCTATTTTCCCTGTGTTGTATGTTATATCCTTGTAGCTTATTTTATACATAACAGCTTGTACCGCTGAATCCCTTACCCCTATAATGACCCTCCCCTTTCCCTTTCCCCACTGGTAACCACTAGTTTGTTCTCTGTATCCGTGAGTCTGCTTCTTTTTTTTTATAATCACTAGTTTGTTATATTTTTTAGATTCCACATACAAGTGATATCATACAACATTTGTCTTTCTCTGTCTGAGTTATTTCACTTAGCATAATACCTTCCAAGTCCATCCATGTAGCTGCAAATGGCATTATTTCACTCTTTTTAGGGCTGAGTAATATTCGATTGTATATATGTACCACATCTTCTTTATCCATTCATCTGTCGATGGACATTTAGGTTGTTTCCTTGTTTTCTTGGCTGTTGTGAATAGTGCTGCTGTAAACATTGGGGTGCATGTATCTTTTTGAATTAGCGTTTTTGTTTTTCTGGATAGATACCCAGGAGTGGAGTTGCTAGGTCATATGGTAGTCCTGTTTTTAGTTTTTTGAGACACCTCTGTGTAGTATCTCATTTTTAACACAATCTGCATTTCTCTGATTACCAGTGAGTTTGAGAGTCTCCTCATCTATTTATTGGCCATTCTGCATTTACTTCTGTGAATTCCTTTTTCATATTTTTGCCCATTTTTCTGTTTTTTTCTTGCTAAACTGCAGGAGTTCCTTAGATGTTCTGGATTTTAATCCTTTGTCCTAGTTTTGCAAAATATCTTCTTCTAGCACATCTCCTCTCTGTGACCTTTGTCTAGGGTTGTCTTATTTTGAAGAAAAAGTTTTACTTTTGATGTCATTAAATTCATCGTTTTCTTTTTTTTTCCTTTGCAGTTTCTACTTTTTGTGCCCCTGCTTGAATCAGCTACCTTTTGCTGTAATAACAGACCCAATCCAAAGCATAGCAGCTTAAGCCAACGGTGATGAATTACGGTGGGCTGGCAGGGTGGTCCTTCTGGACTGGGCCTGCTTCCTGGGGATGGATGGTCGAGGTATGGTCTCACATCATGGGGACCTCAGCTGGGGTGGCTGGACCTCTCATCCTCCAGGAGGCTAGCCCAGGCCTCTTCACGCGATGATCTCGGGGCCTCCAGCAGCTGGGGGCGGGGCAAGCCCCCACGTACACATGCTTTTCAAGCCTCTGCTTCTTCAAATTGTTAGTACCCAGTGGGCCAAAGCAAGTCATATGACCAAGCCCAGATTCAAGAAGTGGCAAAAAAGACTCCACCTACCTCCTGATGGGAGGAGCTGTAGAATGTCTTTCTGTTTTAATAACCTTCATTTTTTAGAGCAGTAATCATTTCACAGTATATACATATGTGTATCAAGTCATCACACTGCACACCTTAAGCTTAAATACTATTATGTGTCAATTGTATCTCAATAAAGCTGGAAGAAATCATCTTGAGATTTTGATTTAAATTGCATTAATTTAGAGATTAATTTAAGGAAAATGATCGTCTATTCTGTGCTAAGTTGGCCCGCTCATAAATATGCTACATATGTCAGCTTGTTTAGGTGGTCTTTTATATCCTTTATTAGAGTTTTAAGTTTTTTCCATAACTTCATGTGATTTGGGGGGGTTAGGTTTATAGATATTTAACAGTTTTTCATGCTTTTTCAACAGTATCAAACAACAGGGTTTTTTGTTTTCTTGTATTGGACCAGACTTCAAATGTTGTAGGAGGGGCTTTATGGAATTGTTGACATGTTGTAAAAAAGCTCTGAATCGAGGAAAAAGCATGTTATCTAGGGTTATAACAATATTAATATTTGAAGTGGCATCATTCATCATGCCTTCTAAACTATAACAAATGATTAGTTTCAAAATGAAATCAGGCTGTTGAAGTATTCACCCAAGAGATTTAAATAGATTTTTCTCTCCCAGTAATGCAGGAAGTCAGTTTTCAGTACAACTCGTAAAGGCATAAGGTCATAAACTGCTCTCTCTGAAATCTTTATTTCAGCAGCTCCCAAGTGTTAGAGAGAATTAATTGCTCAACTGTAAAAACCAGGTCCCAGAGAAGTTTGCCAGACGGGAGAGAGTTTTATGGCACACGTGATCTTATACCCTAGCAACAAAAAAACAGGAAAAAAAAAAAAAAAAAAGAGGTTACGTTTCCATTGTTAGTGCAATGCCTTCTAATTTTCCTTTGTTCTGGGGATAAAAACTGAGAGGTGAAAGGTGAAACTTATCTACCTGAGTTTTCAGGATGTTGGGTGCTAGGGAGGGTCATCACTTGCTCAGAAAAAGATTATAACTGCTTGTCATTTTTGCAGAGAAAATAACGTGCCTTTTGAGGTCTACATGTATAGACAGCTTGAGAGTGCTTTGTCTTATGGATGCATAAGTGTGTTAAACAGAATGATTACCTGGTCTGGGCCGCAAATGCCATATGCATTATTATTTCGTTAAGACTTCCTCCCCTTATTTTTGCGTTTTTTGTTTTGATTGCTTTTTTATTATATTTTAATCATTTTTTGCATTCATTTTTTAATATTTGGATCCACTGTATTTCTGTCAATGAGGAGTCATGCTATTTAGAATATGGGAAGCTCAGTTCCAAGTGCCAACATTCCACTTAGTGGGACCTTAGGCAAGGATCATTCTCTGAGCCTCAGCTTACCCATCTAACACAGGAGGGGTTAGGTGACCTCACATGTCCTCTCAAACTCCAAGATTCTGCATGTCTTCTTGGACTCTTGGCCTTTGGAGGTAATTCGTAAAGTTTACATAAAGAAAGTGGAAACCAGCTACTTCTTTAAAACCAGTGAGAAGCTTAGGGAGCACAGTGACCGTGTTTCTGTAGTCCTCTTGGAACTGAATCAGACTGCCAGGACGATGGGGGCTTCACATGACAGCAAGGAGCAAAGCGTATCTTTCCAAAGTCCACATTGATTCTTCTGGCAATTTCTTGGATTGCCATGAAAATTGGAATGGATGAGAATTGGAGTTTGTCAACAAGATAAAAGGCTCACGGATAAAGTGAGTTATCTGCCTTTTGTTCCGACCGAAAGGTGACTTCACTTGAAATTCTGCTGAAGATCTAAGGAATTAATCTGGATGAGTGAGCTCAGCCTGACATTAAGATGCTCTGATGCCCTTCTTAGCAATGATGCTGAAATAGCAACAGCTTCAGTTTGCTGGAGCAATAACAGCTGCCAGGGGGAAAAAAAGAGAGAAACTAGAAAAATCAAAGCCATTCCAAAAGTATAAAGTAGCAATTAAGAGACTGTCCTCTTGAAAGTATTATTTAAGCAACTCATCAACCAAGATCCATTGATTGCCTGCTCGTCAAGACCTCACCTCTGAACTCTGTGCCTTCCAGGAGCTTACAGTTTAGTTAGCAGCTGTCAACTCTTCTGCAGACCAGTGACCCCAGTGCCTGCTGAGCTTTCGCAGACAGCACCACGCCCCTTAGAACCACCAGCAGCCCTTAGTGCATATGTCTTTGTATCACTGGATCTTTGATTTTTCAATCCCTTTCAATTTTCAGGTCCCTACTTTGGGAATCCACCCACTGTTGGCTTTTAGCTGCCATATTTCTGGCTAACCACTCTTCATTCTTGGAATCCACCTCAGTTGCTATTCTGTTTGCCCTTCCACCTTCATCCTTTGTTCAGACCCTGCTTCTACTGAATCCTGCAGCTGAAGGCCTTCTCTGCATCCTTCCAGGCTGGTGTGGCAGACTGAGGGTGCTTTCTTCTGCTTCTGCATCCCAGCTGGCCCAGCAGAGCCTCATCTGTTGACTGGAGCCACCAGGCAGCCTGTCCTCTCCTGGAATTTGACTTCTCCTGGGACCCACAAACGTGCGTATTCACAGCTGATGTGCTTTAGGTCCCTTTCTCACTCTCTCAGGTCGTACACCCCTGGACGTGCCCACCGTAGTGGCTCTGCTAGGCCGAGCAGAGCAGGCCAGAGCAAGAGCAATACCTCCCCTGTTCCAGGAATTCTGCTTCTTCGGGGCTCCCGCTGAGGATGCACATTGAGACTTTTCTTGAGTTTGAGCTACAGAGATGAATTCATTAGAGACGAAAGGTTCCAGATGGGAGAGGAATTGGCCTCCTCCAGAAGTAAACAGTTTTCTCTGGAAGGCGAAGCATAGTGACGAGAGAAAACGTTCATTCTTTGCTGCCTAACCAGCTAGAGGACGCAGTCCCCCGAAGTCAACATCTATGTAGGCTTTGGGGTTACAAAGTTCAGGGCAGACACAGTAGTTCGGAATTAACTTCATCTCTCTTACCCTATCATCCTCTTCCTCCTGGTGCGGGTGACATCATTATACAGCCAGTCACCCAATCTGAAAGCAGCCTCCTCGTGCTAATAGAATACTTTCGAGTGTATCGGTAAAAGTGTCACCTCTTTGATCCCTCCTTTCTGTCACCTAGTTCAGGCCCTCATTTTCTCTCACCCAAGCCGATGTAATAACCCCTTCACCCTGAAATTTCCAATCCACTCTTGCCATGGCCTTTCTCCGCTTGGACATAATGGCTTCCCTTTGCCTTAAGAAAGGAAGTTCACATTTTTTAGTACAACAGTCGAGGTTCTTCACAAGTTGGCCATCTCCCATCGTTCATTACCATGTATCCTATGAAATCAGGTGAAAAAAGGCAAGATGTTATCCCTGGTCTGGTCTGGTCTGGTGTGGTAACTCTCATATTAATTTCTGCCCTGGCACGACAAATGACTTATTGCTTGAACATGCCCTGTATTTCCACCTCTGGCCTGAGCTCCTGCTACGCCTTTGCCTGGAATGCCCTCAGGCACCTCCCATCTCCTCTCAAGCTGATCTCAAATATCCCTGCCGTCCTGCAGATCAGAACAACTCTCCTCTTCTTTGTGCTGTTACTGCATTTAGCATCTTTGATCTTGTGCTACAAATGGTTGCTTACGTATCTATCTTTCCTACCAGCTTACAAGCTTTTTGCCTCTAGAGAAATGTAATACTCCTCTTCACAGTTGTCTTAATCATTGGTACTCAAGGAATGCTTGTTGAAAGGAATCTGCCCAAATATGTACACCTGGCTCTAGTGCTCGATACAGGCATACATGTACATTGAGACACACATGTACACCTGTGCATGCACACATATGCACATGCACGCAGTACACACCTACACTTGCTTACATATTCATTCATTTATTCGCTATGTAACACCCGGGGCTGTCTCACCCTCTGCTCAGAGAAGATGGAGTGATTTGGCTGATAGGAAATTTAGAGAGAACAAACCAATGTGACTGGCTCAGCCCCTCTCTGTTTTCCTTTTTGGGAGCTACCCTGCCCTCAGGGGACGTGAACTGAGCGTTGGGCTGGGGAAGGGCAGGGCCGGGTGGGAGGCTGCCATGGTCCAGGCTGCTGTGACTGCAGTTCAGTACTGGAAAGTTCATTTGCTCACAGATATAAGCTCCATCCTCAGTATCAGCTTAATAAAGGTGTCGTTGTAGCCTTCACCTGCCATCTTTCTTGATCTGTTTCTCAATTGGCTCATAAAGCAGGCAAGAAAGAAGAGTGTTATCTCTTGGGGCCCCTCAAAGACCCTAACAGAAGTAGAAAACCAAGGCAGAACTTGGATAATTCTCCATCTGTCTGCTCTGACAGCATGTCTTCAATTTTACCTAAGGAAAGGGGGCTGAAGAAATTGCTTCTTGTTATCAGTTGGTGCATTTACTTCCTGCTTGTGATGTATAAGACAGCAGTGCAGGTATTTGTCATCTGTGTCTTGATGTATGATACTTCTATGATATATGACACATATATGATGCTTCTCAGCTTTCCCAGGGTTTAGAATCTCATTGAACAAAAGGACTCATTCATATTTACCTTGATTTGTTTACAACTGGTTTTGCTGGCAAGGGCCCTCCTGCCCTGTTGGCTTCATCTCCCTGGGGAGTTATGCTCAAACCCCGGGATGTTTGTGTTCCTCCCCTGGGTATGACATCATTGTGTTGGCTGCACCTTGTCAGGCATCTCATCCAGCAGGAGCTGTGTTTTCTTCATTGTAATAATATCCTCTGAAGACACAATCGAGTAGCCCTGTTTTTCACAGCATGCATAATTCTGAGACAGTCCCTGTCTTTGTCCCAGTGTCACACCCAGTGCTGGTTTCACTTCTGTCCTCTTTAGGGTGAGACAGATTCAGAGAAGATTCCAAGATGAGGGATGGGTTAGAGTTCAGTTTTCACATAGCGCCAGCTAAGGACGGGTTACAGAGATGAGGGTTATTGGAGGGAGGGGATTGAGGGGCAGGTTAATAATTGTGGTGACCAGCACCTCGGGGGTTATTTTACAGACTTAGTGACCAGCTAATGTCCATTTCTGCTGAGAAAAGGAGAGGAAATAGCCTGAGGCTACAGCAGAGGGATTGAGTCTTGGCATGGGTGACACAGGGGCTCGGTGGAGGGGTCTTCTCTTGATGGGCTTAACAGTTCACATAGATTTTAGTCTACCTGGGATGGTTGGCATTACTCTTCAAATAAGTCTCAAAGAAATAATAAACCCGTCACACTGCAAACATTTCACCATGTCCATTTTCACCAAAGCAGGGTTTTTTAATTTGTTTGCGTGCTTTTTGATGTGGGGAATCCAGCGATTACTGCAGACTGCCTTCTCCCCAGGATCCAATCAAATACGAGCAATCCTGTGGAACACATTGATATAAATGTTACAGTTATTTATGTCTCTAATTAAGAGTGTTACCCATCTTCGAGGGAGGCCTGTAATTTCTAGCTTTGGAGGAGGACTGTAGAGCATATATTTAATTTTTGAGTTATACTTAAATAAAACAAATGTTTCCAGAATTGTGTGCTAGTTTTTAGATTTTGAAACTGGAATGAGAATCTCAAAATGTAAAGGACTATACAGGTCATGTGGTGTAATGCTGTTAGACGCATAAGTCCTTTTGGTAACATCCCAGACAGCTCACTGCGAATCCTCTGACCTCCACAGTGAGGTGAAGACCCTGCTTCTCAACCCAGCTCAGAGTTTCAAGAATGTGATGTGTACCACTGCTGGTGTTCAAGGCAATTTCAGTGACACAGAGATGACTCTCTTTTTTACTTTAATACTTATGTATCTATTTTCTTATACATTAGACAAAAAATAATCAAAGGGCAGACATTTCAAAGAAAAGTGAGGAGAGGCTGAAATACCATAACAAAGGAACACAATCCGGCATGCATTTGGTATTTGCAAACAAGAGGGAGAAGAGTATTGAAAAAGTATGATGGGAAGACCAAGGTAAGATATAAGGGAAATAAGATTAGATAGAAAATGTGGAGTCCGTCAGGGAGGACCTTAAAATCAGTTAATAGATGAAATAAATGGCATGTTAGAAACAGCAAGAATGTGGGCTTTGGAGAAAACAGGATGCGGTTCTGAGATGGAGTTGCTTAACTCTCTGACCATGTCTGCAGTGATGACTTTTTCCCTTTTTTTTGCTGGGATACTTGTTGATCTATGGGTTGTGGTGGTGATAAAGTTAAGGATGTTGAGATGGGCAGATTATCCAGGTGGGCCCAACGTAATCACAAGGATCCTTATAAGGAGGACACAGGAGGGTCAAAGTCAGAGAGAAATGTATGGATGCAAGCAGAGGTCAGAGAGGAGAATAGATGCTATGTTACTGGCTTTGAAGTTGGAGAAAGGAACCATGAGCTAAAGATAAAGACTATATGTGGCCTCTGGATGCTGTCAAAGGCAAGAAAATGGCTTCTCCTCCAAAGGCTCCAAAAGTCGTGCAACTCCGTGGACACACTTTAGACTTCTGACTTCCAGAACTACAGGCTAACAACTTTGTGTTATCTTAAGCCACTAAATTTGTGGTCATTTGTTACAGTAGCAGTGGGAAACTAATACTTGCTCCAAATTGGAAACAGCCCAAAATGTCCACCATAGGCAAAACGGATAAATAAATGGTGGTATAGTCCTATGGTGGAATTAAATTTCTACGATGGGATTTCTATACAGAAATTAAAATGATAGATTACAGCTTCATACAGCAACATAATGAATTCTCACATGAGCTTGAGCAAACAAAGAAGCCAGACACAAAGCGTACACACTGAATGATTCCATTTGTATGATGTTTAAAGCTTGTGCCCCCATATGGCCTTCTAGGGTGTCCTGCAGATATGTTCAGCTATTAAAGTAGGTGAAATCATATGGAAGCCTCACTGTGTCCTTCAGGAATTTGGCAGTGCTAGCCATGGGAATAAGATAGTTTGAACAAGTATTATTAGGAAACTCTTGTTTACATTAGGTTCTTGGCTGCTTTGACAACATCTATATTCAGAGGCAGTCCTCCATAAAATTGAACAATGGGATAATAGGAGGAAAGGCATTCCCTTTGATTACCTTTCAGAGGTGAATAATGGACTAGGAAAGCTAACTGTTCTGCTTTCTTTCTAAATTGCCAAGCAGGAAGCAGGCTGGAGGGTGGGGTTGGCATGTCCCCACATAATAGGGGCCCTCTCAAGAAAGAATTTAAGGGAGCTTTGGCTGTTTTACAACGCTTGAGTCCTAAGAATAATTCCTTAGGCTGCTGTAACAGAGGGCTTTGCAAATTAAGGGTCTTGAAGCAGATTCTCCCAGGAGGACAGCTGGGCACTGCTCTTGACTAGGGGTAGGCAGAACCATGGCTTACCTGGCTGGGAACATTCTACCTGAGTCACCACATCTGAGGGGGACGAGGTGACTAAGAATCTGCATGTTCGGTCCCAAACTGTTTTATAGAAAAGCAAGTTTGGAAAAAGAAAGTCACTGGGCAATCAGTGTCTACTTTCTTGTCTCTTTCGTGCACAAGACTCTAGTAAAACCCGCACGCTCAAGTGATACAGGGTTGGGTTCCCACCAAAGTCTCGCCCATTTAATACCACCTTCTGGCAGCTGGGATGGCACTTACATACTCACCCCAAGGGGGCCCCCTCTTCTGCCCATCTCTCTCTCCCAGGCCTGACTTATTCTGGATGGTTAAAGCTTCATCTTCTGAATGGATAAAGAAGATGTGGCACATATATACAATGGAATATTACTCAGCCATGAAAAGAAACGAAATTGAGTTATTTGTAGTTAGGTGGATGGACCTAGAGACTGTCATACAGAGTGAAGTAAGTCAGAAAGAGAAAAACAAATACCGTATGCTAACACATATATATGGAATCTTAAAAAAAAAAAAAGGTTCTGAAGAACCTAGGGGCAGGACAGGAATAAAGACGCAGACGTAGAGAATGGACTTGAGGACACAGGGAGAGGGATGGGTAAGCTGGGACGAAGTGAGAGAGTGTCACGGACATATATACACTACCAAACGTAAAATAGATAGCTAGTGGGAAGCAGCCGCATAGCACAGGGAGATCAGCTAGGTGGTTTGTGACCACCTAGAGGGGTGGGATAGGGAGGGTGGGAGGGAGGTGCAAGAGGGAGGAGATACGGGGATATAGGTATACATATAGCTGATTCACTTTGTTATACAGCAGAAACTAACACACTGTTGTAAAGCAATTATACTCCAATAAAGATGTTAAAAAAAAAAAACTTCATCTTAGTGCAGTGTTCTCTAAAGAAGAGTCCAGATGTTTTTCCTGGAGGTTCGTTCACTTTCTTCCCTATGTACGTAGTCATCTCGTAGAATGTCATGTTGTTCCACCTGGTTAGAGAAAGACTTCAGATTTACCTCTTGTTTAAGATTTGGTGGTGGTGGTTTCTACAATGCCGATCCTAGGCCAAACTGTGGTGTGAGGTGAGCCACAGTTTTTGGAGTCTCTCTCACATATTTTGGGTCTTAAGCTGTTTCCCAAACAAAGTACCTCTCAAGACAAACCCTGAAACCGCATCATACCAAATGTAAATGGCTGTCAACAACCCGCAGCTCAACTAGTTACCTCTAACATTTTCAAAGAGGTCAGTTTCTGAAAGCAAAGGAATCATGTGTCTCAGTATTTTAGGGACTAGCAAACAAGTGAGAAAGTTTATTGCTCAAAGAAGCTCTCCTGGTGCACCAAAAATCACATTAAATAAGCAAATTACAGTTTGTAATGTTCCCTGCTTCCCTATTTTAATACCTCAGAATAGGCAAATTGGGATTTAAAACAATAACGACCACTGATTCATTCACTGCCTCAATTCCAGCTTCTAGGCATGATAAGCCTGCCCTCAGCCCTCAATATAGCAGCAAGCAATTTATACACCACATCACCTAAATATCAAATCCTTCCATATGAAGAAAAGTTATATTTATAACTGGAAATGATAATTTTATTCTTATTTAATCCTCCAAAGGGCTGACCACAGAAAACTGAGCATTGCAAACATTCGAAGGCTGTTTATTGGATGAATATCAGAATATTACCCACTAGTGGGCTGTCAGTTATTGCCTTGATGTCTGTCTCAACACTGTGTTAACATACATCAGCTGAAATTTCATAAATATTTATCTGAAGGGGGAAAAGATTTTTTGGGGAAAAAGATATCCACTAGTTTTTACTAAAATTTTGAATTTTCTGAGGAAGCCCAAAAAAGCCTATTTACTTGGACTGACCTAAAATGCAACACTTTTAATACCAACTTGATACATTTATGACCAGGCTTCCAAAATCATGTTCAACTTTATTCTTAAATTGACCTCTACATGAGCAGTTTTTTCCAAGTTCTTATTTTTAGCCATATTATCTTTCTTTTTCTTGCTGTTTTGGAAATGTTAATGATCATTAATACCAATCAATATCTATTCGTTGAGCCCTAGTGCTTTATTTCTAGTTTTTAAAAGTCTTCATGTATATTATTGATTTCACCTTCATATATATCTGTGAAATAGCAAGAGGAATGAAGAGCTGAATGTTTATCGTGAAGAGGGTGGCTTAGTTCATAAGCTGCTCTTCTGAGAGACCTAGCTTGGAGGGCAGGTGGAAAATGTGGTGAGAAACGCACAGATAGGGAGGAGTAATGTGGGAGAGAGAGCACAATGTTCTTTTCTCCACTGGAGACATTTTTAAAATTTGGATTGTTCCCTGTCAGTTAAATACCCATATGCTTTTTGAGCCCAATCTGATTTTAAAAGAAAATATTTAAGATATGGAACCATCACAGCACAAAGATTAGTGCTTTCTTGCATACCAAGCCTCTCTGAATTCTTGCCAATCTTGGAAAATCTGGTGGCTCTGAGTTTCTGTGGACTGTCAACACCCCTCTCTGGTATTTTGGACCTGGGTGAGTTACAATGGAAATATATCCATACGTATGCAGAAATGTCAATATTCAAGGAAAAAATAACTATACAGTATTTTGGAAGTTGCCTGGGAATAGATATCATAGGTTTGCACAAATTGAGCCTAATTTTGGCAGATCATGAGCGGATATGAGGAGCGGATACTCCTCAGTTCATATGTGGGATGTGGCCCTCAGAAAGTCCTATCAGAGAACACTGGCTTGATGGACCATTTCCTGCACTGTTATGGGGCGTCCTGACAATGTATTTTACACATTTACGGCTTAAACTGATAACATCCCTGAGGACAGCAATTTAGCGGTGGATTCAAGAACCACAAAAATGTTCATTCCCTTTCACACCATAGTCCCATTCACTCCTGAAAATTGATCTCAAGAAATATTTTGTTAATTTTGAAATATTTTTGCTTAAAGATTTTTTTTTTTTGCAGTGGATCTATAAGGAAGGATAGGTGTGAAAATAAGGGACATATCATAAATTATTCAATACTAGTTGAATAGCTTTATCAATTATAGCATATTATCCAGTAGAATTTTATGCTAATATAATATTCATTGGGAACAACAGAATACAAAATTGTCTGTCCCCTAAGATTATGTGTGTATATGGGTGTGTGTATATATATATGTGTGTATATATATATATATATATATATATATATATATATATATATATATAAAAAACACCAGTATCTCAAGAACAGAGCCTGGAAGGGAATGTAGAAAATCAGAACAAATGTTAGAATTGAGGTGGGGGGCTTTTTTCTTTCAAAATCCCTTTTCGTGGTTTTTTTTTTTTGGCTACACTGTGAGACTTGTGGGATCTTAGTTCCCCGACCAGGGCTTGAACCTGGGGCCACGGCACTGAAAGCACTGCGTGCTAACCACTGGATTGCCAGGGAACTCCCCTCTTTCGTGTTATTTTAATAGAGGTTTTATAATAAGTAAAAATTTAAAAAGATAAAATGCAACATTGGAACTACTATGAGGAAAGTCAAAATAAGAAGACAACAGATTGTCAGTCTCAGAAGTTTTCGGCTCGAGTCACTTTTGTGACACGATTGACTGTAATGCTGTTTAAGTGCCATTTGTCATACTGGGTTCTCCAGCGCAAGCGCGGAGAGGACGTGTTTAATTGTTTAGTGATGTGCTGGAGGAGGAGGACTTAGCAGCGTCCCATGTGCTTTAATAAAGATGTGCCTGTCAGACTTTTTCTCACCAGACACACTGTATGCTAACGACCTCTCCCCTGCCTTGGAGTGGATCATAGTACCATTTTCCCTTTGTAATCCTTTAGCTGTGAAGGAGTTCAGATCATGTCATCCCCAAAATACACCGTTTTGGCATGTTGCTTGTTTTGAGTTAAAGGCATTTGAGAAACAGGTGGAAAGAAGAGCACTCTGACCCTTCTTTTCATCCTGAAAGCAGGAAATAAAACTCCTGAGTGAAAGGTTCCTTCTCTGTACCAGGAGGAAGACATTCTTCTCACCAGTGATGTGGAATTGGGGCTGAGAATCTGTACAAACACACCTCACTAAACTAACCCTCATCTTCCTAGTTACTGCTCCACAAGTCACTACCCCAGCTCAAGCTCCTTTGTCCTGTCATTTCTCTACAAATTGATTGTTCTTTGTTGAAGATGATATATATATATATATATATATATATATATATATAAATAAGCTGGAATTCTAAGTTGCCGGTTTCTGTTTTGTTTTGTTTTAATTTTATTTATTTGTATTTATTTATTTTTGGCTGCGTTGGGTCTTCGTTGCTGCGTGCGGGCTTTCTCTAGTTGCGGCGAGCCAGGGCTACTCTTCGTTGCAGTGAGCGGGCTTCTCATTGTGGTGGCTTCTCTTGCTGCAGAGTATGGGCTGTAGGTGTACGGGCTCAGTAGTTGTGGCTCGTGGACTCAGTAGTTGTGGCTCACGGACTCAGTAGTTGTGGCTCGCAGGCTCTAGAGTGCAGGCTCAGTACTTGCAGTGCATGGGTTTAGTTGCTCTGTGGCATGTGGGATCTTCCCGGACCAGGGCTCAAACCCGTGTCCCTTGCGTTGGCAGGCGGATTCTTAACCACTGCGCCACCAGGGGAGCCCCTAAGTTGCTGTTTTGAGTTACTTTTCCTTTAGGTCTCTCCCGTGTGACGTGTGCTGCACGTGTTAGTAAACTGCTCCTTCTCATGTTAATCTTTTTGTTAGAGTTCCAGCAGAAAATCTAAGGTGGGTGGAGGTGAAGTTTTGCCTCCCCTACAACTGCAAAAACGAATCCTAGAGGAAGTATTTCTTGGGGAACTAGGGGATGATAAATACCACGGGGAGCCAGGAAGCAGGTCCAACACATGACACAGCATCAGTATGAATGACTAGGCTGCATTTTAGGTTACAGGGGGCAACGATGTGCTGTAGAGGACAGGGAAAGAAGAGAGTGTGAAGGAGGTGGTTTGGGGAACCTAAACCTTGAAGTTGGGACACGACTTCAACAAAGGGAGATGCAGAGAACTTCCCAGGAGGAGAAAGCTCAGGCAAACCCTAGGGGAGTTCAGGGTGTGTCCCAGTCATGATTGGTTCTTAGGGATGAGACAACATGCAGTTATGACAAAACATAACTGCTTTGGAAAGAAGGGAGGGGCATCATCTTGTTCCCCTGTTCATTGTGTTTAGCACAATCTGACATGAAGTGTGTACTCAATAATTGATACTGAGAGAATGAATGAATGAAAACATGGACATAGGATGGACTGGAAAGGGTGGAAGCAGGGAACCCTGGGAAGAGGGACAAAGACTTGAACCAGGGCAGTGTGGCTGTGAAAGAGAAGAATGTCAAGGGTGTGCAGTAGGAGAATTGATAGGAGAGTGGGAAAATAGCTTCAAGGTTGAAAACCTGGGAAACTGGGAAAGTAGAAGAGAAGGGGCAGCTGGAGTTGTGGCTAAAATCACAGAAGCAGCCATGGTTATTTCCATTACAGAAACATAGGAATCCTCTCAATTTATAGCTCATAAAATAAAATAAGTGTGAGCACAAAAAAAATTATTACAAGGTACTATTTTTTTAACATCTTTATTGGATTATAATTGCTTTACAATGGTGTGTTAGTTTCTGCTGTATAACAAAGTGAATCAGCTATATGCATATGTATATCCCCATATCCCCTTCCTCTTGCATCTCCCTCCCACCCTCCCTATCCCACCCCTCTAGGTGGACACAAAGCACCGAGCTGATCTCCCTGTGCTATGCGGCTGTTTCCCACTAGCTATCTGTTTTACACTTGGTAGTGTATATATGTCCATGCCACTCTCTCACTTCGTCCCAGCTTACCCATCCTCCCACCATGTCCTCAAGTCCATTCTCTGTGTCTGCACCTTTATTCCTGTCCTGCCCCTAGATTCTTCAGAACTGTTTTTTTTTTTTTTTAGATTCCATATGTATATGTTAGCATACGGTATTTGTTTTTCTCTTTCTGACTTACTTCACTCTGTATGACAGACTCTAGGTCCATCCACCTCACTACAAATGACTTAATTTCATTTCTTTTTATGGCTGAGTAATATTCCATTGTATATATGTGCCACATCTTCTTTATCCATTCATCTGTCGATGGACACTTAGGTTGCTTCCAGGTCCTGGCTATTGTAAATAGAGCTGCAATGAACACTGTGGTACATGACTCTTTTTGAATTATGGTTTTCTCAGGGTATATGCCCAGTAGTGGGATTGCTGGGTCGTATGGTAGTTCTATTTTTAGTTTTTAAGGAATCTCCATGCTGTTCTCCACAGTGGCTGTATCAATTAACATTCCCACCAACAGTGCAAGAGGGTTCCCTTTTCTCCATACTCTCTCCAGCATTTATTGTTTGTAGATTTTTTGATGATGGCCATTCTGACTGGTGTGAGGTGGTACCTCATTGTAGTTTACAAGGTACCATTATTGCCACATGGGACCAAGAGAAAATGGGAAGATGGGGGCGAAAAACCCTCCAAGGTAAATTGCTAAAGTTGCTTAGGAGTAGGGGGGAGGAATCATTTTATGGAAATAAAGGGATCTCAGGAGTCCCTGCACATTCATAAGTTATACTGAGACACAGTTCATGCTGCCACCTGGTAGAGCTGTGCCCTTGTCCTCTTTGTCTGTTGTCATGGGCTACCAATCCTGGACAGAAAGCTAGCTCTGAAACAACTGATTAAATAAATTTAATTACATTGGAAAACATAAATGGGGCCTCGTGGGACTTCTTTCTTTTTGGCCAGCCTGATACAGGCTGAAACTTGAGAACCACTGGGTTACAGTCTGGATAACTGTATTAGGGTTTTCCAGAGAAACAGAGCCAATAGGCTATATATATATACATAAGAGGAGATTGATTACAGGAATTGGCTCAGCAGTTACAGAGGCTGCCGTCCCACGACCTGCCATCTTCAAGCAGGAGAACCATGAAAGTCGGTTAACTCAGTTGGAGTCCAAAGACCTGATAATCAGGGGCTGATGTGAAGCCCTGATCTGAGTCCAAAAGCCCTAGAATCAGGATCACCGATGTCTGAGGGCAGGAGAGGATGGATGTCTCAACTCAAGCAGAGGGAGAACAAATCTGCCCTTTCTCCACCTGTTTGTTCTCTTTCGGCCCTCAGTGGATTAAATGATGCCCATGCACACTGGGGAGGGCAATCTACTTTACTCAGCTCACCAATTCAAATGCTGATCTCTTCCAAAAAGCGCCCTAAACAGAAGCATCCAGAAATAATGTTTTATTAGCTATCTGAGCATCCCTTAGCCCAGTCAAGCTGACACATAAAGTTAACTGTCACAATAACTAAAACTGGTTTTTAGATTGAGCATCACAAATTGATTCCTTTCCCTTCTTTCGTTCATTCAATCACTGTTTCATTTCATCAGTATTTTATGGGGTACTTGCCAGATATCACTATATCTGCTGGGATGATAAAGTAGTCAAGGTTTCTGCTCTTGGACAGAGTTGCAGATAAAATACAGGATACCCAGTTAAATTTCATCTCAACAATGAAAACAATTTTTTTTAGTATAATGTTGTTCCAAGTATTGTATGAAACATCCTAAAAGTTATTCTTTTTCTGAAATTTGAATGTAGCTGGGTACACCGTATTTTTATTTGCTAAATCTGGCAGTGTTACTCCATGGCACTTACATTCTTGTGGGGAATACAGACCCAAAAAAGTACACTTACTTAAAAACGCAATGCTTTTCAGTGGTGATGTATGCAATTGAGAAATAAAAAGGTATAATACGGTGAAGAGTGGCATTGGATAGGCAGGTTAGAGCAACCCTCTCTGAGGACCTGGGAGCAAGTTATGTGTAGCTCTGAGGGGAGAAAATTCCAGACAAAAGGAACAATTTAGTGCAAAGTTCCTAAGGCGAGAAAGATCTTAATATGTTTTAGGAATTGGCCAAAAGTCAGCATGGATGGGCATAGTGAGGAAGAGAGGCAGAAGGTGGGGATGAAGAGGCGCACAGGAGCTCAGGCACTTAGGCGTTAGCAGGCCAGAGCAGAGAGTGAAGTTTATTCTCTCACTGGAGTATTTTTAGCATAGAGGAGCCGCAAGCCTGGCTTTGTGATTTTAGATGCTATCCTAGCTTCTGCAAGGAGAATGGTTTGTAGAAGAGGCGAGAGTGGGAAGCAGGAGGCGGGTCAGGAAGGGCTTGTTGAGGTCCAGGGAGGAGATGGTACCAGCTGGGACACAGGGTGGTAGTAATGAATATGGGAAGAAGTGGATAAATTCGGGCTAAGTTTTGGAGAGGAGTTGACAGGACTGGCTAATGGATGGCATGTGGTGGGTGGAGGGAAAGAGAAGCAACATGGGTGATGGTGCTTTTTACTGAGATGGAAAAAGACTGGGGTGGATAGGTTTTGGCCAGAGGAAATTGACTTTCTTTTTGGACAGGTTGCATTTAAGAAATCTATTAGATACTCAAGTTAGGAAATCAAGTACATGATTTCAGGGCTAGAGATATAAATCTGGGAACTGTCAGCACATACATAGTTTTGAAACCATGGAACGAATTAATATTACCTAGGGGAGCATCTGTAGATAAACATAATGGACCAAACAGGGCACTCCGACACTTAGAGGTCAAACCAAGGAGAAGGAGCCATCAAGGGGGCTGAAATAGGACAAAACCAGACAAGTAGGTATCTTAACAGCCAAGGAGAAAAGTCGAAGAGCAGGTGGGAGTGGTCAGTTGTGCTAGAAAGTCAAATAGAATAAAGTCAGAAATGTGGTCATTGGATTTACAACATAGAAGTCATTGCAACATTTAGAAGATCAGTTTTGATGGAACAGTGAGGTCAGAATCCTGTTTGCAGTAGGTCACAGAAATGAATGAAGGTGAGTTAAGTAGAGGCACGCATTATGAAGAACTCTTTGGAGAAGTTTTACCGTGAAAGGGAGAGAAGTAGGAATGATAGTTGGGGAAGGATTGAGGATCAAAGGGGAAAGATTAGCGATAGAAAGTACTAGAACGTATTGTATGTTGATGGGACTGATCTGATAGGAATTGATGCTACAAGAGAGAGAAGAGAAATTTGCAGGAGTGAAGTTCTTGAGGAAGAAGAGGGGATGAAATTAATAGCAGCAGGGAAGAAGATGCCCTTTGATGTGACCAAGGACAGTTTATCCATGTAGTAAGAGAGAAGGCACAGAGTATAGATACAGATGCAGGTAGATTTGGAGATTTGGTTAGGGGACAATGAGGAAGTCCCAGGAGGAAGTGGTTTTTTAAAATTAATGTATTTAATTTATTTATTTTTGGCTGCGTTGGGTATTTGTTGCTGCGAGCGGGCTTTCTCTAGTGTGGTGAGCAGGGGCTACTCTTTGTTGCGGTGTGCGTGCTTCTCACTGCAGTGGCTTCTCTTGTTGTGGAGCACGTGCTCTAGGCATGTGGGCTTAAGTAGTTGTGGCACACGGGTTCAGTAGTTGTGGCTTGTGGGCTCTAGAGCGCAGGTTCAGTGGTTGTGGCGCGTGAGCTTAGTTGCTCACGCGGCATGTGGGTTCTTCCCGGACCAGGAATGTCCCCTGCATTGGCAGGCGGATTCTTAACCACTGCGCCACCAGGGAAGTCCCAGGAGGAAGTATTTTTTATTCAACATCAGCTTCATCACAAAAACTGTGTGTGTGTATAATATTGTAGTTCTGTGTATATATATATTTGCAAATTATGTCAGCTACCACTTCAGTTGAATCAAAGACTATCACAGCTTGGTTGGATGCAATTACAAATTATGTGTATGCCATGAACGATTTCAAATATATGTTTGCTCCATTCAGCTTCTTTGTTTAGAAACTGTGGTTTAAAAAAAAGCATAACATGAAAACTGCCCTCTGAACAAAATTTTAAGTGTACAGTATTAACTATATGAACATTGTTGTAGAGCAACAGAACTTCGTATTGGATGCCTGAAATTTTCTAGCGGTTAAATAACAGCTCATTTCCCCACCCCCAGTCCCTAGTAACCACTATTGTATTCTCTGCTTCTATGGGTTTGACTACTTTAGACGTCTCTTATAAGTGGAATCACGCAGGATTTGTGCTTCTGTGACTGGCTTATTTCACTTAGCGTAACGTCTTCATGTTATAGATATTGCAGGATCTCCGTCCTTTTATAAGGCGGAATAATATTCCACTGTATGTATAGACCATATTTTGTTTATCCTTTCATCTGTCAATGGACATTTGAGTCGTTTCTACCTCTTGGCTATTGTGAATAATGCTGCAGTGAATATGGGAATGTGAATATCTCTTTGAGATCCTGTTTTCAATTCTTTTGGATAAATACTCAGAAGTGGGATTGCTGGATCATATAGTTGTTCTATTTTTAATCTTTTGAGGAACCTCCATACTGTTTCCACAGTGGCTGCACCAATTTGCATTCTCACCAACAGTGTACAAGTCTTCCAATTTCTCCACATCCTTGTGAACACTGGTATTTTCTGTTTATTTTATAACGGCCATTCTAACAGGTATGAGGTGATATCTCATCGTGATTTTGATTGACATTTTCCTGATGATTAGTGATGTTGAGCATCTTTTCATACGCTTGTTGGCCATTTGCATGTTTTCTTTAGAGGAATGTCTATTCAGAGCCTTTGCCCATTTTTTAATTGGGTTGTTTGGTTTTTTTGCTATTGAGTTGTAGGAGTTCCTTATATATTTTGGATACTAACATCTTATCAGATATATGATTCACAAATATTTTATCCCATTCTGTGGGTTGCCTTTTCACTCTGTGGATTGTTTCCTTTGCTGCACAGAAACTTTTTAGTTTACCATAGTCCCACTTGCCTATTTTTGCTTTGTTGCCTGTGCTTTCGGTGTCATATCCAAGAAATCATTGCCCAGCCCATTTGGCTTCTTAACAGTATTAAGGGTGAGTGTATTATTTTGCCCATGGTGCAGTGACCCTCCAAAAATTATATTCACATTTTCCTGCAAAAACAATTCATTTTATTTTTAATGGTGACCTCTGAAACTGAATTTACAATAGAATTAGCAGTAACATCAGACATTTCATGTTTAATAGAATGAACTACAAAAACTTTACACTGATTCCATGAATTGTATGAAACAACAGCAGCAACGAAAGAATCCATTATTGGTCTAAACTTTTCTTTGAGACATGTGATGCCATATCAAACCATTATCATTAACCACCTGCAAAATTTTGTTGCTGCTAATAGAGCCACGCTAACAGTGATTGCCTCATTTCTCACTTCTGCAAGAAAAGTGAAATAAAAGGAGGCAAAATTAACTTAGGAGAATAGTTATTTGATACAAACAAAAAGTCACGCTTCACAGAGTGATGTCGATGACAGCTACACATGTCACACTGTTGTTTGGGGGATAACCACTTAAAATTACTTCTTAAATACTACTTTGACAGAGATGCTGATATTTCTTCAGCAGGTTTGTGCCTTCTGGTCTTTGTGTGGTCAGTGATAGGTCAACAACGCCCATGGTGGATGACAACTGTCAACAAACATTCTGACCAAGCCACTTAAAGGGCTCACTCCCCAGGCTACTACTGAGACCAGTGTTTCTTATTCTGGTTCCTGTATGTTACCTGCTTGTTCTCTCTGAAAGCTTTTCAGATTAAAAAAAAAAAACTCTCTGGTGTCTTAAATTTTACAGCGTTATGGTTCACTGTAAGTTTTTTCCAGTCGAGGTGCTCAGTGGAACCTTTAAATTTGGGAAGACATGTTTATTTCTGTAGTCGAGATTGCTAATTGCCTACCTAATAAGTCTTTCCTTCTTTCTTACTAACCCAATATCTATGCATAGGATGGCAACATGCCTAGAGTTTCCCAGCCACCCTTGTTGGTAGATGCAGTCTTGTGACATAGTTCTGTCCAGTGAGATGTAAGTTGGAATCATAGTTGGCATGAATGATTTCGCCCCTCTTCTTCCTGATAAAAACACAGCTGCAAGGCCCGAGAAGGGAAGAGTATGGCAGAAGTGAACCAGCTTCTCCAGGGCCACCTCGCTGTACAGCTCCAGGGAGCACTGCTCACATGTTATCTGTGGAATGATGGTTCCCTAGAATCTGCAGTGCAGTGACCCTGCAGGGAAAGCCGTGCACCAGGGTACTGTCTCAGGGGGTGGGTAGCACTGGCCTGTCTTGCATGACTTCCAGGAGTCTTGCTCTTTTCAGTAAGGCTTTGTATTCTTCCCTCTACTAAGCTTCATGTCCCCTGGATCAGAATATCTCTGGTTCAGCCTCCTCAGAGAGCAAACCTGTCATCTGTTGGACGGCAGAAGAGCGATGGCCCTGGCTGTGGTGGCAAGGGGGAGGATCTGGGGGTCTAGCTCTTTCTTATGAGTGAACCCTCTTGTTTTCAGCCGTACCCCAAACCCTGGGTTCAGAGATGTCTGATGCTTTCAGATCCTCAGCCTTTTGAGGATTCCTCCTGGATTCCATTTACAGTTTGTTGGCTTCTCCAGGCATAGACACTTAGCAGGATGGAGAAAGCTGAAGCCAAATTAGATGCCTTATTACCTACCAAAATTTTGTTGACTTGTTTGTTTTTGCATTTCCTCTCCCATTCGCTTCCTCTTCTTTTATTCCTTTATGGCTATCTTAGTGGGTTTGGAGAGGGAGTAGAGATAAAGTTGTGCAGGGTTAACCTGAGGTTGACAGCTGCAGGTGAGAAGGCGAGCCTAAGTGAGTTCTTATCAGCGCCTATGCGGAGAAGCCTCAGGCTTTTAGTCCACACCCTAGCCATGTGGACTGAAAAAATGAATAGCAAGTTATAAAGAAAAACATGAATCTAATTCACAGTTTTATCTGGAGATGCCTAAGCCTAAAGAAACAAAAACCTAAGATACTTACCAAGTTTCCTCTTGAATGACCAATAAAGCAGCTGCAGTTACAATAATAAGAACAATTCACTCTCCTGAGCGCTGTGGACTCCCAGCCCGTGGTCTTTCCAGGTCATTGTGTTTCCATTAGACCCAACTTGCCTCGCACAGATGCTGCTGCTGGTGGTAAAGATGAAGCGGGTGAGGGTGAAAGCTGACACTTCCACAGCGCTTAGTGTGTGCCCAGCATGCTGAATATTTTAATCCTCACCACCATCCTCTCCTACGTTTACTATTATTATTCCCAACAGGGTAGGAAGGCACAGAGCGGTTAAGTAACTTGCACAAGTTCACGTAGCTAGAATAGTTCAAATAGAATAAAGGGTTAATATTTCAAATAGAATAGAATGATGCAAAGCCAGGATCTGAACCGAGGGGATCCTCCTCTAGAGGCTTTGCTTGTACAAGTGCACTATAGATTAAAAAAATACTTGAATTTATGTATCACTTGACAACTTCAAAAGCAATTTCATTTGATTTAGTTCAGTCCCCGCGGTCGCATTGTACAGTTGAGAAAACTGAAGCCCATCTGACTCCAGATAGTACTAGTAAGGTAACTTAACTCTTTTACCTAGGGACACATTTATGTATGTTGTTTTTGAGATTTCCAGAGCACTGTAGCCCTAAGCTCAGCTCTTGGTTCATTTTGATGATCATGAACATTCATTTACACAAAATTCCAAGAAGAGGCACTGTAAAGGCAGTATAACCACTCGCAGGCAAGTTATAAGTTGCTGGTTGAAGCCTCAGAAGGTATTTTCCCATAGAAATAACGTGAGTCACAGTAAGTAGGCACGTAGGCTAACCCACAAAGGCCAGAATGTTACTTCTGTGACCACCGTTACCGCAGCTCTCTAGGGCCTGGGAGGGAGGAGGGAGGGCCCTGTTGGTGGTGGCAGCGCCCCGCACGGGAGGGATGAGGCGGGGACGGGCCAGTTATAATCTGAGTGCAAAGTGGGGCCACTGGGCATACTTTACGCCTAATGGCCTCACTCAAACCCGTGCCACTGATGCACAAGGGAATAAAATTTGCTTTTCTTTTGGAGTCAAAAAAATTTTTTTATTGACATATAGTTAATTTACAACATTGTATTAGTTTCTGGTGTACAGTAAAGTGATTCAGTTATACATATATATGTATATATAGATTCTTTTTCATTATAATTTATTATAAGATATTGAATATAGCTCCCCATACTATACAGTAGGACCTTATTGTCTATCTATTTTATACATATATAATTTGCTATTTAATCAAAGAGATTTCCAGGAACATCCCACACTCCCCATCTAGGGATATGGGAATCTACATTTCTGTGCTGAAAGAACCAAGGGTGGAGAGAGGTCAAATGACAGGCCAGCTGAGAGCCATTTGTAGAAGGAACACTAGGTCCAAATAAGGCTGATTTCCCGAAAGGATTCTGCTTCCTTCCCTCTAGTTGTTGGGCCCCTAGTTTTACTATTAACCTACAGACCTCGTATAATTAGAGGCTCTGTTGTTCCAGGGTGACATTAGGAGAATCTTACGTTCTGAGCTAATGTAATCAGCCATGTTAAAGGGAGGCTTCTGTGTTTTACAGGCTTCCAAATTAGGGGTCTTTGGGGGATAACGCACTTGCCATCTTGACCCAGGATAAGAGCTGGGCATGATCATGTTTCAATTGATTTTTTTAAATAAATTTATTTATTTATTTTCGGCTGCATCGGGTCTTTGCTGCACGTGGGCTTTCTCTAGTTGCGGTGAGTGGGGGCTGCTCTGCATTGCGGTGCGCGTGCTTCTCATTGAGGTGCCTTCTCTTGTTGCGGAGCATGGGCTCTAGGTGCACGGGCTCAGTGGTTGTGACTCGTGGGCTCTAGAGCGCAGGCTCAGTAGTTGTGGCGCACGGGCTTGTTGCTCCGCGGCATGTGAGATCTTCCCGGACCAGGGCTCGAACCCGTGTCCCCTGCATTGGCAGGCGGATTCTTAACCACTGCGCCACCAGGGAAGTCCTGCTTTAATTGATTAATTCTAATATTTATAAAGATAATAATCACTCATTCATTCGGTTATTCATCTATCTCCTCTCATTCTACAAATTATGTGAGGTGAGCAAACATGACGATGATGGTGATGATCTAAGTCCATGGATTCCTTGAGTCTTCTGCAATTGTGGAAGAGTAAACATTTCTGTGCAGGGGGCTGGTTTTTCTTATTGTCCGTGCTGGGAGATTGTTTTATTTTACTTTGTATTTTTTTCCTGAGAGAGATTAAATAGGTTTTACAACCCAAGCTAACTCCTGGCCACAGAGCATCCCCACTGTTTATTATCAGAGGGGATCAGATAAGAGATCAGCCATCTTAAATTCTAGAAGCTTTGTAATGACTAGCGGCAGTGCTCAACACAGCCTCCAGGACCCTGTAATGTTGAGAGACTGTAGTACCTTCTAAAGTCTTAGAATAAGCAAAATCCACTTGAGAGATTTTTCTTATTTTGAGCTCAAGGAAAACCGCAGAAAAATAGATGCACTTTGAATCATCTGCTCCTTGCTCAGGAGTCACACTGAGGGCTCCATGGCCCCGCCCTCCAAGATGAGGATGCTCAGTGATGAGTCACCATTGTGGTCCAGGCCACCCATCCATCCTCACAACACCACCACTAGTGATAGCTGATTGGCAGCCCAAAGGGCGACAAGTTCTCTTTTTATTTTCACTGAGAAAATTGAGGCCAAATTTTACCACAAATTGTTTCCCTCTGCTTCTTATCCTTCCAGAGTCTATAATGTTTACATCTAAAGTCTATCCTGTCTTCTCTTTTGGTTCAAGGACAGCTTTTCCATCTATGTTCTGACACTCTTTTCTTCCCCTCGACTTCCATGACATTTCCTGGTTTATGATTCCTGACATTTATCATTCTTTTTTCTCTTTCCATTTTATAATCTTGAAGTCTTCCACTCATTCCTTAAACTCCAGTGTCCCCCAAGGCTAAATCCTCCACTCTCAGCCCTTGTTACACTCTCTCTAGGTGACCTCATTGTTTCAACATCTATGCACTGATAACTCCCAGATCTGTTTCTCTAGCATTTTTGTTTCCCTCCCCAAGAAGAGGACTCAGATATCCTGTTGCCTATGAGATGGATAGATAGGTAAACATCTCACATGTGCCAAAAGAGAACCGAAACTATTCCTCCCACATTCTTGATCACAGATGGTATCACACTTGTCACTAGGTTAGAAACCTGTGTCATTTTAAGTCTTTCCTGCCTTTCATCATAACACCCAGATACTCATTCAGTTCTGCCCAGCCTCCTGGGTATTTGTCAGGTTTGCCCAGTTTCCTCCACCCTCATTGTCCCAATCCAGGCCTTCATCATTCTCTCTTGGACCACTGTGCCAGCATCCTCGCCAGTCTCTCTTGCTCAGTTCTATTATTACCTAATTCCTTCCCTCAGCTGCCAAAGAGATAATCTTTAAATGCAAATGTAATCACATCCTTCCTGCTTTCCGTTCTTCAGTGGCCGCCTGTCTCCTTCAGCTTCTTCATTGATCAGGTCCCTAAACACCTCATCTGCTGGCACCTCCTGCCTTTATGTAACAGCAGCCCTAGACTGCGGCCATCCCACTGCCTTTGCCACGCCTTTCCTCACCTCCGTGCCTTCCCTTCCCCTCCAACTCCATAGCTCCTACTTACATCATCCTTGATGCCTTTTTGGCCCCATCCTCAAGGTCCCTACCCTAAGCTCCTGGAACCACATGCTTGTGGTGACACCCTTGCCCTGTTCTGTACTGGTCTGTCTCCGTGTCTTTCTCTTTGACTGGTTGGGAAGCTCCTTGTATACTCATCGCTTGCCTCCATTCCTGCCACGTTGTTGGTCCTCAAAGTTAATGGCATGAATGCATGAATAAATGACATGCAGATTTCCCCCCCTTTCTGTGGGAAGGGATTGGGAAAAGAGAAATTAAAAGCGATAATTAGAAACAATTTTGAGAAATGTCTCAAATAGAAAACATTACACTGCTAGTTAATCTGATGTTTTTTATCACGGTATTCAAAGTATTTTTAAGTGTAGCATTTGCCCTTTATGGAATTCTAAATTGGGAGGGATTATCAGAGGTCATCTGTCCCAACCTCCAGTTCTTAAAGTACAATAATATTTTTAGATGGTCATTTTTTTAAATGCCTTTAAAAATAGTTTCATGTGTCTTAAACCATCATTGGACAGTGAGCTTTCCAATATCTGGACCTGCTAAACTAAAACTGTTGAACTCCAATACTAAAATAAGCTCAAAAGGAAGCACTGGACAAGGTATGGCGTGGAGAGGTGGTGTTGCCTAGTAACTTAGAGGCAGCATCTGCTGTAGGCTTGCGCCGCTGCCTGACATTCTAGGAACCTTACTTTAGAGGTACTGATACCTCTGTCATCAGGAGGGCATCAATTTTACTTGCCTTTCTCACTCCTGCTGTTTAATAGATCAGTTAATAATGATTTTAAAATGTTCAGGATTGGTAAATGTCTAACACGTTGGAAGGGCTTTTATTTCAATACATTATGTGGAGATGCAGAGGGTGGAGAAGAAGAGGGAGATTAGAGACAAACAAACCAAATCATTTTCCCCCCTAGTCTGGTGAAAGGAGAAGGAAGAGTGATGTCTAATCCTCCACGGATGGCTAAGAGAAAAGAGCAAGGAGACAGCAACAGGTAGAAAGACACATGACTTGATGCTGCTGGGAATGATATACGAAGACATACAAATAGCATCACCTGTAAGTCACCAAACTTGAAACAAGAATCGGGCCACTGAGCAGAGCAGCCATCATCATCATCGTTAGCCTCATCAGAATGAATTATAAACCAAGTCTGCCGGGCTGGCCAGAAAGTCATCTCCATGTCTAAGTAGAGTAGCAGAGGAAGGAAAGCCGTCAGAGTTGGAACTGTGGGGATGGGACTAAAATAGTCCAAAGGATGGATGTAAATAAAAAATTGAAAAGGGTTGAAATGTCAACATAAGGCAGTGATTCTTAACTGGGAGTGATTTTGCCACCAGAGGGACATTCGGCAATGTCTGGAGAGATTTTTGGTTGTCACAGCTGGGTGGGGACAGGGGTGCTACTGACATCTGGTAGGGAGAGGCCACGAATGCTGCTAAACATCATATAACACACTGGGCAGAGAATCGTGCAGTCTGAAATGTCAGCTGTGCTAAGGTTGAGAAACCCTGAATTTTTCAACCTTATAAACAAACCCAGGGAGATTGACTGGATTTACCAGGGACCACAGCACAAGCCCCCTTCTTACTTGACCAAGTAGTGAAGCCCACTTGTGCCACAGATCCTAATTCTGTGTCCTGCAGCCTCACACTGGTAGCTTGAAATAGGTTAGTTCCAACATGGAAGTCGGCAAATACCACAGAGCAGGGCTTTGTGCCTCCACGCTCCACACCCTGGAAAGCTGGTTTTAAACATTTACCAGCATATCACTGCTTCTCAGTTACTGGAGGGATGAGACTAATCCTCTGGTTCTTTCTATCCCTCCTCCTTCCTTTCTCCTCCCTCCTTCCTCCCTCTTCCTCTCTCTGTTTTTAAAGGGCACTACCCTTGGGACTTCCCTGGTGGCGCAGTGGTTAAGAATCCACCTGCCAATGCAGGGGACACGGGTTCGAGCCCTGGTCCGGGAAGATCCCACACGCAACTAAGCCCGTGCGCCACAACTACTGAGCCTGCGCTCTAGAGCCCGCGAGCCACAACTACTGAAGCCCACGTGCCTAGAACCCATGCTCCGCAACAAGAGAAGCCACCACAATGAGAAGCCCGCGCACCGCAACAAAGAGTAGCCCCTCTCGCCGCAACTAGAGAAAGTCCGTGTGCAGCAATGAAGACCCAACGCAGCCAAAAATAAATAAATAAATAAAGGGCGCTACCCTTAAACACACAAGTGCATGTCTCTAAATCCTTAGTCCTTGTGCTTCCAGCCTGAGGCTCTCAGAGGACAGCGTGTATCAGTATCACCTGGAGGGCTTCTTAGACCATAGATCGCTGGGTCCCACCTCCAGAGTTTCCGAGTCAGTAGGCCTCTGAGGCCCAGGACTTTGAGTTTCCCACAAGTGCCCTAGGTGAAGTTGGTGCTGCTGCTCTAGGGACCGTGTTCTGAGAACCACACTCCATGCCATCTGAGAATGGCCTCACTGACTCACAGCGCTCTGCCCTTGGGAAGCAATTCAGTGGGATTTAAGGTGAAGTTTCCACGTCTCTCAAATACTCACATAAATTTAACATTGCAAGATGTGAACCATCACCTTGTTTGGGCTGCCTGTATTTTTAGTAGTTTTATTTTTCTGGCCTTGGATCCTTGAAGATGAATCTTGGGATTATCATGTGTGACACTTAGTGAAATGATCTCAGATACGGAATGCTAAGTAATAGGGCAAGTTTGCAAGCTCCAGCCGGAGCCTCCCTATGCATTGTGACCTAGGAACATAGAAACATTTTGACAAGAAAATATGAAAAAATGTTCAAAAGTGGAATAACTAAAAAATAAATAAAAGTTAAAGAAAATTTTAAGAAAGGGAAGACCATAAAACGATGAGTTTTCAAAGTGCTGATGGGAAGCAGCGTGGCTGCCGGTGTCACAGGCACTGAGGCGCCACACGCCCCAGGTGTGGCTGTCTTTATAGGCACACTTGTTCATGCCCCCAAACCAGTTTCAAAACAGGGCTCTGCTCTTCCCTCTGTTCCCCATGGAGAAGATGCCAGCCTGAGGCAGGAGTGAGCCATGTAAAGTGTGCAGGGTGTAAGAAGGAGCCACACCACATGCCACGCAGCATTTCACTCCCCACGTCCCCCTTAGTCATATGTTTCCCAGTTTCTCTGCTTGGCTTTCAGCCTCAGAGCCTTCCTCTCTCTTCAGCCCCTCTCCCCACCTGCAGCTAAGTGCAAATCATGGCTGCCCTTTTCTTTGTGATGCTAAACAGTTTCGCTGGTCTCAGCTCCCTCGAGCCCTGCCACCAGTTGGCCCAGACCCGCAGAAGACTCAGGAGGGCAGGTCACCAGAGCAGGCCACTTACAGAGGGATTTTATCATAAGGGTCCTGGCAGGAACAGATGGGACACTCCACTGGCGTAATTTGAGGAGAATTTAATTGAGGGACCATTTACAAAAGCGTAGGCAGGGTTTCTGGTTAACAATTCCAAGGTAGGAAGAGTGGGCTGGCTTTCTACCCTGTGGCAGGCAGAATTCTACGATGACCTCCAGTGAGTCACAACCTGGTTGAATCTCCTGCCCTTGAATATGGATGGAACCCGCCACTTACTTCTAGCCAACAGAATACAGCGGAAGTGAAGAATGTTGCTTCTGTGGTTGAGTTACAGGGTGTGAGGCGCTGTCTGGCCGATGGAAGAAGAGGTTCTCCTGCTGGCCTGGAGGAAGTGGGCTGCCCTGTTGGGAAAGGGCCACGTAGCAGGGAAGTACAGGTGGCCTCTAAGTGCTGACAGTGGCCCTTGGCCGACAGGCAGCAAGAAAGCAGGGACCTCCAGTCCCACAACTGCAAGAAACGAATTCTGCCAGTAACCACATGAACTTAGAAGTAATCCCCTAAGCTCCAGAGGTTAACTGTCTGGCCCATGCCTAAGTTGTTGCCGTGGGAGACCCCGAGCAGAGGAACCAGCCGAGCCAGACCCCTGACTCATAGGAACTGTGGTATAGACTGAATGTTCGTGCCCCCTCGTCCCCCAAATTCGCATGTTTAACGGGATGGTGTAGGAGGTGGGGCCTTTTTGAGGTGAGTGGCTCATGAGGGTGGAGCCCTAATGAATGGATTAGTGCTCTTATAAAGGAGGCCCTACAGAACTCCCTCGCCCCTTCCACCCTGTGAGGACACAGTGAGAAGGTGACCACCTGCAACTGGAAGAGGGCCCTCGGCAGAACCCAACCATGCTGGCACCATGACCTCAGACTTCTCAGCCTCCAGAACTGGGAGCAATAAATGTCTGTTGTTTGGACTTCCTTGGTGGTCCAGCGATTAAGACTCTGTGCTTCCAATGCAGGGAGCAAGGGTTCGATCCCTGGTCGGGGAACTAAGATCCCACATGCCCCATGGTGCGGCCAAAAGAAAAAAAAAAATTCTGTTGTTTTTAAGCCACCCAGTCTGTGGTAGTTTGTTATAGCAGCCCAAATGGACTAGGACAATGTGAACTAATAAATGTGTGTTGTTTTAAGCCACTACATTTGTGGTAATTTGTTACACAGCACTAGATAACTATTGCATACTCCTAAGACCCCAGAGGCAAGGGGAAGGAGCAGTCACCCAAACCCAAAGAGAGGGCAGCCTGACCAGAGCTGTGGCCTTTGTAGGCACAGCCAACCAGTGGTGGCCTGAGAGGGAGGGAGCTGGGGGGTGGGGCCCTAACCTCACATTTGCCCCCTGTGAGCGCTCCCATTAGCAAACCCAGCCAGAAGGCAGCAGGTAGGGCCGACAGTACAGTCTGATGGATCAGCTTCTTGGGACATAAAGCCCAGTGGAGAAGGGTGGACCAAAGAGTTAGAGGGGCAAATGGAATATATATCTAGCATCAGGGGATTCTCAGACCAGCTATACGAAAAAGAAGAGTTTTCCTTCATCTTGTTACTTATATAAATGGACAGCAAAAAGCAAAACAAAACAAACAGCAAAAAAACAGTGAGAGTTAAGGTTTTTGGTTCCATGGTAGAATTAGTAAATAAAAGTATGCTAAAAACTAGGGCTTCCCTGGTGGCGCAGTGGTTGAGAGTCCGCCTGCCGATGCAGGGGACACCGGTTCGTGCCCCGGTCCGGGAGGATCCCACATGCCGCGGAGCGGCTGGGCCCATGAGCCATGGTTGCTGAGCCTGCGCGTCCGGAGCCTGTGCTCCGCAATGGGAGAGGCCACGACAGTGAGAGGCCCGCGTACCGCAAAAAAAACCAAAAAACAAAAAAAACAAAAACTAAAATCACTTAAATCTTGATTTTAGGTGGGCTAATCAAAGCATTATCTTTACACAACTTGCTTTACTATAATCACACTTTAGACCCTAGCATTGTTCAAGGTCTACAAAGAGACAATTCATGTAATAAGGCTAGTTATAAATCAGACAGCTCTGTAATTACTGGGTAAATGAGATGGTCTTTAGAGAACAGTTTCACTGTTATTTTTTTCCTAGTTATTCCTTAGAAGATACGATTTATTCACTTCTCTGATAAGAATGGATTTGTTTAAACACACTGTATCTTACTTTACAGCTGTAGAGTTGAGGACTTATATTAGTTTCCTAGGGCTGCCATGACAAAGTACCAACAACTGAATGTCTTAAACAACAAAAATGTATTGTCTCACACTTCTGGACACCACAAGTCCAAGATCAAGGCATTGGCAGGGTTGGTTCCTTTAGAGGGCTGTGAGGGGGTGTCTGTTCCATGCCTCTCTCCTAGTTTCTGGGAGCCTCAGGCATTCCTTGGCTTGTAGGTGATGTTCTCTGTCTTCACATTGCTTTCTTCTATGTGTGTCTGTCTCTGTGTCTAAATTTCTGTTTTGTATAAGGACAGTTATATAGGATTAGTGCCCACTCTGATGACCTCATCTTAACCTAATCATGCACAAAGACCCTATTTCCAAATAAGATCACCTTCACAGGTACTGGAGATTAGGATTTGAGTATCTTTGGAGGCGGAGGGTACATAATTCAACCCAGAAGAGGATCTAATACCAACGTACAGCTTAAAGGTAAAGTCACGTTCAAGATCATAGATTTGTGTCTTTCTGGTCTGTCCTACTCACTTTATCCGGAGAAGTTGGGAAATATCCTTTCATGCAAACTGTTCTAGGAAAAGCTACTATATAAACTTTAAATAACTAAGATAGTAAATGTGATCGGGAGGTGGGTGAGGAAACCCTATTTATATATTTGAACTCTTTTTTTTTTAGTACTTGCGGGGCCATAGTTAAAAGGGGAAATAACATATTACACTATGTGCTTTTCCTTTTAAGAATGTTGGCTGCTGTGGAGGACACTTATGTTTCTATTCATTGATCTCTGTTCCCTCTTTGTTGTTGTTCTAAGGATAAGAACAGGGTATATAGATTTTTTTCTAAGTGCAGTAAAATGGCACTTAGAAGAGAGATCTATAATGAAGCAATTGGTTTAAAAAAAAAGGGGGGGAGACTAAACTGACCATTCTCAGAATGCTTTAAAGACCCCAAACACATCAGTCATTAATTCTTTCCCGTCCTTTCTATTAGGCTGTGAGGTCCTGGTTGCTGTAGGCTCTGAACAGAATGAGTTATTTGTAGTCAGGCTCCTCTGCTGAAATAATATTCTGTAATTGCTCAGTCCTCCGTGGCCTGAGAAAACTCACCAGCGTCACATTTGGGAAGCTGTCTCACCTCGTCCAGATCTTCATCGTATCAGGCTGGTCAGTCGAGCAGGCAACCAATAGTCGCTCAGGTCTTTGCACGGAGCTGCTGTAGTGTGCTCACAGAGATTTTCCGGGGTGGCTGGGAGTGGGGTAGGGGAAGGGGATTATTATTTTCTGAAAAATGTATTTCTTTAGATCCAGTACTTTAAAAAATGATATTTTTTATTCAAATTAGCTGTAGCCAAAGGAAAGTACAGGGAAGCATTCATTAACGACAAGGCCTCCTGCTGGCCTCAAGCAAGTCTGTTTCTAAAGCAGGAGGCATAAAAATTGATCCAGCCTCGATGTGCCCCAGTTACATTTACTAGGACATTATTAATTTGCTTAATGATGTACTGTCTACAGTTCTCACATGCAGTCACCAAAGAGCAAAGATGCTGCAACTTCTAGTCTGCAATTGTGATTTCTACTTCAGTTCAGGGAACATGGAAGAATAGCAGATCATAGGTGAGGACGTCTAATCAAGGTGCAGCCTCGCAATTCCTATTTAAGCAGCTTTCAACCTCTTTAAATTTATGCTACAATTAAATGTTCTCTGAATAAGTTGATGTATCTGAATACATATATGTATGTGTGTGAACGTAATCATCTACTTTTCTATAAAACAAAACATATTGGTAGCTCACATTACCTACTGAAATAGCCTGGTGACGTTGGTTTCAAGTAAATTCCTCCCCAAGTTTTTTCCCTAATACTTTCTGCTCTAAGGATGTTTGGTTACTGGTGTCTAGTTCTCATCCAACAACAGATAACTATTAGCAGCACCGACATAGAATGGGGGGAGGGGGTGCCAGCTCAGCCAGAGGTGTAATTAGATGCACATCTAGCCTTTCCTGCGCGCTGTTTCCAAACCCAAAGTCACGTGGTAGATAAACGTGGGAGGTGAGATTCCAGCTGGCCGTCTTGCACTTGATCCATGCAGTTGACCCCTGCGCTCTAGTGGTCGGCGTGACTCCTTCTCGCCAGCCTTACTCACTCTGGATATTATTATTTTGCCCAATTTTTGCCAAGCTGTGGTGTGAGATGGCAAGAGAGTGGTGCAAAATGAGCGGTAAAAGCATTTTCTCTGTACCCTATCTCCAGGGGAAACACACTGCCTGGTAATTGATGACTAGGAGAGCTCCCAAATGTGACAGGGATGATAAGGGCTTGAGTTGCTTTCCACTGGAAATAGAGTTATAAGTAACCAACAAGCAAAATACTGAGGGATAGAAGTCCTCATCAAGAGGTGAAACTGGGAAGTAATTTCCCAGTTCCAATGCCCTCAGTGGGTAATGGATCACTTAAAAAAATTTTTTTTTGCTATATTTCTTGAACATATTTTGTGCTTTGTATATTCCAGATGAAACCTCAAGATCATTACACGTTGCAGTTTGGAGAAAGTCAATTTATACCCTTATCTTTGAATTTAAGAAGACAAAGAGAAATTTACTGTTAAGAAGACAAAGAGAAATACAGTTATATGAATAATGTGTAGTAAAATACAAAATAAGTGTTTACTCAGGATTAATGGAGCTAATATTTATTCCACAGATCGGCAAATTAACAGATTTATGCAAATTAACAAAAGGCATTTAGGTGAAAGGACTTGTGAATTTGTGTGGTTGATACAATGTTGTTGGTTGTGGAAAAGTTCATCTAATAAAAGTGCTTTCAGTGAGAGAGAGAGAGAGAGAGAGGCATGGCCACTATAATCATGTAAAAAGAACTGAGTTTGGTGTCTGCAAAGCTAGGCGATAACAAATTCCCAGAGAATAAACCTCCATACATATTCCAGTCGTTTTCTGGAACACAGACTCTATTGTACTTGAAAGGATAGCTATTGCAATATATTATCTTGTAGATTTTAAAAGAGAAAAGTTGGCAATGTAATGAGCATCAGCGTGGTGTGGTGAAAAGGTGATGGTTTTTAGAGGCAGACAGCCTAAAATCCCAAGTCTGCTACTAATTAGCTAGGTGAACTTGGACTCAGTGGAAACTTTCTGAGCCTCAGTTTCCTCTTCTGTAAAATGGGAACATTCATTTCTCACTCAGTCATTTAACCAACAGTTATTATGTGCCACCAACATGCCAGCCGCTGTTCTCGTCACAGCAATGAACAACAACAAAAGTCCAGTCTTAAGGACTATAGATCCCAGTGGGAGAAGAGAAAGACAACAAATCCACCAGTAAATAAATATATAGTATATCAGGTGGTGACATATTAGTTTCCTTGAGCTACCAAGTTTGGGTAACAAAGTATCACAAACTGAGCAGCTTAAAACAACAGAAACTTAATTTCTCACAGTTCTGGAAGCTGCAAGTCTGAAATCAATGCGTTGGCAGGACCAGGAGGTTCTGAGGAAGAATCGTTTCGTGCCTCTTCCCAATTCTGGTGGTTGCCTGCAACCCTTGGCATTCCTGGACGCACAGCTACATCATTCCCATCTCCCATCACTCACAGTCACATGGCCTTCCTGTGTGTATGTCTGTGTGTCCTCTTTTCTTATAAGGACCCCAGGCGTACTGGATTCAGGGTTCCTTCTAATCCAGTATAACCTCATTTTAGCTATTGACATCTGCAAAGACCCTATTGCCAAATAAGGTCACGTTCTGGGTGGCCCTGAATTTGGGGGACACTCTTCAACTCAGTACAAATGCTGTGAAGGGAAATAAAGCAGGGTGAGGGATCAAGCATGAGGGAGGTGCTATTTATTAGGGAGGGTCCTGCAGCAAGTGAGGGAGGGAACCTTGTCACTCCTCTGGGGGAAGAGCACCCAGATTGGGGGGGGCGGCGGTGGACAGCACAGCAGCGCAGAGTCCAGAGGCGGAGCCTGTTTGGTGGCTTCGGGCCACAGTCAAGTGTTGCGTGGCTGGGCAGAATGGGGCAGCAGGAGGTGAGAAAGTTAGAGGGAGCCAGAGAGGCCACCAGAGCAGCAGCACGCTGCTAGCAGTGTAGCCTGCTAGACTGACATGATTTTGGAGTGAGCCTTCCTCCCAGGAATTTTGTCAGCGTGAAGTGAGAAACTATTTGTTAAGCACTTAAGAGGACTCGGCTAAAAGCAGCTGGGGAAGTGTCACTTCTTTCCCATCCTGCTTTAAGAAATTTCTCTTTGTGGGTTTGGTTTGCGTGACTCCTTCAACTGAGAAGTTCTTTCCTACTTCTCTAGTCACCTGATAAGGTATCTGACATTTTTTCCATTGCTGAGGGGACTGCATTTCAGGGCTTGTATCAGTTAAGCTCCATCAAGTAACCTTTCATAAGGAGAATACCTGCTAAACCCAGGATACCTGCCGAGCAAGTTTATACCTGCAAAACCTGCAGAGCAAGGATAGCTACTTGTGTCGGAAATAAACCTCTTGTCCTATGTTCTGTCCTAACCCCTAGTCATCTCTGAAGACTCTCTACACACACTGGAGAGGCGCATGGCTAGATTCTAGAAAACTTCCTTATGTCTTTTACTTCCAAAGTGGCCTTATGATTGATCTAAGTCAATGGACCTTGAATGTTGACATATCATTTAAAACCGATCTCATCATTGTACTTTTTGTTTGAAAAACATTTTAATGAGTGAAAGGAGTGTATTGTGATGTTAGGTATGAGTATATTGCCCGTAAACGAATCCTCATTCTATCCCTAGGATTGTTTATCAAGCATCATAAACATTTGGAAATTTCTAATTAATCTGTGTCAATTTCATCACTCCCTCATTTGTGTTCAAAATATGTATTTTGGAGTGATGTTTTGCTGCTCTATGGGAGTTCCTATGATTTGTTTGGGAAAACAGGCATGTACAGTGGTATTAGGAGGCATTCTAATGCTCTCTCCAGAAACTCTGACCCTGGGGACTCAGGAAGAACTGCTGTCCTCACCCCTACCTGCCAAGACTATTCATTTGGTTGACACCTCAGGGAGGAAACTGCTACACATACTGGCACAAAAATGTTTGCTAACCAGGCTGTTTGGGGTGTCGTTAATGGACTTGGGTAAGCTTTTTTGAGTTCTAAATTGAAACCATTCTCCTAACCATTTGTCCCTCTGATATGCCTGAGATGGAAATGTCTGGAAGGCAGCAGTAACTGACCCAAGCAGTTGGGAAAACTCAGCAGTAAAGTGTCATGGTAGGCTTCTGTGAAACACAGAACTAGACCTTCTGTTGTGTTGCATCTGTTTGGAGGGTGTGGAAGTGTGTACAGCAATCTCCCCTAGAAGGAGGAAATCATTTGTGGAGCAATTAGGGAACATTTGCTACCAGTTATGCTTTTCGCCGCCAAGCCAAGCCCTGACTTCGACTCAGCAAAATGAAATAGTGAACTCTTTTACCACGTTTGCTTTCGTCCTAAGATGAGATTTAACGTAACATTTGGTTATTTTGAATGTAGCCTTTGACGCACCAACAAGGAAAAGCACTTTCATTTGATTAGTTTTCTTGTGCTTTCATCTTGTTTGGGACGTCATAACACCGTAGCCTGGGACAGGCAGCCGATCACCGGGGAAGTGCGGCCAGAAGGAAGAGCCCAGCCAAGCCATGAACTTCAGTTCAAATGCTCGTCTCTGACACAGACAATGCCATCCCTTGTGTGGGAAACAAAACAGGGACAGGGCTTTGTATGGGATTGCTAATGACAATATGCCTAAGATTCACTTTCTTATTAATGCAGGGCTTATGTGACTGCCCCATGAAAGACAACTGTGTACTTACTGAAAACAGGGTCACAGTCATTGTGTGGTGTCCTGGAAAAACACAAGATCCTTCCAAAACCCAAAACCCTTTTTAAATTTAAGGCTCATTAAAGGGTGTGAACATAATCCTTAGATTAGAGTACCCTCTTTAGAAATTTTTCATTGTTAATTCTAATGGTCTGGGCCTCTTTGACCCCCTGAGCACTTGACCTTGATTAAACCGCACCCCCCCCCTTATTGAAACTCCTGTTTTCCTTGGTTTTCTTGGCTGCTCTTTCAATGGAGTCCCTTCCTCCACTGACACTGTAAATGGCATTTATAAAATGTTTGTTTTCAAGGCCTCTTCTCTTTTTTTCTCAGGACCTATTTCCTATAGAGCTAATTTTCTTCCAGTCTAAATAATTATAAAATCTCTGTTCCAAACCTTGTCTTGACTCCTGAGCTCTGATTGCCTGAATATCTTGCTTCTCCTGCAACTGCAACTTGATTTTAAATCCAACTTATTTCCCCTCTTCCTTCCTTCCAGCAAAAAATATGGCCCTTCTGATTTTTAAAACTTAATTTTTATCAATGTTATACCTAATGAATCAAAGAGTTTTACCTTTGTAACCTGGCAGTTCCATGCTCCCCATTTCCTTCTCCCTAAAAGCAAATGCTTTCAATCCTTTTAGCTTTTTTTTTTTTTTTTTTTTTTGGTGGGAGGGTATTTCCTCCTTGTCACAAATAACCTGTCTGTGTTGCTCCTTCTTGCATTTTTCCGTTTTAGGCATCATCTGTCTCACCATCACCACACACCCTTGCACTCTGTCATGCATCTTCCCCAAATACTTAAATCACAATTTTGACCAACTTTCAACAGTTCTTTTGACTATGTACATGCATACTGCTGAGTAAGGTAGTATTTTTAAGACTATTTTTCCTGTCTTGTAAAATGTCGCTTTAATCCCACCTTTAACTGGGCTTAGTGTCCCCTGTCCCAGAACTCTCTATTTTACCTGCTTTTTCCAGAGAATAAACTCTGAAGTGCAATCAGTTTCACAGAGGGAAGGCGAGGGTTACAGGAGATCTAGCGATATCACTGCTTCCTAAAGGGATTGGCAACCTCCTCTTTTTTTGTGGTACGCGGGCCTCTCACTGTTGTGGCCTCTCCCGTTGCGGAGCACAGGCTCCGGATGCGCAGGCTCAGCGGCCATGGCTCACGGGCCCAGCTGCTCTGCGGCATGTGGGATCTTCCCAGACCGGGGCACGAACCCGCGTCCCCTGCATTGGTAGGTGGACACTCAACCACTGCGCCACCAGGGAAGCCCTGACCTCCTCTTTTAAAGTCCCACCTCTACTCCCTTCAAGAAGAGCCTGGGGTCATGTTCCTATGTCTTTAGGAAGTTCTGTACTGCAAAGGAGGCTTCCTCTCAGCTTTCCCCTCTGCTGCCTCAGAATTCCTCTTCTTTGTTCTGCTAACTCAGATACCACTCATGCTTCAGGTCTTCAGCTTCCAAAATTTTATTGCCATCCTTCTTCATCTTTCTGTCTATCTATATATCTCTCATTTTTTAAAGTCCGCTACCATTTTTTGGGAGATTTCTTGAGAGATCAGAGTTAAATGAGTATTTCAGTCTGCTTTCTTTAGCCAGAATTTGGTCTCGTTATTAATAGAAGTTGTATAGAAGATGACTTTATGAATGCTTTTTCTCAATAGTTTCTTCCTTATATTTGTCCTTTAACATTTCTCTTTGGTCTTTTCCTGGTCTTTGCCCAGGTTCAGCACGGTGACAACCAGTTTCTGTGGTGAAGGTACACATGGACAGTTGGACTGTTAGACAGTTGTCCTGCTAAATCGTGCTGCACACATTCAGTGTAAATGACATGTTTTTCTTGCACATCTGGACTACCTGGCCAGTTTACTGACTTTTGTGCTGTCCTCGAATGACTGGGACCTCATCATTCTTTGAGATGGGTCTTGAACAAACATTGCACTTCTGTGTTAGCAAATTGGAAAGAGAAGATGTAAAGACATATCTTCCTACTAATGGGTAAATGTGCATTGAAGTGCCTTTTATGGTTTTTACTGAATGAGAAGCCACAAGGGGACTGAACTTTATTTTTGGCCATAAGCTGGATGATTTCTGATTTTTTATTGGTGCACTTGGTCACCCAGCATGAAAAACTGAGTCAAGGGGGCTTCTCTGGTAGCGCACTGGATAGGAATCCGCCTGCCAGTGCAGGGGACACGGGTTCAATCCCTAGTCCAGGAAGATCCCACATGCCACGGAGCAACTAAGCCTGTGCGCCACAACTACTGAGCCCACGTGCCACAACTACTGAAGCCCGCATGCCCTAGAGCCCATGCTTCATAACAAAGAGTAGCCCCTGCTCGCCACAACTAGAGAAAGCCCGAGCGCAGCAACGAAGACCCAACACAGCCAAAAAAAAAAAAACTGAGTCAAGGGATCATAGACTTTTCTAGATGAGAAAGTGAAATCCAGAGAAAGAAACCACACAGCAAGTTAGCCGTATGCTCTGCTGGGACGCCTTTCCCTTGACATGACTAATTTCCCTTGTCCCCAAGGACCCAGATCAGCATCACCTCTTCTAGGAAGCCTTCCTCCACTGCCAGCCCTCCCTTCTAGGTTGATGTAAGGATCTTTACCGATGCACCCAGAGCAACGTGTGCTTACCTCCATTGTTGAGGAGAACATCTTTTTCCTGGAAAATATGGGTCAATTCTTATTCTTTGGCTCCCTTCAGATTATAACAGTCCTTCTCCTAAAACATCCGTCTTTCAGGCAGTTGTATTACTACACAGTTGGCAAGGTTGCATTACACTGTAATCACTTCGATTGAACTTGGCTAGTTTGCAGGTCTCTGGAGCAATATATTTACATCTTAGTATGGACTAGTTCTACAAATGTCTACTTTCAGTAATTCTTTGATTTCAGAGACTTTGTCCTCAAATTCTGTGACTGGGAGCACCTAATCAGAGCCGCCTGTATCCTGATGATGTTTGTCATTTATCTACCTCCCAGACTTGCTGGGAGAATTGCGTGGTGATGTCCATGAAAATGCTTTGTCAACAGGAATGTGCTATAAAGATACAAGGAATTGTTTTTGTGGCACATCTATTCTTTGTTTATAGTCCAACCTGAAAAAAAGTTTGGATTAGAAAATGACTAATCTGGGAAAAAATAATAGACCTTTAGATATATATTTAATACAAGCTGTCTTATTATGTATATAAAAGTACAAAGGTGGGACTTCCCTGGTGGTCCATTGGTAAGGAATCTGCCTTCCAATGCAGGAGACGCGGGTTCGATCCCTGGTCAGGGAACTAAGATCCCGCACGCTTCGGGGCAACTAAGCTCGTGCGCACCTCAACTACTAAGCTCCCGCACCTCAACTAGAGAGCCTGCGTGCCGCAAACTACAGAGCCCACGCGCCCTGGAGCCTGCACGCCACAACTAGAGAGAGAAAACCCGCACGCCACAACTAGAGAGAAGCCTGCGCACTGCAATGAAAGATCCTGCATGCCTCAACGAAGATCCCACCTGCAGCAACTAAGACCCAAGGCAACCAAAAATTAAAAAAAAAAGTACAGTGGCTAGAGTTTTATCAGTTTTTCTTTCCTTCCATTTTTTTTTTTGTGTGTGTGTGATGGGCTTGAGATTTTTTCATTTGAAAGTGCCTCTCCCATTCCCCCGCAATATTAACAAATAAATCAAGCTTGTTTGTGTTCAGTTCTATACAAAAATTATGATCATTTTGCAAGTGTAATTAATTTAAAATAGAACTGAAATAGATTGCAGACCCCATAATATACTATAAATTAATTACTATTTATTCTAGAAATACTATGTAGTTTCTTGAGTCTTTCAGTCATAGATTATGAGCCTCCAACCTTAAAAAAAATTTTAAATACATTAACCAAAACTTGTTTGTTTTCCTCCCTTTTTTTTTTGGTATCACTAGTCACTATAAATCTTATCAATCAACTTTGGCTATAATAGTATTTATGTACTTATACCTGAGTAGGGAAAGTACAGATATGAGCTTTCCCACTCTATTATCCTTCAGTACCCTTTGCCTGATTTAAATCAACATGCATCAATTTCACAGTTAGGTTTCTATATTGAATACTTTTAAGTACCAGGAGCAAAGTAGGTTATAAGTCTAGAAAATCTGTGTTAATATTAGTATCAACCTTCAGAATACAAAAAAGGTATGAGAAAATGTTCATTCTTCAAAATATTCTGGAGGCAAAAAAACCCTGTATTATCAGATTTTGTGTTCCTATTTTTTAATTTAAAAACTTTATATATTATTATATATTCCAATTCAGTGGAATAGTCTGCTCCTTTCTCCCTTCTCTCCTCCTTTCCTCCTGTCTTTGCTGCCTCCATCCTTCTTTCCATTTCCAGATTACGTGATTCTAAAGGAGAGAACAAATTCCAGTTTGAGAAGTTGATTCCTGATGAAGAGTTGAGTGCATCTACTTTTTAAAAAATTTTTCGGCCGTGCAGCATGTGGGATCTTAGTTCCCCCACCAGGGATCAAACCCCCTGCATTGGAAGCACGGAATCTTACCTACTGGATCGCCAGGGAAGTCCCGAGTGCATTTACTGTTGTAGGAGCAATGCTGCTTGGCAGGTGGGCATTTCTTCTTCCAAAGCCATTAGATCCAAGAGGGGAAGGTCTTATGTATGACGTGGTCATCACTGTATTCCTCGTACTTAGCAAACTGCCTGGCACATACTAGATGCTCAGTCAGACTTTCTTGAATGAGTTAATCTGCATAACTGGACCATCACAATTTGGATCATAATACTGTATTGCCCAGAGTTAATAAGTACAACTCAGATTAAGTCCAGATCTGTACATTCACATGGAGCTCAAATGAGGAGAGACAGGTTCTGGTCTATGTGCTCTTGCACAGAACATTTATCTTACAAGGAAAATGTAGAAATTAAGACTCATGGGCAGAGTTCCAAGTAAATGCCAGTTTACTGTAAATGCTCCTCTTCCAGATTTTGCTGCCAGTTTTCACGTTGTCTCCATGTATTCACCCAGCTTTCTCCTTCCCGGGGCCTGCCTATCCTGCTAGCAATCCCTTGTCTCCTATCTTGCATGACCAGAGCCCAGAGTTTTATGTAATGAATGTGTTAGATAAATCCAATGTTCCTGTGTCTTAAACAAAGACAAAGCCTTTTATTACAAGTTTATGCATAAAGTACTATGAACTTACACACCTTCAAGCCACAATCCAGACTGAGAAATAGAATATTTATCAGTAGCCCAGAAGTCCCCTCCAGTCAGTGTGCCAGGCCAAGGTGAACTTCTGTTGTGACTTGTCAGGTTAGTTTTGTTTATTCTTTTCTTAAAAATTTTGTTAAAATGTACATAACATAGGGACTTCCCTGGTGGTGCAGTGGTTAAGAATCCACCTGCCAATGCAGGGGACATGGGTTCCATCCCTGGTCCGGGAAGATCCCGCATGCCATAGAGCAACTAAGCCCGTGCGCCACAACTACTGAGCCTGTGCTCTAGAGCCCGCAAACCACAACTACTGAGCCTGCGTGCTGCAAATACTGAAGCCTGCGTGCCTAGAGCCCGTGCACTGCAATGAAGAGTAGCTGCCACTCGCCACAACTAGAGGAAGCCCGCGTGCAGCAACAAAGACCCAATGCAGCCAAAAAAAAAAAAGATAAATTTAAAAAAGCTACATAACATAGAATTTACTATCTTAACCATTCTTAAGTGTTAAGTACATTCACATTACCATGCAACCAGTCTCTAGAACTCTCTTCATCTTGCAGAACTCAAAACTCTGTACCCAGTAAATAACAACTCCCCATTCCCCTCTGCCTGCCCCCAGCACTTGGCAACTACCACTCTACTTTGTCTCTATACATTTGACTATTCCGGGGACCTCGTATGAGCAGATTCATACCGTTTCTGTCTTCTGTGACTGGCTTATTTCACACTTTTGCCTATTCTTTTTTTTTTTTTTTTCTTTTGGCGGTACGCGGGCCTCTCACTGCTGTGGCCTCTCCCGTTGCGGAGCACAGGCTCCGGACGCGCAGGCTCAGCGGCCATGGCTCACGGGCCCAGCCACTCCGCGGCATGTGAGATCTTCCCGGACCGGGGCACGAACCCATGTCCCCTGCATCAGCAGGCAGACTCTCAACCACTGCGCCACCAGGGAAGCCCATTTTGCCTATTCTTAAACTTGATTCGAATACAGGAGTCATACAATATGTGTTCTTTTGTGTCTTTTTCTGTTCAACAAAATGTCTTTAAGATTGATCCCTGTTGTTGTCTGTTTCAGTAATGTGCTCTTTTTTACTTCCATGGTATAGTCATATGCCACAATTTATTACCCATTCTCCTGTTGATGGACATTTGAGTTGTTTTCCAGTTTTTTTGTCTATTTATGAATGAAGATGCTATACGTAGTCCCATTTTTGTACTTATCTTTTGGTGGACATATTTACTCATTTCTCTTGGGGATCATACCTGGGAGTGGAATTTGGCATATGTTTGGCCATAATAGATATTGTCAAACAGTTTTCCAGAGTGGAATGTGGGAGAGTTCAAATTAATTTTGTGGTATGGTACCTCATGCCTCACCTGGGCCTGTCACAAGAGCCACCTCCATGGGGATCTCAGGAACACAGCAGGGGGCTGGGACTTGGTCATTTTTCCTTGTTTCGGCTCCACTCTGTCTCCTGTACCCCCCTCCTCCAACACTGCCCCCACTGGCACGTCCTCATTATGGGCCTGGGGAGTTCCACCTCCTATGCAAGAGAAGTGGTGTATCTGTGGGTTTCACCAAATGGCTTGTCTGGAAAGAATCTGCGTGTGTCGGGAAGGGGAGCAGTAAGGCTAAAAGGCATCAATGAGGAGAAGCAAGAGAAACAATTCTGGTTGTTCTAGGACCCTGGTTGGTGCCACGCTGTGGGGCTGGGGTTGGCCCTGGATGGGAGAGGATGAAGATAACTTACCCTGTGGTCCTGTTTCCTCCCAGGCTCCAGAGGAACCAGTTCTGGAAGGTTTGCCCTTTGATTACAGTATTTATTTCATATCTAAACAAACATATGACAAAAAAGCCCATCAAGAAACAAATACGCAGGACTTCCCTGACGGTCCAGTGGTTAGGACTCTGCCCTTCCACTGCAGGGGGCATGGGTTTGATCCCTGATGGGTGAACTAAGATCCTGCATGATGCAAGGTGCGACCAAAAAACAAAAACAACAAAAAACACCCAAATACCCAACACTCCTGGGGTTTCTAAGAGCGACTGAAACGAAACAGTCTCACTTGACTTATTTGTCCTCAGAAAGTACAATGGTGGGGAAGGGCTGCGGGAGGGGGTGTGTCAGTGGGAAGCCTCTTTTTCCTGGGCTGCGTTTTCGAATCATGTTCAGTAACTTGACACTGTCACCTGGGTCCAGTTCTCATTTTTTAAAAAATTAGTACTCATCTTTAACATAACAATACAAAGGAGTGATGAGCAATTTTAAAAAAGAAACAATGGCAACAATGAAAACCGGAAACACCCTCTCTCACCCATATGACCCTAGGTCTAGCAGATAGTCCACCAAATTTGTAACCCTAATCTTGGTGTCATAAAGCTGGGGTTTCTATCCTTACTTTGCCCCTTTCTAGCCTTGTGACCTTAGAAAAGATACTGAACCATTCTGAGCCCTTCTTTACAATGAGAACCATATAGAACTCTAAAAGGGGTCGAAGAGATTAAATTAGAAAATATACATGCCAGGCCTGGCAGTGCCCTAACCGTAAACCTAAAATAACAGGACACCAGGTTAAATTCACATCTCAGATAAATAACGATTTTTTTTTCATATAAGTATGTCCAAATATTGCAATTACTGGGTGTCCTGTATTTTATTTGTTATATCTGGCCACCCCATCATGGCATGTTATAGGCACTTGGTAAATGTTTCCTCATTTCCACTTCCTCACAAGCTCATCTAAAAAGGACTTCAGACGATGCCCGATTTATGTGTTGCTAAATTGTGGTTGAAGGATGGGGAGATAAGGAAAGATGACTGTGGCAAAATCAGCTATAACCATATTTTTATTTCCACAAGTAGAATAGTACAAAAAATAGCATAAAATACTGAGGGCCAGCATGGCGTCCTACCTGATCATTAATTCACTCTTTATAGAGGGCTTAAATAATGGTTCTCCAAAACGATGCATTTTTATCTAGATATTTAAATTATGTTTATGGCAAATGTTTTCATGTTTATAGCATAGCTCTGAGTGAGAAAAGCAGGATAGAAAATGTAATGACATTATGATCTCTACTCCATTAAAATACAGAGAAAAAAGCTATGAGGAAATATTTGAAAATAACTTTGGGTCATTGGATTTTTTTGCTCATCCTTGCATTTTTATGGTTTTCAATATTGACCAAACTTTCTATAATGAACTCATTACTCTTAGAATAAGTAAAATTTAAAGTTCTTTCTTAAATTACATTAGAGTTTTAATTTATCAGTTGTTTTAAATTATAAATAAAATTTTAATGAATTAAGTGGTGGGAAACTTAACATAACTTTAAACTTTTAATTATCAACAAAACGTAGAAATTCAGATTGTAACAAAACCATACAGTTGATCTTAAAAAAACAAAAACGAAACTTTGTTCTGAAGTATAACACAAACAGGAAAGTACATAAAACACAAATATACGACTGAACCCATTTTTAAAAAACAGAGACCCAGGTACCCACCTAGGTCAATACACAGGACACCGTCGGCATCCCAGACACCCCCTTCCCCTGCCACGTGCCCTATTCCCAGTCACAACCCACTTGCTTCCACCTAGTTGGTTTGTGTTAGTTATTTACTTCCTTTTCCTTTCATTTCAATTTTACCACCTAAATTTTATCCCTAAAACGTGTAGATTAGTTTGGCTTGTTTTTGAACTTGATATAAGTGGGATCATATGGTTAGTATCTTGCTTGTCTGGCTTCTTTCACTCAACATGCTTTTAAGATTCATTCAGATCAGGAAACTTGCACAAGCCTCTTAGATAACCTCATCCACCAAAGGGCAGACAGCAGAAGCAAGAAGAACTACAATCCAGCAGCCTGTGGAACAAAAACCACATTCACAGAAAGATCGGCAAGATGAAAAGGCAAAGGGCTATGTACCAGATGAAGGAACAAGATAAAACCCCAGAAAAAGAACTAAAAGAAGTGGAGATAGGCAACCTTCCAGAAAAAGAATTCAGAATAATGATAGTGAAGATGATCCAGGACCTCGGAAAAACAATGGAGGCAAAGATCGAGAAGATGCAAGAAATGTTTAACAAAGACCTAGAAGAATTAAAGAACAAACAGAGATGAGCAGTGCAATAACTGAAATGGAAACTACACTAGAAGGAATCAATAGCAGAATAACTGAGGCAGAAAAACGGATAAGTGACCTGGAAGACAGGATGGTGGAATTCACTGCTGTGGAACAGAATAAAGAAAAAATAATGAAAATAAATGAAAACAGCCTAAGAGACCTCTGGGACAACATTAAACGCAACAACATTCACATTATAGGGGTCCCAGAGGAGAAGAGAGAGAGAAAGGACCTGAGAAAATATTTGAAGAGATTATAGTGGAAAACTTCCCTAATATGGGAAAGGAAATAGCCACCCAAGTCCAGGAAGCACAGCGAGTCCCATATAGGATAAACCCAAGGAGAAACACGCTGAGACACATAATAATCAAACTGGCAAAAATTAAAGACAAAGAAAAATTGTTGAAAGCAGCAAGGGAAAAATAACAAACAACATACAAGGGAACTCCCATAAGGTTAACAGCTGATTTCTCAGCAGAAACTCTACAAGCCAGAAGGGAGTGGCATGATATATTTAAAGTGATGAAAGGGAAGAACCTACAACCAGATTACTCTACCCGGCAAGGATCTTATTCAGATTTGATGGAGAAATCAAAAGCTTTACAGACAAACAAAAGCTAAGAGAATTCAGCACCACCAAACCAGCTCTACAACAAATGCTAAAGGAACTTCTCTAAGTAGGAAACACAAGAGAAGAAAAGGACCTACAAAAAGAAATCAAAACAATTAAGAAAATGGTAATAGGAACATACATATCGATAATTACCTTAAACGTGAATGGATTAAATGCCCCAACCAAATGACACAGGCTTGCTGAATGGATACAAAAACAAGACCCATATATATGCTGTCTACAAGAGACCCACTTCAGACCTAGGGACACATACAGACTGAAAGTGAGGGGATGGAAAAAGACACTCCATGCAAATGGAAATCAAAAGAAAGCTGGAGTAGCAATACTCATATCAGATAAAATAGACTTTAAAATAATGTTACAAGAGACAAGGAAGGACACTACATAATGATCAAGGGATCAATCCAAGAAGAAGATATAACAATTATAAATATATATGCCCCAACATAGGAGCACCTCAATACATAAGGCAAATGCTAAGAGCTATAAAAGAGGAAATCGACAGTAACACAATAATAGTGGGGGACTTTAACACCTCACTTACACCAATGGACAGATCATCCAAAATGAAAATAAATAAGGAAATAGAAGCTTTAAATGACACAATAGACCAGATAGATCTAATTGATATTTATAGGACATTCCATCCAAAACAGCAGATTACACTTTCTTCTCAAGTGTGCACGGAACATTCTCCAGGATAGATCACATCTTGGGTCACAAATCAAGCCTCAGTAAATTTAAGAAAATTGAAATCATATCAAGCATCTTTTCTGACCACAACGCTATGAGATTAGAAATGAATTACAGGGAAAAAACGTAAAAAACACAAACACATGGAGGCTAAACAATACATTACTATATAACCAAGAGATCACTGAAGAAATCAAAGAGGAAATCAAAAGATACCAAGAGACAAATGACAATGAAAACATGACAATTCAAAACCTATGGGATGCAGCAAAAGCACTTCTAAGAGAGAAGTTTATAGCTGTACAAGCCGACCTCAAGAAACAAGAAAAATCTCAAATAAACAATCTAACCTTACACCTAAAGGAACTAGAGAAAGAAGAACAAACAAAACCCAAAGTTAGCAGAAGGAAAGAAATCATAAAGATCAGAGCAGAAATAAATGAAATAAAAACAAAGAAAACAGTAGCAAAGATCAATAAAACTAAAAGCTGGTTCTTTGAGAAGATAAACAAAACTGATAAACCTCTAGCCAGACTCATCAAGAAAAAGAGGGAGAGGACTCAAATCAATAAAATTAGAAATGAAAAAGGAGAAATTACAACAGACACGGCAGAAATACAAAGCATCCTAAGAGACTACTCTATGCCAATAAAGTGGACAGCCTGGAAGAAATGGACAAATTCTTAGAAAGGTATAACCTTCCAAGAGAGAACCAGGAAGAAATAGAAAATATGAACAGACCAATCACAAGTAATGAAATTGAAACTGTGATTAAAAATCCTCAAACAAACAAAAGTCCAGGACCAGATGGCTTCATAGGTGAATTCTATCAAACATTTAGGGAAGAGCTAACACCCATCCTTCTCAAACACTTCCAAAAAATTGCAGAGAAAGGAACACTTCCAAACTCATTCTGAGGCCACCATCACCCTGATACCAAAACCAGACAAAGATACTACAAAAAAAGAAAATTACAGACCAATATCACTGATGAATATAGGTGCAAAAATCCTCAACAAAATACTATCAAACAGAATCCAACAACACATTAAAGGATCATACACCATGATCAAGTGGGATTTATCCCAGGGATGCAAGGATTCTTCAACATATACAAATCAATCAATGTGATACACGATATTAAGAAATTGAAGAAGAAAAACCATATGATCATCTCAATAGATGCAGAAAAAGCTTTTGGCAAAATTCAACACCCATTTATGATAAAAACTCTCCAGAAAGTGGGCATAGAGGGAACCTACCTCAACATAATAAAGGCCATATACAACAAACCCACAGCAAACATCATTCTCAATGGTGAAAAACTGAAAGCATTTCCTCTAAGATCAGGAACAAGACAAGGATGTCCACTTTCACCACTATTATTCAACATAGTTTTGGAAGTCCTAGCCACGGCAATCAGAGAAGAAAAAGAAATAAAAGGAATACAAATTGGAAAAGAAGAAGTAAAACTGTCACTGTTTGCAGATGACATGGTACTGTACATAGAGAATCCTAAAGATGCCACCAGAAAACTATAGCTAATCAATGAATTTGGTAAAGTTGCAGGATACAAAATTAATGCACAGAAATCTCTTGCATTCCTATATACTAATGATGAAAAATCTGAAAGAGAAATTAAGGAAACACTCCCATTTACCATTGCAACAAAAAGAATAAAATACCTAGGAATAAACCCACCTAGGGAGACAAAAGACCTGTATGCAGAAAACTATAAGACACTGATGAAAGAAATTAAAGATGATACCAACAGATGGAGAGATATACCACGTTCTTGGATTGGAAGAATCAATATTGTGAAAATGACTCTACTACCCAAATCAATCTACAGATTCAATGCAATCCCTATCAAATTACCAATGGCATTTTTTACAGAACTAGAACAAAAAATCTTAAAATTAGTATGGAGACACAAAAGACCCTGAATAGCCAAAGCAGTCTTGACGGAAAAGAGCAGAGCTGGAGGAATCAGACTCCCTGACTTCAGACTGTAGCTTCAGACAAAGCTACAGTAATCAAGACAATATGGTACTGGCACAAAAACAGAAATATAGATCAGTGGAACAAGATAGTAAGCCCAGAGATAAACCCACGCAACTATGGTCAGCTAATCTATGACAAAGGAGGCAAGGATATACAATGGAGAAAAGACAGTCTCTTCAATAAGTGGTGCTGGGAAAACTGGACAGCTACAAGTAAAAGAATGAAATTAGAACACTTCCTAACACCATACACAAAAATAAACTCAAAATGGATTAGAGACCTAAATGTAAGACTGGACACTATAAAACTTAGAGGAAAACATAGGAAGAACACTCTTTGACCTAAATCACAGCAAGATATTTTTTGATCTACCTTCTAGAGTAATGGAAATGAAAACAAAAATAAACAAATGGGACCTAATGAAACTTAAAACCTTTTGCATAGCAAATGAAACCATAAACAAGATGAAAAGACAACCCTTAGAATGGGAGAAAATATTTGCAAACGAATCAACAAAGGATTAATCTCCAAAATATATAAACAGCTCATGCAGCTCAATATTAAAAAAGCAAACAACCCAATCCAAAAATGAGCAGAAGACCTAAATAGACATTTCTCCAAAGAAGGCATACAGATGGCCAAGAAGCACATGAAAAGCTGCTTAACTTCACTAATTATTAGAGAAATGCAAATCAAAACTACAATGAGGTATCACCTCACATCAGTTAGGATGGGCATCATCAGAAAATCTACAAACAACAAATGCTGGAGAGGGTGTGGAGAAAGGGGAACCCTCTTTCACTTTACTGGGAATGTAAATTGATACAGCCACTATGGAGAACAGTATGGAGGTTCCTTAAAAAACTAAAAATAGAATTACCATATGATCCAGCAATCCCACTACTGGGCATATACCCAGAGAAAAGCATAATTCGAAAAGACACATGCACCCCAATGTTCATTGCAGCACTATTTACAATAGCCAGGTCATGGAAGCAACCTAAATGCCCATCAACAGACGAATGGATAAAGAAGTTGTGGTACATATATACAATGGAATATTACTCAGCCATAAAAAGGAACGAAATTGGGTCATTTGTTGAGATGTGGATGGATCTAGAGACTGTCATACAGAGTGAAGTAAGTCAGAAATAGAAAAACAAATATATTAACGCATATATGTGGAACCTAGAAAAATGGTACAGATAAACCGGTTTGCAGGGAAGAAATAGAGACACAGATGTAGAGAACAAACATATGGACACCAAGCGGGGAAAGCGGTGGGTGGGGGTGGGGGTGGGGGTGTGATGAATTGGGAGATTGGGATTGACATATATACACTGATGTGTATAAAATTGATGACTAATAAGAACCTGCTGTATAAAAAATAAAATAAAATTCAAAAAAAAGATTCATTCATGTCACCTAGCATTGTAATAATTTTACTCATTGCTGTTGTAGTGTTGGTATTTCAGTGTAGGACTGCGCTACCACTCGTTTACCTGTTTTGCAGTTGATGGACATTAGGGCTGATCCCAGGCTTTGGCATTGTGAACTGCTGCTGCTATCAGCATCCTTGTCTGTGTCTCCTGGTGCACTGGGCGGATGTTCTAGATTCTGTGAGCTGAACTTACTTTGTGCTAATGAGATTTCTACCCACTTGTGACCATAAAAGGGAAAACTGATAAAGACCCTGGAGTTTGGAAATCTGAAGCTGTGGATCTCGTTGTTGTGGATTGACTCCTATTCATGAGAAATTTATATTTCAAAGGACTGAAAACCCAGCAGTTTTCTTAAATGTCAGAATAATCCCGCTGTTATTTAAATACATTAAAAATTCTTTTAACTGGCAAGCAGCAGCCTTGAGAGCCTTCTTATTTCAAATTAATATCATCTAAATGTGAAGACCTCTGCTTTGTGACTAACAAAAACATTTGCCAATATTCCAAGTTAGACAATTTTGCTTTCAGCCAAAAATCAGAAGTTTTTTGAGCCGGGAGAGATGTTTTAGAGACACTAGTTCAACTCCTTCATTTCATAAATCAGTAACTGACGCCTTCTTGAAGGTCAAATGCCTTCCCAAGGTCATAGTTAACTAGTTAGTATAGCACCAGGACCATAATGAGGACTTTCTGACTTCCAAACTTATATATTATTAAATTCCCCCAAATATTACATGAAGCCACCTTTCAAACTATGGAATGTGTAGAAGACTGAGAATGTTATTCTGCCATTGCCACCATCATTATATTTGACTATTAATATACCTACCTGAGCGTGATCCCCTCTGCCTGCTTTTCCTGGCATCCCGTTTTTACTAGAGGGATGGTAAGATTATACATATGCTATGGCACTGGTGCAGTGGTCATTTTTTTGGTAATATTTTGATCCATCTGGCAGCAGATGGTTGTAAATTATAAAATTCCTGAAAGTCACAGCTCTGTGTTTACCATAACCATCCATTACTGGCTACAGAACAGAGGAGCACTAGAGATGGTACCTCTTTGCAAACTCTACCACTGTGATTCCCAAATGCCAAGCCTGAGATGTGGTACTGGTTTGAGATGGGATTTTTCTTGATCTGTGGTAAGGCGAGAAAAACAAAACAGTAAAAAGTTTTTCATAAAATTAATTTTGTTCAATTTAAAGGGAACCTTTTATGCTGAGATTTGTCTTTCCTACTTTTTCTGTGTTAAATGTAGTTTTATGGTATTTATAGTTTAAAATGTCTTTGAGGGCAGCGCTTACAACTGTTTTATTCACTATCATACACTCAATTCCTAGCATAGTGCTTGACATAAATCAGAGACTCAAAAATATTTAGATGAGTGAGTAAAAAGTAAATAACCTTAGTTTGGACATCAGTTTTTTCGGGGAGGCAGGACGGGGGGAAGGATTTTACTAATCCCTGAAATCTAGAAGTCTGATAAATTTCAGATTGTCACTCTTGCGTAGCGATACAAGACATCTAGTGTACTGGATGGAGTGTCCCCCCAAAATTGGCATCTACCTGGAATGCCAGAATATGACCTTATTTGGAAATAGTGTCTTTGCAGATTCAATCAAGTTAAGGTGAGATCATAATGGATTAGAGTGGGCCCTGATCCAAAGACTGGTATCCTTATAAGAAGAAGGATATTTGGACACAGAGACACAGGGAGAAGGCCTTGTGATCTCAGACACCAGAGGGAAGAGATTGCAGTAATGCAGCTCCAAGATAAGGAATGCTGGCAACTACCAGAAACTGGACCAGGCAAGAAAGGATCCCTCCACCCAACCCTCAGCCTTCAGAGGGAGCATGGTCCTGCCAACACCTTGATGTTGGACTTCAGCCTCCAGACTTTGAGAAAATAAATTTCTGTTGTTTGAGCCATCCAGTTCATGGTACTTTGTTATGGAAGCCCTAAGAAACAAATATATCTAGGAGTCCAGCCCAGTGGATTTGGTGGGAAATAGAGGGGAAAAGAGCAGGATTTCTAGGGGTTAAGTGTGTCTCCTACAATCTATTTTGGGGCAAAAAAGAGAATTCCCACACTGATTCTTCAGGGTATAATTAATGACTATAAGTATAGGGGAGTCATCTGGAGGATACTTTTCTATTTTTAGTCATGGAAGATTCAGGGGGAAATGCTTTGGGATGATGTAGGAAGGTTATTTGTTAGACATGAATCTTGATGGAAAGAGGTATTAGGCACTTGCTAAAACCCAAGATGGATTTCTAAAAGCTGGGCGTAAGTCAGTTTTTACAATTAATATATTTTAAATGTATTAATATTATAGGAGCCCAATATTTAAAACAATTTTATGATGAATTCATATAAGAGAAAGAACAAAGAAATATTTATAGCCTAATATATAATTTACACACCTAGATTTTCTTTTGTTTTAAAATTAATTAATTTTAATTTTTGGCTGCGTTGGGTCTTCTTTGATGAGTGCAGGCTTTCTCTAGTTGCAGAGAGCAGGGGCTACTCTTTGTTGCAGTGGCGGGCTTCTCATTGTGGTGGCTTCTCTTGTTGCAGAGCATGGGCTCTAGGTGCGTGGGCTTCAGTAGTTGTGGCTCATGGGCTCAACAGCTGTGGTTCGCGGGTTCTAGAGCACAGGCTCAGTAGTTGTGGCACATGGGCTT